>NC_080087.1:131434870-131737900 GCF_950005125.1 Chionomys nivalis | reverse complement strand
TGATCAGGAACATGCCAGCTGTGACTCTAGAGTCTATGACGTTGTTGAATGATCAGGAACATGCCAGCTGTGACTCTAGAGTCTATGATGGTGCTGATTATAAGACACTGGAAGGTCAGCAAGAAAGCTCAGCTTGTAAAATCATTGCTGTCCAAGGTTGGTGACCTGAATCTGACTGCCAATGAAGGAGAGAACCAACTGCAAGTCATCTCCTGACCTTCATGTGCACACTGTGCAATGTATAGCTGCATTTGCACACCACACACACACACACACACACACACTAAATTAAACTAAATAATTCCTTAAAAACTTGTAATACAACTGAGATAACTCTTCCCATTCCAAAATTCCAAAGTTCTCCAGGACCCTTCCATAGAAAATAATATTGGTGGATAAAATCCATTAATACTTTTAAAATAGTCAGCCCTCCAAAGGAAATGCCTAGGACCAGAACACAAAGTAAAACTTGAAACAAGAAACATGTATGTACAGTCTTATATCAAAGCAGTCCTGGCTATAGGCATTAAAGGCCATCAGCCATGGCTCCTTCGAAAAAAAGGACCAAAACCCAGCAGAAGCTTATACCCTGGATACTTTTAAAGCTATCTCCTTTGAGAAATTAAAACCCATGTGAAGATAGGTTAGAACTTTTGTTCCTCACATGATGTGAAACCCCAAGCCTAGAAAGGAGTATGAAAATGGATCCTGGACATGGAGATGGCTAACTTTACCCATCGACTGGATTTGGGCTGAGAGACGACTCGATTAATAAAGCACTTCTGGGTGTGTATGGGAACATCTCGCAGAGACCATCAGCATGTAAGACAGCAGCTGGGGGAGGAAGACCTGCACCAGAGTTAGCAGCATCCAATGGGCTGAGGGCTCAGATGGAACAAAGAAGGAAAAATAAGCCAACCAACATGTAAATGTTGGATTCCTGTGGGGCCACTACCCATGTACCTCAGGCACCATGTCTTCAGCCTTTCCCCTGGGCTCACACCAGTGACTCTCTAGGAAGCTTAAAAGCCCTCAGCCTCAGCCTGGAGCCTCAGCATCAGTCCTTCTTCTGAGGTGTCCAGGTTGTTAGGACGAGCAGCTATTGGATTTTCTGTCTTCCTAGCCTGTAGACAGCCATTTGACTTCAATCATATAGTCCAAGCCAATAAATCCCCTTTGAAATTACATTCTGCTGCTGATATCCCTTTAGAGGACTCTGACTGATAAAGAGTTGGTAGAAGCTATGATAATCGTGAAAAAAATTAACACAAAAATACTTTGGGGGGATACCTTTACCACTCAAGTCTCAAGGAACATCTAAAATACAATGCACCTGCTGAAGATATTACAAAAAAAAAAAAAGAAAGAAAAACAGAGAAAATGATCCACTGAAGGAGAGGAAAGAGACAGGAGAATTAGCACCCAAGGGTCTGAAGATAATTGAAAATAAGAAATAGTGTAATAAAATTAAAAGACAGCAAAATAAGTGAACACAAGAGCAAAAGAAGGAATAGCTTATTAGAAGAAAGAAGTGTTTGATATGACAGTACAGGGCACTACACAGCCTCTGCTTCTTAATGGACCCAGGAAGGTAGGCTTGAGCCCTTTTTCACTGGTTATACTCCAGAGTGAATTACTTGTGTGAATCTCACTGAATTAGAAAGCCATTTGATGGAAGCTGGGGAGATGGCTCAGTAATGAGGAGCACTTGCTGCTCCTCCAAATGACCTGGATTTCATTCCCTGCATCCACACGGCGGCTTGCAATCAACCATAACCCCAACTCCAAAGCATCCAATGCTCTCTTCTGACTCCCACACACTCCACACACATATTACACAAACATACATGCAGGCAAAATACCCATGCACATAAAACAAAATAATTAGAAAGCTACTTGGTAGTTTAAATTAGATTGCGAATGCATAAACATTTTTGCTGTGACTTGAATGAGATCAGGCATTTGAAAAGCTGGTCCTCAGTTGGGGGCTGTTTGGGAAGGATTAGGAGGCATGGCCTTGTTGAAGGAGGTGTGTCAGCAGGATGGGTTTGAGGCTTGCCATCCCTGTACACTCTCTCTGCTCCCTGTGTGTGGATCAGGGTGTGGCTCTTAGTTGCTGCTCCAGTGCCATTCCTGCCTGCTGCCATGCTCCCCACCACGATGGTGATAAATTCTAACCCTCTGAAACTATAAGTCGTAAATAAACCCTTCTTTCAGTAAGTTCTCTTGGTCATGATCTTTTACCACTGTAAAAGAAAAGCAAAATTCCAGTCCAATGACAGACCCTGTCTCAGGTGAAAATCAGCTGAGGGGCCAACCCTAGGGGCCAACTCCAGCCTCCACAAGCACGTCATGCATCTGCACACCCACATGAACATGTACACTCCCTACATAAACACACAAACATAAAAGCTAAAAACTAAATATGCCTCAATGGTTGCATAGTATTTCCTCATGGGTATGATATTCATTTAATGATTCTCATTATTGTGAATTGGATTGCTCATATATTTGATGTGGGATGCCTCTCTGTATTCTGTAAATATGTTTATTACCACTGCTTAATAAAGAAGCTGATTTGGCCAATAGCCAGGCAGAATAGAGCCAGGTCGGAAATCTAAGAAGAGAAACAGGATAAAAGTAGGTGGGGGTCGAGGGAAACCCCAGCAGCCACCAGGGAAGCAAGATATGAGGTAACAAGCCTTGAGCCTCGTGGTAAAATATAAAATAATAGAAATGGTTTAAGTTGTAAGAGTTAATTAATAATAAACATGAGCTAATAGGCCAAACAGTTTGTAATTAATATTAAGCCACTGTGTGATTATTTTAAAAGGGCATGTATCATGATGAGTGGGATATAGCAGTCTCCAGTCACATATCATTTTCATTACTAATAGCTCTGCAACAATTGTGCTCTTTCTCTATGTCCTTAGGCTATATTTATGGCATTTTAAAGTCAAGAGACAAGACTTTATAATTCTAGTATTCAACTGTATTTCACTTACATTCAGTTAAGTTTACTGAGCATGCATTGTTTGCAAGGTCGCTTTCCTCCAAGTGCTTGTAGTTTTGCTTTTATTCTCTAATTATCAAAGACATCACATGAATTATAGACAATCTGGTGTGTGTGTGTGTGTGTGTGTGTGTGTGTGTGTACATGCATGCCAAACATGTGTCTTGAGTGTTTGAGTAAAACAAAAAATTTAAAAAAAAAAAAACAAGCACCAGAGAATTCCACTATTACTTACATTGTCCTTAAAGGAACCAAGACAATAAAGACAACAATATGAAGGTTTGCTGGGTACTGAAAATCTTTATGAACTGTGTTTGCTAGTCAGGTGCAAAGGTGATAGAGTGTTGTTTAGTGTGTGCGATCGAAAGAACATATGTGTGCTAAGCCAGTAAGGAGAACCAAATGACAACCTCCTAGACTTGTTTCCAATTCTAATTCTGGATTTGAGAAAATTTAGTACCTACATTTGAAAGTTGTACTGAATTACCAAAATGCTCATCAAACCAATGAATACACACCCAAGACAGCATCTCCACAAACACCAGCTCTTCATTCCATTTTCAAACAAGAAAACAGTCGTCTGTGATCACAGAAACTAAATGTACACTCGAGCAAAATTTCCCTTTGCAAAAGGGTTTTTCAACTTTGAAGAAGCTGAAGCTAAATTATGTTGTGCCTGTGTCAGTATTAACACCATCTTCTCATTTGTCTTGTGCAATAGAAAAATTATATGGCTTATCTGTTCAGGTTCTGCAAAATCAGGTAAAACAATTTTATGTACTAAATTTTATAAACAAAGAAAGAGATACAAGTGGAACAGGGGAGAAAGAGAAAGCAAAAGTCCCTCCTATTAAATTCTTGGTTTTAGTTCTCACTCTGGTGCAGAACTCTACAGGGCCACTGATCTAATTTGATCTTTGTTGTTATGGCAAATGCAGTGACCAAAAGCAATGTGAGGAGGAAAGAGTTTATTGGGATTATACTTCCTGGTTTCAACCCATCACTGAGAGAGATGAAGGCAGGAAGTTAAGGAGGAGCAGAGGGAGGACCTATGTAGAAACACTGCTTACTGGCTTGCTCACTCGGGCTCATCCTCAGTCAGCTTCCTTACACAACGCAGGACCACCTGCTCAGAGGGCACACCACCCAAAGTGGGTTGGACCCTTTTGCATCAACCCACAATCAAGAAAATTCCCCCACAGATGAAGCCACAAGCCAATCTGATGGAGGCAATAGCTGCCCTCAGTTGAGACTCAGAGCTGTGTCAAGTTGAGGCACTATCTGTTGTGTATATTTGCACCCTGAATAATCCTAGGGGGTGCGATTCACATAGAGTCCTGATTGTGAACTAAGCATTTCAATTCAACAACGCAACAGACAGCAATGACTTCAGAAAACACAAATGACAATAGCTTATTGTATGAAGGAAGTCTTTTCTAAAGAAACAAAAGTGGTAATCGTGTGGACAGTTCAGGAAAAAGAAAAACTTCTTTGGAGGGGAAACATTCATACGTAGCACCAGACAAGGCTGGTGCCATCTCCAAGGTTGTAAAAGTTTATTGTCAACAGTAAAGCAATGAACATGGATCAAAAAGTAATCTGAGAAAACTTGATCACTTCAACTTAAAACTCAAGTAATTCCCTAAACAATGGCGAGAAAGAGGAAACTCAGAAAGAAAACAGGAAAACCCACAGGCTGGTTTTCACATTGCATGCAGTTTTCCTGGAGCTTCCAGTTTGCCTGTCACTTGAGCTTTCTAACTATTGGCTAAACAAATGAGTAGAGAATAAGAGAAACCACAGAGATAGGCCCTGACCTCATGTCTTCCAGCCTGGGCAAGCCTCTGAAAAGTCAGATTTGCTACCACCAAGAATGATGCTTGCCATCAGGACTGGTTTTTAATGATAGTCATCTCCCCTGTCTCCCTTAGCTTCCTTTCTGAGGCCAGTACCATGGAAGCCGAGGGTGCTGAGAGGACACGCCCAGTGCTAGACCCACTGTGTGGCACATGGTGTATGTGGCTGCTCTGAATTCACTGGATTTTGTCAGCGTGTGTTCTTGTCCCATGGAGTCTTTGTGCAACCTGAGATGCCACAGAAACTTCCTGAAGAGTAGAAAGAGTATGGACTTGGGGATCTATGCAAATCCACGCGTTGAATCCCAGCTCTAAGTTCTGAGCAAATGGCACTTTATAAAAATTGCAAAGCAAGTTTACTGGTTAGACACCAAAGGATGACATGTTGACTTAATTTGCTCTCTAGGGCACTTCTATGTTAAACCTCTTCTGAAAAAGGATGTTCACAGTGAGTGACGAGCACCTGGCAGCGCCGGGAGCACAACAGAATCTCCAATAAAGACTGGGAGGTCTTTTACCAGTCGTTTACCAGCTCTGAGCAGGGAGCCAAGGTGGCCAAGTCTACAACTACTGACTCCAGGCTTACAGATGTGTGACCCTGTGCAGCCGGCTTCAACCCCGGGCTAGAAAATGAGACTAATGAGAATATTGTCTTCTGGAAGAACTGTGAGAAGTGAGATATTTATAGACAAAGAACTTGAAACAAGTTCTCAGCACAAATCACAGCATTGTGATGGCCAACTGTGAATCTGTTGGGAAGCTTACACACGGCAGTCTCAAAAGGTAGTGCCATTGCTCTCGGGTGCCCAGCAGAACTTGATAGTAAGGCCCTGCAGCTGAAGACACTACACACTTTGGTCACGACATGGAGAAGTCAAGTTGATACTGACCAAGAAAGCCTTCTTCCTACTGTGTTAGCTTTCATAGTACTGGAAGATGCTGTGTAAGCTCCTGGGGTGGGGACAGTAATCAACAGTCTTACCCAACTCTGAAGCCTGTGAGCTATAATAAACATCACCACGGCAAGCTATACCCATGCGCACACTAGTAGCATGAATGTTATGGAGTGTGGTGGTTTGAAAGAAAATGGTCCCCAAAGGCAGTGGCACTGTTTGGAAGTGTGGCCTTATTGGAGGAAGTCTATCACTGTGGGGACAAGCTTTGAGGTCTCTCTTGCTCAAGCTTCCCTGTGTGTGACAAGTAGGTGACTCCCTACTGCCTTCTGGTCAAGATGCAGCACTCTCAGCTCCAGCACCACATCTGCTTGCACACCTGCATGACTCCCATCATGATAATAATGGACTAAACCTCTGAAAGTGTAATCGAGCCACCCCAGTTAAATGTTTTCCATCTAAGAGTTGCGTGGTCCTGGTGTCTCTTCACAGCAATGGAAGCCCTAAGACACAATGGTAACAGTCAATAACTTTCTGGTTGAGCTTCAGGCCCGCAGGAAGAAATGCATGCCTGGTACTGTAAATCTTGCCAAGGATCCCTGGTTGGGGAGCTCGGAGACCCAAGAGGTGAATTTACTACTATTATTTTGCTAACTAGACGTAGCATCAAACTGGCCTCTACATTCTTCTCTCTCTTCCCAGAGATTAGTGCTGCTGTCAGATTTCATCAGATGAGCTGTTTTGCACAACGGATGGAGATTAATGCAGAAACTAACAGCTGGCCAAAGTGCAGATACGTGTCAGTAGATGCTCAGCTATAGATGGGACATATATCACCAAGGCTCAGGCACCACTGTAGAAGAGAGGACAGAAACCAGAGGTTTGAAAGGGTCAGAGTGAAAAGGTATCTTCTGGACACCCGGGCCCACTGGACTCCCAGGCAAATGTGTGCCTACACCAGACCTGTATCAACCTTTGAGCACACAGCAGGGAGGAGCACAAGAGCCCCCACCTCTAACAGAGGAGCCTCTGACAGCAATAGCTTCGAGGGAAGGGAGAGATGTTTTAAGGGTGTGGTCCCTGATAGGTGAATCACACTCCAGTGGGAGGCCCACCCCATGATACAGGGGCAGCACAAACTGGGCTTGGAGGATTATTTAAAGGAGAGAGGGGGGTGGGGACACAAAGTTGGAGGGGTTGAGGAGGAAGGGATGAAGGTTGAAGGAGTTGGGAGGGAATCTCAGAGCTGTTAGGGAGAGGAGCTGTAGATGAATATAATGAAAATATATTAAATGCTTGTATGAAAGTCTCAAATAATAAAAATATATTCTAAAAATACTTAAGTACTTAGTTAGATAATAATACAAGTTTAGTAATTATTCTTTTTTTTTTTTTTTGGTTGTATTTTGTTTTTGGGTTTTTTGTTTGTTTGTTTTTTTCAAGACACGGTTTCTCTGTCGTTTTGGAGCCTGTCCTGGAACTAGCTCTTGTAGACCAGGCTGGTCTCGAACTCACAGAGATCCGCCTGCCTCTGCCTCCCAAGTGCTGGGATTAAAGGTATGCACCACCACCGCCCTAATTATTCTTACTATGATTATCAGTGCTTACTGCACTGGGTAGGGGCTGTGCATGCACTATGCATGGGAGAGGCCCTGGGCTTGACCCACAGCACCACCCCAAAAAAGAAAAGTGAGTCACACTGTACCAGATTGCATTTCTCATAGCAGTGATTTAGTTTTAATAATTAGATTAGATCAAGAGTTGACTAAAACAGGGATTTTCACATATGACTGACAAAAACCTGAACTGAAAAGGGTTACAAACACAATTTTTAAAAAATACAAAATTGATTAGCCTTTTAAGAAATGTCTTACTTTGTAACTTCCCATCTCTTTGAAATACAGAGTATCTGGGTCCTCCCCGTTTGTCATCTGAGACACTTAAAGATGTATTTATTTCCTTCACAGTGGGTTGGATCAGTTGTCTGCTATACAGCTGAACTGAATGCTGGTATTTTGGAACAATATCTGTTGACACAAATATATTTGACATCATCGGGGATTTAAAACAACAGAGGAGAAGGTGTCACAGTCCTCCGGGCTCCGGTGACACCGTTACTACAGACAAGTGTTTGCTAAGACAGTACATAAATGTTTTCATTTCCATGCAGTGTGTGGTGTGTTGGTGTTGGGCTAGCAATGCAGGGTTAAACTACAGGCCTACAGCCATCCTTAATAAGGTGCACAGGGACGGCTGAAGACAAGAAGCGTAAGAATCTGGGAAGATATTCAGCAAGCTGTGTGGATCTTTTGTGTGTCTAGTTGTCTGAATTTGAGATGACTCTGTGAGGTAAAAAAAAAAATCCCTTTCTTTCTTTATTTCACCCCTGGGACATGTCTGAATATTATGTGCAACCTACAAGGTGGTGGTTTACATTTTCAAACTTTTTTGCTTTTGCTCAAATTTTCTAGTCCAGCAAATTCCCTGCTGTCTCATTTGAACTAAAAATGTAGAATTTGGAAACTGCTTGATCTGGGAAGAACATGCATGTCTCCGGGTCCTTCAGAATAGCATTTTCTAAGTAACACGATGAGACCCTCAGTGCTAAATGACTAGACTTCGTTGTCTTGCTGTGGTTCATGTTTTCATTAGGCCTTTCAGAGGTCAGGAGAGGCATTGGCCATTTCCATACCAATAAAAACCCAGGATAAGAGAAGAGAAAGCCAAAACAGAGCTATAAAATTTGTGGCCTATTGACAATGTATTTAACAACAATTCCAATACACATTCAGTCCAAAGCGTTTCCCAGGTGATGAAGGGGATTTACTGGAGTTAAAAAACAAAACACAGCTGACTTATGGGTCACAGCAGATGAGGTCTAACAATGATGCAGAGTTCAAGTCGATGGTGCTGTCTTCTTTATAAAAAGCTGCTCCTCTCTTAGAATGACCCTGTGTACTGAGCTCTCTGTGACCCTGGCTGGTTTCATTTACTTGTCTCACTACTGTGACATGCCGGGCAAGCAACTGAAGGTAGGAAAGCCGCATTGTGATTTACAGGTCTGGGGCACATAATTCATCATGGTGGGAAAGTATGAGCGCAGGAGCAGGAGGCTGCTGGTCACGTGTCCAAAGTCAGGAAGTAGACGGTGATTAATGCTGTGCTCAGCTTCCTTTTTCTTGGGCCCCAGCCCATGGAATGGTTCCACCACATTGAAGGTGAGTCCTCCACATCAGCTAACATCACTCCCTCAAGGCTCTTAGAGGTCTGTCTCTTCAATGATTCTATTAACCATCACCAGTGCTTTAGGGTATTTGCTCGAAAAAATGTCCAGTTCATATATAAAGCTGCTGGGGACCACGGCTGTGAATCAGCCCAAGAGCCTGGACTGAATTGTCTCTTTTTATTTTTCCAAGCTACAAACCTTGAGTTTGATCAATTGTTTTCAATGAATAAAGTCACAATCAGTGAAGACAAAGGATTTAGAAGGGAACATGAATAGGTACTTACACAGCTAGAGGAAGTCACTGGGGAGGGACTGTTCCATACATCACTCCTCGTATAATGGAGAGATGACTCAGTAGGTTTGTTTGCTGAGCCCAATAGCGTGAGTTGTTGGATTCCCTTAAATCACATGCTAGAAGGAGAGAACCAACTCCCACTAGGTACCTTCTGATCTCCACATCTGTCCTTCAGTGCACATGCCTGCCCACTCCCAATAACCAAATATGAAAAATAGAAAGAAAAACAAAGAGCCCTTCAGTAACCTAAGAGGGGCTAGAGACTAGCAAGAGAGAGAAACATGTTGGTCAAAGCTGGGTTCAGAGCCACGCCTCCTCATTAATGGAAGTCTCGCAGGCCAGGTGAAGTCTCTTGTGACTCTGTTCTTAACTAGACTGCTGAGAGACTGTCCACTTCCCTGGTCGGATGTGCAGATTTCAGGGGAGCCCCTGTAAGGCTAAGGCAGGAGTTTGGTGTGGGGAGGAGTGAGCAGCAATGAGTAATGGAAACTCAGTACTTGGCAGTTGGTGCCAGCAAGCTAGGCAGGCCTGAGGACTGGGAGCCTGGAGCAAACTCGGCCCAGGAAGAAGGATAGAAGGGAAAGGGGATCCATCCAGTTGACCTTAAAATGAGGTAAAGAGACACTCCACGGGGGCTCTCTGTAGAGCTCACAGAAGGGACTGAGGCTGGCTTAAAATGATGACTGTTGATTTCTTGGACTGGGGAGAAAGATGGTGCAGAGGAACAATGGTGGTATCTAGAGCCAGGGTACTAAATTCCAGAAGCCTCTCCTCCCTCTCGTTAGAAATGGTAGATATTTTAATTGATTAACAAGGTCACAGCCTTTTGATACATTAGTTTGTGCTCCAACACAAGTACCAGAGCCATGCCTTTGGCTCTCCACCAACTTATATTTCTCAAAAATATATTCTGAAGTCCTCTCTGAAAGCTGGAGTCTGAGGCTCCTACTAGAACCTGCGGCCTCTTCCAAATCCATCTCTTTCCATCCTCCCAGGCATCTCGGAGGGGTCCCTCGTCTGCCCTAAGGCGAAGTACCAAACTCTGCTGGCCTTTCAGCGCACTCCCGAGTCACTCACCAGCCGGCAGCCTCTTTATTCATGCCTGTCAGTCTGCGTGTGCAGCCGTAACCCATGACAACAAACTCGGGGCTAGGCTGGAGAGATGGCTCAGTGGTTAAGAGCACTGGCTGCTCTTCCAAAGGCCCTGAGTTCAATTCCCAGCAACCACATGGTGGCTCACAACCATCTGTAATGAGATCTGGTGCCCTCTTCAGGCCTGCAGGCTTACGTGCAGGAAGAATAATGTATACACAGTAAATAAACAAATCTTAAAAAACAAACAAACTCGACAAACTTGAACAGTTCTGGAGGCTGCAGGCCAAGACCAAGGTGTGGGTAGGACTTATTTCTATTGAGGGCTGTGGAGGAAAGGTCAGTGTCAGGTCTCTGCCCTGGCTTCTAGATGGCATCTTTGCAGCTTTACGTGGGCTTCCTGGTATGTGTTAGTAGACCAACTTCCTTTTCTCATAGGGACGCCATTCCTTTACTGGATCTTATTTCAGCCACTGTATCCATAAAGGCCGTTTCCAAGGTGGGCAAACCGCCTTATTCCAGTGACGGCAGTACTGAGGCAGAAGAATGGTTAAGTTCCAGGCTAACCAGGATGACACAGAGAAACCTTGTCTCTAAACAAAAGCCAAAACAACAACAAGAAATACTTTATCCCCAAATGTAGTCATGTTCTGAGGAACCAGGTGTCAGGCCTTCAACATAAATATTTGAAGTCAAGGGATATAATGTAGCCACATAGCTTAATAGACTCTGGTGTTCTTCAGGAAATGCTGCCCTGTTAACTGGCATGTTCATTTATTTATTACTTTTTAAGGTTTCTCTCTACTTAAATATCAACCCCGGAAGGTCAAAGACTCTATTTTGCTAACTGAAGTATCTCAGTTTTGAGCTCATTGCCTGCAGACTAGCAGGCCCCTGATGAATATTCACGGATGGATGAAGGCGTACTGTGAAGTCATCACAAATCACACACACACAAGTGAGAGGAAAAATGTTCATATTGTTAAGAAAGCAAGACAGAGAAACTATATAGATAGCACAGTTTTGCTTTTAAATCATTGAAACACTTTATTGACTCTTAGAGAAGTATGCCATAAAACGCTAATAACTCTTGGGATGGGGTTTTATTTCTATCTTTAGGTGATTTCTTAACTTTTTACAGCTGATATTTTACTTCTGTAAGAAGCAAAATATAGTATTATTAACCTTTAGTAGAAGTTATCTTGTCGTCACTGTTAATTGGCTATCACATACCTGTTTCCCTTTTCTTTTTCAGTGGTGAGCAGACAGTGTGGGGATGATCTCTTGAAGCCCAGTGGCACAGTGCAGCTTGGTGGTGTCAGATCTGCTTGTCATACCTGTCATGAGTCCTGATTCTTCTTCAGCAATGGGTGATGACGGCAGGACAAAGGGCAGTGCTGTTCTCTGACCTAGATGGAATTTGATCTTTTGATCAATGGATGGGAGAAACATTCCAGGGTGTGCTTATCACTTTATTTTCTTTCATGAGTAGGCCAGACAACATCCAGAAGCCTGGCAGGTATCTGGAAAGGCCCAAGGAAATGAAACGGGATGCACTGTCCAAACTCAACAACCCGGATAACAGCTGAAGTCAGTTTTCTTTAGTGTCACATTCTTCGCACCACCCCGTTCCCACTGACCCTCCGCTTCATAAACGGAGGCAGAGTCTTCCTGTTTCAAATGCCCAGTCCAAATTAACACACAGAATACAAACTGCTTGGTCAATAGCTCAGGTTTATTACTAACTAGTTCTTACATTTAAATTAACCCATTTTTATCAATCCATGTACGGCCAGGTGGCTCATGGTCTTACCTGTTCTAGTATCTTGCTTATTGGGCAGTTGGCTCACACCATTCTAGAGTGCACCCTTCTTCATCCGAGTCCTCAGTTTGATTGTCCCTCCTAACTTTATCCTGCCTTGCTATAGGCCAATCAGCTTTATTAACCAATGAGAGTAACACATATTCACAGCGTAAGGATTATCCCACAACACCCCTTTCCCCACAATCTTTCAGTCAAGTCTATTCATTTTGTGTAAGTCATCATTTTTTTTAAAAATGGAACTATGAGTAAGATAACAAAAACTTCAATAAAGCTAAGTATCGTTGACATATCTTTTGCTTCAGGTTGCATTAATGGTTCCAAAACGCATTATTCCAGCCCAGAGCATAAGGGTAAGGGCCTATAACTAACCTAAATCATTACAAATTACTCTTAAATACAATTAATTGATGTTGAGCCTTAGAACTAGCATTGTTTACTTTCTGCATAGCCTTGGTCAAGCCCGCTATGGAACCAGTTAGAATGCATATTTCTCTAACTATGCCTTTTATTCCTTTGCTCCATCTAAGACAACACCAACACTGACTCATCATGGGTCTCACCTCATTAAGAGCTCTGAGGGTCAGATTTTTCCATTTATTCTATAGAAACAAAATGCCAGCAAAGCATGATTTTTTGACTCAAAGGAACACTATGCAGGGTTGACAGATGTTATAGGCTTTTCCTGACACTTCTGGAGAAGGGCACAGAGACCTTGCATACTTTGTTGTAAAAACACACAACAGTGAATGACTCCGTCATTCTACTACCTTCATATGATGGGTTTAGCATGACGCTGGCCCAGGGGAGGTTTGCCTGATAATCTGACCTATCACCATTGTAGGTGACTGTCATGGATATGGTTTTGCACTCAGTATATGTCTATTTGGCAGTTGCTAGTTAAAAGCAGCATGATAATTTCATTTAAGACACTGTCTTCTGTAATGGCTTCTTTCTCTGTAGGAGTCCTCATCTGCTCAAACTACAGATCATAGGTTTCTCTATGGCTAGAATTACCAGGAAAATGCAAGGTTCTCAGTGTGTATGTCTGAGGTTTTTCCTCTGTCACTATTTTCAGTTTCAGTCAGTGTGTATGGAGACATTATGATACAGAACTAATTGAGTGTAATTACTTCTGAAGTCAACTGTGAACCCATGGGCTTTCTATCTACTAAAAACCCAAAGGCTGCTGGGCTTGGTGGCATATACAGGTAACTCCAACACTAGGAAGGCTGAGTAGTGAGGATCACAAGTTTGGCTACACCCTAAGACCCTCTCTCCAAACAAACAAACAAACAAACCCCTAAGGGCCACAGGGTCAAGGTTTCTCTGGATACTACACTGAGATCTGGTTCCAATAGCTTTAGCTTATCCATTTTAAAGTAGTGAATAAATAAGTTCAACAGTCCAGTGTAGGCAGAAGTTTCTGTCCCATAAGCAACTCCCAAATAAACAGAGCCTTAAAATTATTTATAAATGCTCAGCTGATAGCTTAGGTTTATTACTAACTTACTCTTATACTTATAATTAACCCATATTTCTATTTATGCTTTGCCATGTGGCTCATGGCTTATTATCTCACTTTTTATATGTCCTGTTTGCTCAGTCACTGGTGTCTCCGGATTCCACCCTTCTCCTTCCCATCATTCTTAGTTTGGTTGCCCCACCTATACATTCTGCCTGGCTACTGGCCAATCAGCGTTTTATTTAACCAATTTCAGTGGCAAATCTTTATAGCGTAGAAGAGGACTATCCCACAACAGCCCAGGAACTGGCTTTGAGGGTTTTTCCCCCATAAAGAAATGAGGCTGACCACAGCTCTTCTTCCTCTGTAATTTTAGACCTATGTCTTTACTGAAAACATGAAACACCTGTATCATAAGAAATCTGGTTGCGCTTGAGAAAACCCAGATGGTCTAGTCAGTTCCAGATGTTGCAAACTTTGTAAACCAGGTACCTGACATGCAATGAAGAAGCCATCATGGACATTCTAGCCTGAGTCAAGGCATGAGGAAGAATGGAAGATCTAAGC
Source organism: Chionomys nivalis (assembly GCF_950005125.1). Taxonomy (NCBI): domain Eukaryota; kingdom Metazoa; phylum Chordata; class Mammalia; order Rodentia; family Cricetidae; genus Chionomys; species Chionomys nivalis. The sequence continues at coordinate 131,723,671 of NC_080087.1, read as the reverse complement.
TCCAGTCGGAACTGATACTGCTGGGAAGCCAATTTGGCCATTTCCGTTGCTAAATTGGTCCACTCCTGCTGTATCCTCTGTTTCCTAAGCAATGATATCTATCTTGACTCATTTCCTGACTTCTAGTTATGAGATTATTATATAATGATGGTTGTTTTAAAGAGATGCTACAGAAGAAGAGAAGCTAGAAACAGAGGCATAAAAGAGGATAGTGGAAAAAAACAAATGGGTTTAAATAGTTCTCAACTTCTGATGTTGGTACCTGCTATTTTCTTTTCTCATTGATGCACTCACTCAAAAATGTACTAAGCTAGGTATATGCTTAGTGCTAAGGATATGTAAAATGAACAGAAGGCTTCTGTTCTCAGAAGTTGGTTGCCACAGGGTTGTCAGACATGAAAGCAATCACCGCACAGTGTGAGAGCATGTCTCTCTACAGTTTGACATCGCAAACTCCTTACAAGAAAGAGACAGAACCTGTCTTGAGGGAATGTGAGAAGCACTGTAGAACAAACTCTGCCCCAGATAAATCCCAGAGAACAAGTACAGGTTGACCAGATGGCCAAGATGAGCTGCTATCCTGGATTCCTGATTTTGGCTGCAAAGAACAGGACAGAACTAGATTGGATAATCGAGTTTTTATTGCTCCTATGGTTTCAGGCTTTCTCTAGTCCTCCCACACAGAACATTTTTTTAAGGGAATAATCTATTCCATCTGTGGGAAAGACATTGGAAGACACAGGTCAGAGGGGAATGTTGCCCTTTTCCACCTAAGTAGTACCCCAAAGACACCATGTCATTAAATTTGGGGTCATAGTCTATGCCTCAAGAAGTCGAGTATGGCCACGCATCCTTTGAAAGCCTATTAAAATAGGTAGGCTCGCGCCACAGAGAAATCTAAGCCAACCTGGACTGTTGGGGTTTGGGGATTTCTTTTCTTAAAAAATAAGTTTTCCATAGCAAGCATCTGCCAAGATCAGTTCCCTCGCCCCTGAATCCCCAGAGATTGCTGTGCAAATGTCTTCTGATAGCATGATTCTAGAGGTACTTCAGGGAAGATTGTGTCGTGATGGTAAAGATTATTTTGACAACAGGGTAATAGAACCATTATAAGGAAAAGATTATGCCCTAAGTCGCAGCTGGATTTCTAAGAAGACAAACTTGGCTAAAAAGGCCTCTTTAAATTGTTCATTGCTGTCAAGTTTAATGACACTCCTCTTTCCCCTCCAGCACTGTCTTTCTAATGTCGGCTCATTTGAAGAGGCTGCTGTCAAAAAGACTTCTGGAAGAACCGAAGGGAACATGTCAAATCATTGCTAGAAAATGTTTCTAATGTAACAGAAACTTGTTTCACTTGGCCAAAGGTTCCCTTTAATAGAGAAATTCAGAGGCTGTAGAGATGGCTTAGCAGTTAAGAACACATACTGTTCTGGTAGAGGACCCAAGTTCAGTTCCCAGCACCTGTAAAGCAACCCACAACCACATGTAATTCCAGTTCCAGGAATCCAACACCCTCTTCCAGACTTCACGAAACCTGCACTCGTGTACACACACACACACACACACACACACACACACATAATTAAAAAATAAAAGTAGGGATGGAAAGATGGTTCATCCGTTAAGAGTACTGGCTGCTCTTCCAGATTCCTAATGTCCATGAGGCAGCTCACAAGTATCTGTAACTCCAGTCCCAGGGATCCAATGCCTTTCCACGGCCCTCAAGAGCACTATACTATGCAGACACAATGCCCATGCACATAAATAAAATTGAAAATATAAATATAAAGGGGGTTGATATATTCTAAAGTCCTAAGATATCACACGAGAGAAATAAACACTGAAGCAGGATAATGGAGGGAGGAGATAGCAACAGGAACGAAGGAAATAACTGTTCCTACAGTGACTGGAACAGCTGTAGATGTCTTGTTCCAAAATAGAGCCCAAGTGTTTATTCCTGATCAAGTATAGAGGTGGACTCTCCCATCAAACCTGAGCGATCACATATTATCAAAGTCCTTGGGGCAGGGAGCAGAGCTGCTTTCTGACTTAGAAAACCCTGACCATTGCTCCTCTCCCCCGACATATCTAAGAAGAGAAGAGCTAAGGGCTAAGGGACATTTTAGATTTCTGCAGCATCTAGCCAAGTGAAACCAGAATGTTGTGGAATATTTGACTGTACTGTGAAACCCCATTCTGTGTTAATAAAATCAACCTTGGATCAGGGAGGTGAGCCAGTGACTATATGGCAGGAATTAGCCATAGAGAGCAGGAAGAGCCAGGAATATGGATAGAAAGACACACAGGAAGGAGTAAGGAGGAACTTGGAGATTCACCTTCTTGTGTTTCTGGGCAAACTGAAGGTCAGCTGGTTGCTTCTTGGTCTCTCTGAGCCAGCACGTTTTCACCCCACATATGAATGATAGAGCACATTTGCAGCAGCGGCAGGGCTGGTGCCAGTGGACTGGACGTCCTGCCAGGCCATGGCCTGAGCAGTGGTGAGGCACTGACTGCGGGCCAGGGGAGCTGCAGAAGGTAGTTAAGATCTCAGTAGGTTCAGGTGCAGCTGCTGTGAGGGTAAGATCCCACAGAAACACACAGACCGTATGAGGTGGGAAAAGCAGAGAGCTAGAAAAGCAAAAGGAAACGCTTGGTGTCTCTCCAAATGCAAGTTTTTCCTGGAGCTGTCCACATAAAATACCCAATACTAGGAACTCTATCACAGAGGACATTTGGGGAAAGACGCCGTCCTGTCCTGATGGGACGTACTGACAGTCTTTTTCAGAGCACTGTTTCAAATAAATTAGCAGTCTCATCCCATGTACTATGAAAGGAAAGAAGCCAGGAGAATGGCTGAGGAATGCAGAGACGGTTTATTAAGATGTGCCTACCAGTACCAGCAAATGTCTGAATTACTGAAAAACCAGATTATGATTATTTGAATTTAAGAACAAGAGAAGTCAAGTTGATGTACATCATGCCAGGTGTTATAAAAATTCTTTAGAACTTTGTTTACAGACTTTGAATATGACAGTAACTGTAGATTCTCTACTCAAAAAATATATATGCACATATCACTCCTCCACAGAATCCTACTCTATGAGTAGGGCTTATACTCATTGCTTTGATAAAACACTTGACACAAACACCTTAACAGGAAGAAAGATTAAACCAATGATATAGAAATACTATGCTATATGGGTGTTCTGAACAATCTCCTGTCTTCTTCCTTTCTTTAAGCAACGTGGAATAAAGACACAATGGCTAGAGACTTTCTCCTCAACTGAGCAGGTAAACCATGAAGACCCATCACTGAATATACTAGACTCAAATATAAACAGAGCCTCAGTTTCTCTCAGAGACTCAAGTTCTTACTTAATAATTACCACAGAATTACTATTTTGTTATTTGTATATCACCTTCCAGAAAGATGGATAATTTTTAAAAACATGTTTTCTACTATTCCTTGAAAGTTAAATATTTTCAAAACAATAGTTTACAATATTTTTGATTATGTTTTTAATTATTTAATTTTCCACATCCTGCATATCTATTTGTGTAGTCTATTGTTATGTGCAGGCACTCTCTTGTAATCTGATCTTAGACATTTCCTTAAGTCAACAGAAGACATATAAAATGGTATGCAGGGATATTTCTGGAATTTTCAACAGTATTTTCACACAATCACTAGGTCTTCAGGATTAACTAGACATTGGTTACGGAAATGAGGCCTTATGAATACTCACATTCCACTGTGGTTTCTCATGTTTTAATATTTTATTCTTTTTTTTTTTTTGGTCATCAATACTTATCTAAACACTTTAAACAGAATTAAATTAAAAATTAATCTCCTCTGCTCTCTTGACTTTTGAGGTAACCTCTTCTTCCAGTTTAAAGACTAATACTCCCTTGGGTCCTTTTTGTGGTCTTACATGTGGCTAGAGGGTTTGCAAATGCCCACACTTTTTTTTTTTATAACAAATATATTGTATTTCCTTAATTTCTGCTTACTCTTCCTAAAATGTTGCTATTTCTTTTAACTTCTTGGAAAGAGTAACTAATGCCACCTTCCTCTTTTGTGATATACCTGTTTAGAGTTGGGCTCTATGGATTTTGCTCCAACTCCTCTTCAATTCGCCCACATTTGAGGGAAGTGGCATCAGTGCTCCAGCATCTGTGGCTTCTGCCTCTGTGGGTTCAATGAGCAGTGAACTGAAAATATTTTAAGTAACTTGCATCTCTCCCAAGCACATACATTTTTTTCTTGTCATTACTCTATAATATCACCATATTGCACCTATCTATACGGCACTGACACTACATCAGGTGCTAGAGGCGATCTGAAACACAGGAGAGAATGTATTTGAATGCACGAGTAGGTTATATGCAAATACTGTGCTACTTAGACAAGGGCTTCAGCTTCCTCTAACTGTGGTACCGGGAGGTGAGGAGCGATGGTGTCTTAACTAGGGCTCCTATTGCTGTGCTGAAACACCATGAATGAAAACAACTCGGGAGGGAAGGGTTTGTTTGGCTTACACTTCCAGATCACTGTTCATCACTGAAGGAAGTCAGGACAGAGCTCAAACAGGGCAGGAACTTAGAGGCAGGAGCTGATGGAGAGGCCATGGAGGAGTGCTGCTTACTGACCTGCTCATTCTGGCTTGCTCAGCCTGCTTTCTTATAGAAGCCAGGACCATCAAACCAGGATGGCACCACCCACAATAGGCTGGGTCCTCCCCCATCAGTCACTAAAAAAATGCCTTGCAGGTCTGCCCACAGCCTGATCTCATGGAGGCGCTTTCTTAACTGACGTTCCCTCCTCTCAGATGATTCTAGCTTGTGTCATGTTGACGTAAAATTTGCCCATATAAGTGGTATTTGGTTTTCATTAAGTATAACATGATTTCTGGGAGCTGTAGACATCTACACAAACTTTCTTGTTTCCAGAGTTATTTCCCAACTGAAACCTACAGGAAGACAGGAGTCACAAAATGAACTTTCCCCAAACTTCGTCTCCAGGTCACACAGGTCTCCCAAGCCCCATCCCCTTCGGCTTCCCCAGCTCACCTAACCCAGATAAGGTCTGTAAGGTCTGGCTACATAACCCGGCCAGCCTCGCCTCATTCTCTGTGTGGTTTCCATGTGGAATGTTCTTTGTAAGCTCCAGTGTCTAAACACTTGGTCCCCAGCTGGTAGAACCTTTGGTGTACCTCTAGCTAACATGCAGCTTGTTGGGGATGGGCCCTGAAAGTGAGACCCTTCTCGTTTCCCGAAATGCTCTGCCCCTGATCACTAGAATGTGAGAACAGGCAGGCTGTGAGCTCCTGCCACCATACCTTCCCCACCCTGACAGACTGTGAGCTCCTGCCACCAAACCTTCCCCACCCTGACAGACTGTGAGCTCCTGCCACCATACCTTCCCCACGCTGACAGACTGTGAGCTCCTGCCACCAAACCTTCCCCACCCTGACAGACGACTCTGTAAAGTGTGAGCCAAAATAAATCTTAAGTTACTTCTGTCAGTAACAAGAAAAGCAAGTGATACACTTTCTCATCTATCCATTGCCCTACTTGTCACCATCTAACCTGCACATACAGCGCTCCACAGCAGCCACCCCGCTCCTCAGCAGCCACCCAGCAGCCGCCCCGCTGCCTCAGCAGCCACCCCGCTCCTCAGCAGTCACCCCGCTCCACAGCAGACACCCCGCTCCTCAGCAGCCCCCCTGCTCCACAGCAGCCACCCCGCTCCTCAGCAGCCACCCCGCTCCACAGCAGACACCCCGCTCCTCAGCAGCCACCCCGCTCCTCAGCAGCCACCCCGCTCCTCAGCAGCCACCCCGCTCCTCAGCAGCCACCCCGCTCCTCAGCAGACACCCCGCTCCTCAGCAGCCACCCCGCTCCTCAGCAGCCACCCAGCTGCCTCAGCAGCCACCCGGCTCCTCAGCAGCCACCCGGCTCCTCAGCAGCCACCCCGCTCCACAGCAGCCACCCAGCTGCCACCCCCTCCACAGCAGACACCCCGCTCCTCAGCAGCCACCCCGCTCCTCAGCAGCCACCCCGCTCCACAGCAGCCACCCAGCTGCCACCCCCTCCACAGCAGCCACCCCGCTCCTCAGCAGCCACCCCACTCCTCAGCAGCCACCCCGCTCCTCAGCCAATGGCAGCAGTGCACTCTGTCCATGAAGGTACTCTAGGATGAGATCTACACAATCAGCTACAGCTCATCTTAGCAGCCCTTCCTTACCACCATTTAACTCCTTATTCTCCAAGTTTCCTTCCTTCACTCCCGCACGAGACCTCCCTTTTAATAGACATCTTAAGGTAACCACAACTTCAATTACTTCCTCTACTCTCTGATTTTAATACAGCTTCCACTGTTGTGTTCTGAACAGTTTTATCTTACTCGCTCACTAAAACCATAGATTCCAAGTGGTTCCATGGAAGTAACCAGTAAATCAAAGAAGCAGTCTTAGAATGTAAACTGTAGGAAAACTTCCCCCAATTACTCTGTTTTTGTTTTAGTGTAAGTGCTATTTTTGAAAGAGTTAAAGCAACTTACAGAGGTTCACATTCAACTTCCAGACATTCATTTCCATACATCGCTTAAGGTCAAAAACTATTTTCTTCTCCAGCCTTATTCTTCCTCCATTAACTGTCTGGGGGGGGAGGGGGCGCAATCAAAATCTGCTGAGTCCCCTTAATCAGAACCTTAGACATCTTTTTTTTTCTTTTCCTTTTGTTCTCCCTCCATATCCAAAAGCTAAGTACCTCCTACTTCACCTCATAAACAAGTTCTTTGTCCCCATTCAGTCACCACTGCCCTTGGCTGGAACTGTCTTTCCCTCCTGCCAGAATGAATATGCTCCCTTACCTAAGGAATATGATCCTTAAACGGTCCTTAATTCCCTTCCTTCTTATTGGCCAGCGTGATCTAGTCACGAATCTATCTGCTCGTGACTTTTCAATTTCATGTGAGAGTTCAACAAATATTTCCAGTATAAAACTCAAACTCCTGACACCACTGACTTTGGCATCACAGAGATGTGTTTGTACCCCAAGTTCAGACAGCTAGATTCTCCAAATTTTTGCTTCTCTTTTGCCTCAATGCACTGGGAGCCTGGACTCCTGGAACAGAGAATGAATTTGAAGGTTCAATTAGAGAAAGCATTTAAAAAACGCACGCGAAATTACACTTCCTTAAACACCACCAAATACCAGGTCTCCCTCACCTTTCCCCAGTGTGACTTCCTTCTACTGGTACTGTGAGACAATCACATTAAGGTGTGTGTAAGATCTAGATCGCCCCGAATCCAGACTATTTTGGCTCCTGCCTGAGCAGTTATGTAACCTTGGGGAAGTTACTTAATTTCCGCATCTCGCACTCCCACCTCCCCCAACCTCGGTAAAATCTGGGAGATGTAACATTGGATTGCTTTAGAGTTAGGGAACTCCGTTGGCATGGTGACCAGTACATGACGCTTGCTAAATGTTAATTATTCTCTATCATCCCCACGAATTAGGACTATAGGTACCCCACCGCGTGGTTTTCAATTTTGTAGGAGAAAACTGCTCTCGGCATTGCTAGTTAAAGAAAGAAAATCTGGAAACGCCTCTCTGGAGATGGGAGAAAACAGGCGACGTGTGAGCTGCTGGCTCCCACGTTCTCTGAGCTGGGAGGGACGAGTTTAGTCTTTATTTTTACGTACGAGGAAGTTGAAGGGTGACGTGTCCTCGGGCCTCGTGCAAGGCACAGTCACAACTCTTTATTGAGAGTGAGACGAGAGCCACGGAGTTGCTATGGTTAAGCTGCAAGCGAAAACGTAACACTGGGAAGACGGGAGCATTTAGCTGTATACAACCGGCCAAGTCCGGTGCAACTTACTTGGGTAAGCAAGAGAAAGCTGTCAGACATGGAGAAGCCCCGCTGCTGACAGAACCAGCTCTCTACCAAGCGGGGCCTCCGGAGCCCTCCTCGAAGCTCGGCCTCGAGTAGCGAACTGCCGCAGCTCAGGCCAGGACCACGGCTCCAAGCTGCCCACGATGAATGGAAACCCGAGTCCGCGCGGCGCGGCTTGAGAGTCGGGGCGGGGCTTTGCGAGTCACGTGCCTGGGCCGTAGGCGGGCGCGTGGAGGGAAGTCTGGGTCTGATTGGCTGCCCGTCACCAGGTGACCGCGGGGCGCGTTCCGGTTGGCAGGAGCCGGCTAGCGGCCTTCAGTCTGGAGGCGGCGACGGAAGGAGGAGGAGCTCCGGCCGCGCTCTCGGCCCGCAGTGGCTGCGTCTCCCAGCGCTTGTCGGGTCCCCACCCCTTTTAAATAAGCCGGGCTGGTCGCCGCCCTCGCAGACTAGTCCGCTGTGGGGAGGCGGCGGCGGCGAGCCGGCGGGGGTGCGGCCGAGGCCGGAGCCCTGCCCCGGGCCGGGCGGCGGGGCGGGCGGGCGGGCGCGCAGCGGGTGCGGCGGCGAGTGCGGGCGGGCGCAGCCCCGCTCAGCCCGGGGCTGCCGGCGCCGACCGCGCCATTGTTGGGGGAGGGGGCGGGAGCGGAGTCCGGGGCGAGCGGAGGCGCAGGCAGCGGCCGAGCGGAGCGGACGCGCCCCATGGGGAACACGCTGACCTGTTGCGTGTCCCCCAATGCCAGCCCCAAGCTGGGCCGGCGTGCGGGGCCGGCGGAGCCCGACTACGAGTCCGAGACCTACGAGGCGGCGGCCGGGGACGCGGTGGCGGTAGCGCCGACGTCCGCTGCGGCCGTGGAGCCCTCCGAGTTGGATTTCGGAGCCGGCGAGGGGCACCACCTGCAGCACATCAGCGACCGAGAGATGCCCGAAGGTGAGGGGGCAGCGTGCGCGTCCCGGCCGCGGCGCACCCCTGGCCTCCACCTTCTCCCGGGGTCCCGCAGGGAGGTGGGAGGCGGCCGCCGCTTCGGGTTCCTCACTGCCCGGAGTAGGCTGGCGCGGGCCTGGGCACCGGGGATGAAGTCTGTGTGTGGCTCGCGTCTCCACCCCTTATTCTTCCTGGGGCCGCGGCTGGCCAGTTTCTCTCCCACCCGTACTCCCAGTTCTTGTTCTCATCCCGACCTGGGACCCTGCAGGCCCCTCCACTTCCTCTTTGTAATGCTGGGCACTGTCCAGTGGAACTTTATCAAGACTTCATATGCCTGTATGTAAGTGCCCCTTTTCCTAATAAAACTCCTAGGACCTTAACCTCGGCGTAGCCATCCTATCTCCCTGTCCTTATTTAGCCACATGGTACCTAAGGTAAGAATCTAATGGTTCCTCCTCCCTGGAACCAGTTAGGTAACTGATGTTAAAGCAGTCCAGACTCAGCCTATTTGAGGATTTCTTACTTACGTTGAAGTAGAGGTTGCCACAGAAATGTGTTTGATATTAATAGGATTTTAAAAGTATCTTCAATATAGGTGGTTTTAATTGGAGCACAGAAAGAAAGGAAATTGGGAAAGGGGCTTTTGTGAAAGATGCCAATGTTTTCTTCCAGGGCTACGTTTAAGTCCTGTCCGTTCCTCCTCCCCCCGCAACACGCTCAAATTTACCCTCGGACTTCTGCTCACTTTAAAGTTCTCGTTTTGATAAATACATTGCCACTTTAAAAGTTTCATGTACTTTGCCTCTTCCAAAGGAAGAGGGGTGGGAAGAGATTGTTGGTCAGACGTTTCAAAGGAGTCAAAAGCTAAAATTTAGTCTTAAATTAGTAATGTAAAGGTTTGGGAGTGAGGGGTGAATCACTCAGGTGCTTGAACTGTTTATTCCCATGGCTCTTTTCCCTCCCTACCTCCCTGCCTGGAGAATTTATTCAGTGCTGAGCATGTTGAAGTAAAAGACCAGTTCAGCATCCTGAACCGCTGGAGGGTGGGCTGGGTGGGTAGGAGGGAGAAGCGGAAGTGCTTGAAGCTTTATAATTAAGAACTTGAAAACCTGTGAGTCTAGAGAGAAGTAATACTGGATAACAAGATGGTTCTTGAAGGCTACAGACTTTAAGACAAAGTATCATCAAGTGTTTAAGCTAGATTGGCCTGTTTGTTTCACTTAAATGCTACAAATGATTTCCTTTCTTTAGAGGAATCTCTTATAGCCTTCTTTAAACTTTAGCTGGACCGTTGGTGTCTTCATGTTAAAATAAACTTAAGGCCCATGATCGATACACTTTTGTAACTTTTTGTAATATTTAAATATTATAAAAAATGCAAAAATAATTGTATCCTTAAACAGTGTGCTGCTTGCATGCCTCTGTGTGTGTGTGTGTGTGTGTGTATGAAAACTTTTGTGTTTTAAGGGAAGACTCTGGGTTTACAAACCAGTTAGAATGTGGTAGAGTTGGGTGAGAATCCAAATAGGACCTTTTTATAATTCTTGAGGGATTACAACACAATTTCATGTGTGCTCATTTGTCCCTCCGCAGTACAAAGGAAGTCTGTCTGCATTCTCAGTACTGCTGATGAGGACACAGAGTTAAGATAGGACTGAAGCTGCTTCTGCGTGGAACTGTTCTCAAGACTAGTGTGGAGGTGTGGCAGATGTGCTGGGTTGGACTCTTGAGAATGGATTTGTATAGTAGAGCTCGGTCCTTCCCTGTCTTAGTTACAATACAAGTAACTGATGGAAAGGCAGCGTTTGCTGGAGATCTCATACGTGTTCTTTTCAGTGAGAATGAGTAAAGGAAGAGGTAAGGATGTGGCCTGAATTCACTGCTTATGTAAATGGGATGTTCTGGTAACCATGGGTTGAAGCTGAGGATGCTGACATTAAGAATGACTGGTGAGAGGTGTGTGAGCACAGACCTATATGATAAGGAATGCTAAGTCAGAAATTTTGAAAAAAAATGCGAGCATAGAATTTGAGTTTATTAATATTCCCATTAACATCCCAGTGTTTCTTCTAAACATTTTTAGGTCTGGAGGACTACTTTATGGTATGATATGTACTTGCCCAACAAGTACAGACCCCTTGGCTTGATCCTTAGTGCTGCATTTGACTGAAAATACCAAATATATATATATATAAACACATTGAAAGTTTGGTTTTAATTTCTATATTTCAGAAAATTTTATACCAGTTTCCTTGGAAACTGAGAAATAGCTTTAAAAGTAGCTTTTATTTATAGAGAAGAATTGAATTTTTTGATTTCTTAGATAAAATCATGAATAAATGATCTGCTTTATTCTCTTTTGAAACATTTTAGAGCATTCAAAGTCACTTCTAGAACTTCCAAAGTACGTGGATTAGTATTTCCTAATCATTGGCTCTAATGGCATGTCTGATGACTGAAGGTGACATCAGTAACACAAAATAGGGTACTGGGGCTTCTTTTTTCTCAGCCTTTCATGAAACTTTTGTGTTCTGACTTTAGGAACTATGCTTATTGCACTGGTCAGAAGTGCTCAGGCTGGAGAGATGGCTCAGAGGTCCTGAGTTCAGTTCCCACAACCACTTGGTGGCTCACACCATCTGTAATGCCCTCTTCTGGCCTGCAGGTGTACATGCAGACAGAACACTGTACACATAATAAATAATAAAGAAAACATTTTTTTTTTAAAGTGCTCTCTGCCGGGCGGTGGTGGCACATGCCTTTAATCCCAGCACTCGGGAGGCAGAGGGAGGCGGATCTCTGTGAGTTCGAGGCCAGCCTGGTCTACAAGAGTGAGTTCCAGGACAGTTCCAAAGCTACAGAGAAACCCTGTCTTGGGGGCTGGAGAGATGGCTCAGTGGTTAAGAGCATTGCCTGCTCTTCCAAAGATCCTGAGTTCAATTCCCAGCAACCACATGGTGGCTCACAACCATCTGCAAAGAGGTCTGGCGCCCTCTTCTGGTCTTCAGGCATACAGACAGAATATTGTATACATAATAAATAAATAAATATTTAAAAAAAAAAAGAGAAACCCTGTCTTGACAAACCAAAAAAAAAAAAAAAAAAAAAAGGCTCTGTCAAGTCACCCTTGGAAAGAACTGGCAAATACGATGTGGGAGAACCTCTGAACCTCTTTCCCCTTTCTAGTAGCTATTAACCATTTTTTTAATATGTTTGTAAGAGCTATAGAAAACACAGATAAGCCATTTTAATCAATATTTTGGTGTTGTGTCTTCTTGAACCTTTCATATGCCTGTAAATAAAACATTTCCCTTTATAAAAAAGAGATTGTAGGGCTGGAGAGATGGCTCAGCGGTTAAGAGCATTGCCTGCTCTTCCAAAGGTCCTGAGTTCAATTCCCAGCAACCACATGGTGGCTCACAAGCATCTGTAATGACGTCTGGTGCCCTCTTCTGGCCTGCAGACATACACACAGACAGAATATTGTATACATAATAAATAAATAAATACTTAAAAAAAAGAGAGAGAGATTGTATGTGGTGCTTCCTATCCCCAGAACAATGCTTCATCCCCAGAGCATGCTCCAGGAAGACAGTGCATAGTGCCCTATGGCATGCTTTTTATTAACTTCTTAGTATACAATTGAACAGCTGTAGTATCAGATACACCCATCTCATATGGTTAGACATCTTTCATAGTGAAATTATGCCTACTCTCATAAGATAAAAACAGATGTTGATGATTGGTGTGTTCTACCTCTGGATAGAATTCAGGTGGTATATTTAGTCTTACAGTTTAGTGCCTTATGATGTGTCATTGGTGTTAAAGGCATTTATTTCTTATGCCAGGCAGTTTGATGGTAACACTGATTTTTTACTAGTCATTAACTCTCTGATTAGATTTATGATTCTTAGGAAACTATCTCATGTCTTTGTTTCTGAATAGCCGCTGCTCTGAGAGGTCTGTCAGTAATGCTGATCTCAGATGACAAACCGAGAAGTCCAGAAGTAGGAGAAAGTGAAAGATGCCCAGCTGGTTTGAGCACCCTGAGACGTGTGTACGGAGCACCTTGAATGGCTAGGCAGTGCTGCAGATACAGGCAGTGGTAGAAAAGGAAGCCCTCCTAACTCTGAGGCAAGTGGGAATAGACAGTAGTGAGCGTTAGGAAGAAAATCAGAGAGAGCAGTGATTGGGAAAGGCACAGTTTTACACTGAGGTGATGAAAGATGACTGTTGTCTCTGAGTAATGTGTGAACTTTCCTAAAAGGGAAAGGAAGCAATAGAGAGCGAGGGGAGACTTCCCTGTAGACAGGTCCCTTAGAGCTTTTTATATGGGACCAAGCTTGGTGTCTGTAAATGACAGAAAGGAAGAGACACAGTAGAGAGAAAGGGATGCCTAAAGAAAGATGGTGAATTAGGCCTTTATATGCTAAGTTGGCCTTGACAACAATGTGAACTTGGGTTGTATTGGGAAACCACTGGAGAGTTATACACAGGGAAACAAGTTCTTTGTGAAAAAGACCAGATTAGTGGCTTTGTGTGAATGCACTATGATGTATGCAAGAGATCAGCTGGGAGTCTGGGCAGGAATTTAGGGAAAACCAGTGGTGACTTGAACAAAAAAAAGCATTATTGCCTAGGGAATAAACTAGGCTGGCTAAAGGCAATGAAGTAAATAAAAAAGTAACAAAGATGAATGGACAAGTGACAAAGAAGAAATACAGGTGATCTTTACACTTCACACATGAGAGAAATGTGAATGAAAACTGCAGCTCCTCCTTTGGGGGATGGGGAAACCCGAAAACTTGACAAATATTGGTGAGATTATAAGGAAGGTTATATTCATATATTGCTGCTTTAAATGCAGAATGATTTGACTCCATGAAGGAGAATTTGGCAAAAATCTAACAACATTGCTAGTTTATTTAACCTAGAAACCCTGCTTTAAGGAATTTATGCCAAAGACGTGTATACCGTCATGTGAGACAAAGTTCTTGCTGTATTATTTTCATTAAGATGATAGGCAGCAACTCATATGCAGTAAGAGACAGGTAAGATAAACCGGCATAGCTACATGGTTATGCAGTTGTATCTGTGAAAGTAAGTATGGACCTATAGAACCATAAAATAAATCAGGTATTTGTTTAGAGCCATCTTCAGCATAGATTTCACGAGAGGGATTGGGAGTGATGTATGGAGAACAGTGAGGAAAATATATATTCAATTATAAAAAACACTGGAATTCTTGATCTTGTGTAATTATGTATATACCCTATTATCTAGTATTGGCCAAAGCACATACATATTTGCCTAAGAACTACTTTGATATAGATTTTCCAACAAAATGGCAACATTTACTTGTTTGCTTCTGTGGGTATGAAAACTTTGTAGTGTGTTGTGTGTGTCCTGTACACTTCATTGGTATGAAAACTTTGCAGTGTGTTGTGTGTGTCCTGTACACTTCATTGGTATGAAAACTTTGTGGTGTGTTGTGTATGTCCTGTACACTTCATTGGTATGAAAACTTTGTAGTGTGTTGTGTGTGTCCTGTACACTTCATTGGTATGAAAACTTTGTAGTGTGTTGTGTATGTCCTGTACACTTCATTGGTATGAAAACTTTGTAGTGTGTTGTGTGTGTCCTGTACACTTCATTTTACCCTCTCAGGGTTTTGAATTAGTACAGGAACCGTAGCTGGTTTACAGATGAGAAGACGGCTTCTAGGAAATATAAATTGAGTATGCTAAGGTTTTGACTACTAAGAAATGTTCAATCAGGAATGTAATTCCAGTTGTATAACATATCAGCCTAGAACTTAGAGAATAGGACTCAGAATGGGCTTCTTTGGGTGTCACCTGTCTTCTGTTTTCTTTTGAGGCTGCTGAGCTTTGATGTTCCAACAGTAATGTTGAGGAACATATAATGAAGTGAAGGTAGTAATTGTGTAACCTAGAAATGATCTTCAGAGTTTAAGTGAATAAAATCCTCTCAAGAAATAGACTAAGGAAAAAGTTTCAATATATGAATGATCACAGCCATTAAAACATAGATTGAGATTTAGGGCAGGGAAATACTGAGAGCTGGTGGAGGGGCAGGCGCAGAGATTTAGGGCAGGGAAATACTGAGCTGGTGGAGGGGCAGGCGCAGAAGTGGACTGGTTCATTGGAGGCTAGGGAAGCTGGGCAGCAGTGACCTCTAGATTGAGGACCCTCCGCTGAGGTAAGCCATGTAAAGTGTAGACTCTGTGATAGATTCATCTGACAGTGCAGTTGTGAATTTTGTAATGTTTGTGTTCAAAATCACAAAACTAGTACAGTACATGCATGTTAAGGGATGATGGAGCATGTCAGTAAGTAGACTAAGTCTTTAGACGAGTACCCAAGAACTGCTGACATACTCTATTTAACTGTGATATATTGAAATTGCTATGTTGGAATCAACTTCCTCCACACCTGAAATGTGCTATTTCTATCTGCCAATGTCTTGGTCATTGCCTTCTTTAATATTTTGATAAGGAAATTTTGTGATGGATTATGATTGTGTAATGTTAACATTTTAGCTTTCATCACTACATTTAGTTATTCTAAGTTGAGTGGATTTTTTTTTTTTTAGTATTTTTGATATGTGATTAAGGTGGATCATACAAGGTATAGATTCTTGGTCTGGAGGAAAAGCAGTTTACCTACCATTGCTTTCAAACTGAATTGCAACTTTAATTGATAATTCAAAAATGGTGGATCTTAATCATAATTTTATCATAATCTTAATCATAATCCTTGTCTTGACTTATTTGTCCTAGTTGAAAGCTTTCTTAGAGGTTTGTTTGTGAAAGATGTGTCCGTGTATGTGTGTGTACTACATGTTCATATGTGACAGTCAGGGAAAGAGTGCTCCTGCTCATTCCTGCTCCACCTATTTAAGACATCCAGGGTCTGCCTGTCTCTACCTCTCTGTTTCTGGAACCACAGATGCAGTGTTAGGTGCTGACTGTCCATGAGTGCTGGGGCTCACACTCTGGTCCTCATCCTTGTGCATTGAGCACCTTTATCAGCTGAGCTGTCTCACCAGCTCTGCTTACATAGAAGATACATGGTAATTGATATGTTCTCATCTTCCTAAATCCATGTGTGTGTGCAGAATGTGTGTTTTTGGATCCTAATGCTTTGCTTTGTAGTTGGTTATTTTGCCTCTGATACATAGTGAGTAGAGAAGTATGACTCCCCAGCGTCTCCATGGGCTCTAGGGAATAGAGTTAAGGGAGTACAGAAATAATATAGTTTGTATATAGGGCCACTGTCTACTGGCTTATTTCCATTCTGTATAAAATAGCAGCATGTGGTGATTATAGTAAGTGGAAAGTACATACTACATGGAAAACTATGGTAGCTACATAACATCTGTATTTTCTCAAAACGCTAAGCAAATTAGCATTGAAACCCTGGTGTATATAATTCCTATAGGCTTTATATAAGTGATTTTTTAAAAGCTGATCAATGTGAAACTATTTTAACTATGGGAGAGTGGCCAACCTGTAATCAAATATATGCAAGCTAGAGTCACAGTAATGTTCCTCATTCACAAACATCAGGAATCTTTTTAAGTATCTAAAACTAAGATAGCGGTGAGAACTGACATAATTGCTAGTGTCATACCTCAGCCGGTGCCTTTACTTCTTTGGAAAGCTGTGTTGTGTTGTATATTGGAGTCATGAAAATTACTCAACTATGAGCCCACATTGAAGGTCTTTCTTAAATAGATAAACAGCATTATTTAAAAATACAGTGTACTTAAAAAAAAAAGTACTTTGTACTCATAAAGACAGAATTTTGTGTCTATATCCCCGATACTGGCCTGGCTAAGGTAGAATGGGAGTAATACTTGCTGTATCATTATACACTATTCAACAGTAAATACTTTGAGGGTGGGAATGATTTTCTTTAATACAACACAACTTGTGAGCTGAAAAGAGATTTTGTGTTGTTTAGAACTGATAAGAGGTTTTGTTTTCCTGTGGTTCAGTACCCAGGGGTAGGTATCCAAGCACTGAGCTACACTGTTTTTAACTTTTTGTAAAAATCTACAAGAAACATAGCTGAAAGATCATTATTGTGAATATATCTATTGGTAGTTTTTTTTAAATGAAGTGTTATTTTAGCTTCTGCTAATTTCTGTTGCTAAGGAAGACTTTTATCCATCTCATTTTTAATGTGATCCATAATACTGATTAACTATGTTACTTATAATTATGCATCAGTGGAAATCTATCTCAAAATCAATGTGTACTCACAAGGAGTTCAGAGGGAACTAAACTAAGTTTAGCTTGACCTGTGAATTATGTGATCTCAGAATGCATTTTGGTTCATCTCTGCTGAAAAGGCTTTCCTCCTGAAAACCACTGCATCTCCTAACTAGCTAATGCCCCTACAGCACATTTGTCTTGGACTTTGAGAAGTCTTGAGAGTTGTGATAGACTGGCCGTCCCTGGCACATGTACCCACTCTAAAACCTTCTCTCCAAGACATGTTCTTGATTTTATCACAACCTTAGATTTTGTCTTTAGGTCCAAAATTGTACATTATCATTTGGCTTTTTTAAAAATGTATTTTATGTGAATGTATGTGTACCCGAGTGTATGTCTCTGTGTGTGTGCACATATGTGTATCCCAGGAGGCCATAAAAGGGTGTTAAATCTCCCGAAGTCGTTGTCACAGGCCATTGTGAGCTGCCCAACAGAATGCTGGGAACCAAACCAAAGTCTTTTACAAGAACAAATGCTCTTAACTGCTGAGTCATCTCTGTAGCCACTCGATTTACATGTATGTTTTAAACAGTCTTCTTTGATTTTAATACTTAATTTTCTTGTACTCATGAAATTCCCTTAGATTTTTTTCCCCCAGGTCTGGGGAATCAAACCCAGGGAAACACTGTACTGACTGAGCTATATATGACTTCAGCCCCATCTACTGAAATTTTATAAAGAACTTTTATTGTGACACAGAGAGTGCTACATGATATAGCTGTTTCAAAAACTACTTTTAATAGTGTGATCTGCAAGCTACATGTTAATTCAAATGGCAATGTTTGATTTTTAGGAGGAAGTCGTCCTCTGTCGCTTTAGATCAGCACAGCTTAGATCTCTGCCTGTCACTTCGTGCACATGTGGCTTTGTTTTCCACGTAGTGAACTTTGTTTCGCACTTAAAGATGTCAGAAAACCTTACAAGTAATTTTGTGGGGCATCCTTTAGAATAATTCTCTTCAGCTGCTACACGCTTTAATCTTAGCCCTCTTGAACCTGAGGCAGGCAGAAAGATCCGAGAGTTCAAGCCAGCTCAAACTACAAAGTGCGATATTATCTCTAAATAAATAATTTAAGAATAAAATACAGTAGGTGATTCAAATTCCTGTTCCACAAGGAAGTCCTGAATTACGTTTATGCAGGACTCCGTGCTTGTTGCTTGGAGGAAGGAAGGGGGTTCTAAGTGTATGCATTTGCGAAATGCTGAGCTAGACAGTAGTACTGGTTGAGTAGGGCTTTTAGAGTTAGGATTTATTCTTGGGGTGTATGAACAAGTGCGCGTGCCCAAGGAGGCCGGATGAGAGCATTGGGTCCCCTGGAGCTAGAGTGATAGGCAGTTGTGAGCCACGTCATGTGGGTGCTAGAAATGGAACTTGGATCCCCCAAAGAACAGTATGCTAACTGCTGAGCCAACTTTCCAGCCCAGTGGAGCTGACTGTTAAGTGTGTATTCTGTACAAGCCAAGGATGTAGTAGGTACACTGTGATTCACCACTAAACCCCCTTTTTCGAGAGTAGAATGTTGGCTGGCAAGACTCAGGAAGTGTTGCCGTACCATTTCTCTGCCCGGATCTTGTTCCAGTTTCTGACAAGACCGGTTAAATGGCTTGAGATGAGCATTGCTCAGAAATGCCATAGTTTTTTTCCTTTCTCATTACAACTTTCCTTATTCCATGTGATGGCAAAGTGTTCATTATGGTTAGCTTAAAATCTGTCTTCTGGGCAATGGTAGTGCATGTCTTTAGTACCAGCACTTGGGAGGCAGAGGCAGGCAGGTCTCTGCGAATTCAAGGACAGCCAGGTCTACAGAGAGAGTCCCGGGACATCCAAGACTAAACAGAAAAACCCTGTCTTGAAAAACAGAAAGCAAACACACACACACACCCAGAATCAGAGAGAGAGAGAGAGAGAGAGAGAGAGAGAGAGAGAGAGAGAAGAAAGTCTGTCTTGTGGCCTTGGTTAAATAGATGATCTCATCTTGCTCCCAAGGTAGATTGCAACAAGAAGTGAGGGAGTGCAGCCTAAGAAATTGAGGCCAAAAGTTAAAAATCAGTTTGAATTCATGAAAGTTAGGTGGGTTAGGCCATTGATTTTTATGCAGCCTTACATCTGCATGATGGCTTGCTTCCACATAAACAGCTAACTAAACAAGCTGTCTTGTCTGATGAAATTAGAATTCGTCAAGTGGTTAAAGAATGTTTATAAAAACGCGATGTCTTTGTTGTCGCATATTTGATATATTGAGCTGTATCGACAGTAAGTTGACTTAAGGCTGGTTTGGAAACTTAGTAACATCAGCACATATGTTAGATAAGTAGGAGGGAAGGGTATATATAGATATATCATTCTATTAAAGTTTCATAAGGTTACTTAGATATACGTTTAAAGAGTCTAAGACATAGATAGTAGTTTTCACATGAATGGAGAGATTCTGCAGTTTTCCTATAGAATTTTTGTTATTGCTTTTATTTTCTCATGTTCATGTCTGAAATCCCTTCTCCTCAAAGTTAGAAGTGTTAATCATGATTTTCAAAACCACATTCGCTTCTTCTGAGACAAATAATCATGTCATTCTCTTTCCTTCTGTAGATTTAGCTTTGGAATCAAATCCTTCTGACCACCCCAGGGCAAGCACAATTTTCCTCAGCAAATCCCAGACAGATGGTAAGACACTTTTCCCCACCGAGGAAAGCCTGAAAACCATTTCTGTTCAGTATGATACATTATTGGAAATATTTCTTGGAATTTATACACTGACTTAAACTTTTAATGTACTTATATTTGATATGTGATGATATGCTTTGCTCTGACATCACTCTTTCAGGGACAGCCTGCGGATTTTGTAGACACACTCCCACCTTGTTGCCAGTGCAAATATGTGATTTAGAAGTGGCATGGATTTACAGCTGTCTGCCTCTTTCCTTCTCTTCCTTAATCCAGTAGTGTGTTTTAAAGACAAATAATACAGTTTAGGGTTCTGTTAGATTTTTAGGTGAAATGCCAAAACAAATGTGTTATATATGGTCATTTTGACCCATTTCATATAGTGCCACACCTCTGTAAGCCTGTGTCACACCCAGATTTATGTGACTCAAAAATTTAAGGCTATTTAAAACCTCTTTGTCTTGTTGCAGCAGAACTTAGAGCAAACATGTCCTAATGTTTCCTAGAAGGTTTGCTGGTATGTGCATTTTCTATCTTGCTTGCTTTAGGTTGAGAGTCTGAACTGTGGGATTCTTCCATACTATTTTCTGTAATGTTTGGTTGACCTCACTCCCACTGTTGACTATGAGAAGTGAGGATCCTACGATAATACTGGGAATGATGCAAGTGTGCAGCCCGGGTGAGAAGAAGGCGGTGGTGCTGCAGCCTGCTTTTCATAGCCTGCCAAGTCTGCCTGTCTTGAGCTATTGATTCTGGTTAGTGATGCCGTATCTCTCTCAGCTATCTTAACTGAGAGGTGGCAATGCACACCTTTAGTCCCAGAACTCAGGAGGTAGAGACAGGCAGATCTCTGTGAGTTTCAGGACAGCCAGGGCAACACAGAAAACCCCTTAAAAAAAAATTAAAATAAAAGCTGTCTGTACCTGCCCCCCATTAGTGGGAAGGAGTATGTGTCTTAGAGTACAGTCTAGTGTTCACAGAGGAGACTGTGGAGAAATAGTGTGGCCAAAGCTCTTTCTGGAATGTGTGCGCCGTAGATGTCCTGCTTGGTTAGTTTAGCACACTCCTTTGAAATGCTTTTTAAGGCAGGCTTCGTGCTAGATGTATGACAGATGTTTTTATTAGCTGAATCTCTCACCTGCCCTAATGTAGTTTGTCATTTTCTTTTGTATATGATTCTCGTTTGTGCCTACTACATTGTCTACTAGGTTAAAAATAAAATTTAGTTTTTCGATATACTTTATGCAGTTTATTTTGACAAATTTATTTTGTTAGAACTATTTTTTTTTTAAGTAGAATTGAATTTTATCTGACTTTGCATGTTGGTAGTCCATCAGATAAATAACAGCTACTTTTATTTTTCTGTGGCATTTGTATCAGAATTGATCGGTTAATTTTTTTTTATTCTTAGTGCGTGAAAAGAGGAAGAGCAACCATTTAAACCATGTAAGTAAATAGTTGGAAACTTAAGAAATTGGTATTTGAATTACAAGTATGTCTTCAGTGATATAGTGGGGATGCAGTGCTGTTAGTGTAGACTTTCTGTACATTTTCTACAATCTCCTCTCAGATAATAAATTTACCTAGGGAAGTCTGACTTAATACCACTTTTATTTTACTTACTCAAAGTTACATAACATGGTTATCATACAGAGACATGCCTGATTTTTTTTTCATTTTTTATCCTGATTTCTTTAAGATGTACTTATTATTTATGTGTATGTGCCTGCAAGAGTTTATGTGTA
This sequence comes from Chionomys nivalis, assembly GCF_950005125.1. Lineage (NCBI taxonomy): Eukaryota > Metazoa > Chordata > Mammalia > Rodentia > Cricetidae > Chionomys > Chionomys nivalis. The sequence continues at coordinate 131,702,146 of NC_080087.1, read as the reverse complement.
CTTTATAGGTATAGATGCCTTCAGAGATCCAAAGAGGGAATCAAATCCCCCGTAAGTGGAGTTAAAGGTGGTTGTGAGCTGCCCGCCGTGAATGCTGGGAGCTGAGCGGTTTTCTGCAAGCAGATGAGAGCTCCGACCTGCTGAGCCGTCTCCTCTGCCCCTTAGTCTGATTTGTAATTGAAGTGACAAACCATCTGTTGATTTCCCATCATAATAGGTAACAGTGTTTTCACTATGACTGTGCACATTGTTAACTGCTGACCCTGTAGTGTTGTGATTGTGCTGCCTCCCTCCTTCCACACCTTAATTCTTTCTCTTCCGTGCTTTTGATCCGGATTCTCAGGCCCTCTCCTCTCAGTGAATTCCTTTTTTCTAGTCCACATTAGCTCACCCAACCAACCTCAGTGTGCAGCCCTGACTGGTCTCCCGGCTTCACATTCTTCCTTCCTTTCATTTCCAGACCATTGCACTTGCCCATTTCTAACAGGCATCTTTTTTTTTAACCCCAAATGTTGTCATATTTGTCACATGCCTATCAAAAATATTTCCCATCTCCTAGAATGCATGTGTTGTAGTTTTCTCCTGTGGGCACACCTTCACAGCCTCTGCCATTCTCTTTCAACGAGGCTGGGTGTTGCTGAGGCCTGCTCTCGATTTTTTTTTAAATTACTGGGATCTCACATAACTACTCTCTTGTATTGGTTCCTCAATGGCTGGATTCTATGTTTCCCTTTGTCTTCTTACACTGTACTGGAATACCTTTCCTTGGGAAGAAACACATAGTGTTGTAGTGATCTGGCCTGGGAATCTCTCCTATAGAAGGAGTTTAGGTTGAAACTAATTTCCACCGTCCTCAGGATACTTTTCTGTTAGAGTTTCAAGAACATAGTGATTCTGGTTATTTCGCTTTATTTATATATTTTAATTTTTATGACTCCTGATCCTCCTGTCTTCCTCTCTGGGATGCTGGAATTGCAGGCATACACCACCATACCCAGTTTAATTTTCATCTTTTAATATTAAAAATTCTATTCTGTTTCCTGCATCTTGATAGAAACTCCTTTATTTATTTAATTCAAATGAAATATAATAAAGAAGTTTGTGGTCAGTCCATGATGTTTAAATGAATTTAGAATCCATATATAGCTGGAGAGAAGGCTCACTGGTTAAGAGTGCTTCCTTCTCTTTCTGAGGACCAGAATTTGGTTTCCAGCACTAATATGGTGGCTCACAACCATCCACAACTTCAGTTTCAGGGGATCTGAGGCCTCTTCTGACCTCTGCAGGCAGTAAGCATGCACATGTGCACATGCATACGTGTGCTGACTGAGTAATGCATGTTGTTCTTTGTCTCTATTTTAGGAACCACCTATTAGTTGTACTTTTTGCTGCTTTTTTTTTTTTAAAAAAACATTTTGTAGGCTTAGATTTATTAGTATAGTTTATGGCGGTTATAAGCCAGCAAAAGTAGTTACTACAATTATTAAGTTTCCAGTCACCATCAAGACAAAGTTCCCTTTACAGTGGTGTTACAGGCATTGCTCCTAGATTTACTTCTGCTATTGTCTAGTTCCCAGAAGGAAAAGTTTGAATAGCTGGAGAGGAGTGCTATGTCCCCTTGCTGTGTATTGGTCGGAGCTGGGAGTGTGGCCTGAAGAGGGCAGCAGCAGGGAGCAGAAGTGGCTGCTCTGAGTTGAATAGAGGAGTCTGTCTTTATCTGGAGTTCAGAGTCTGACCTGATGGGGGCAGGTTTGGTGTTTCTAGTCAGTAAGTTGCTGATTTGCTAAGTGAGCCCCTAAGAGACTAGGATTAGACTGAATCTAATGAAATGTTTTCATATTCCAAAGACAAGCCAGCATACATGCATGATTAGAAACCATGTGTATGGAGGAGGATGGGTGAAGCATTACCAGAAGGTCTATATTTTATTTTGACTTCATTTTTATTCCCATCTAAGTTTTTTGTCAAAATTAATTGTTACCATGTATATGCTGTTATTCCTTAACACAAGTTGCACTTCCTTATTTGAAATCTGAAATGTTTTGAGTGCCAACCTCAAGTGGAAAATTCCACAGCTGACCTCATGAGATGAAGTAGCAGACAAAGAGCAAAAACTGACAAAGTTACCTTTAGACTGCTTGTGTGTGTGAGGATCACAGACAGAAGTGTCTGTGCTGAGACTTGGGTCCCATCCGCAGGAAATCCATACATATATATGTACATATATGTACACACGTCTGTGAATGCATATGTACATATTTACATACATATGTGTCAGTCTTCCAAAACCCACTATCTTAGTTCGGGTTTCTTTTGCTGTGATGAAATACTATGACTAAAAGCAACCTGGGAAGGAAAGGGATTGTTTTGCCCGACATCGTGGAAGGGACTTCAGGGCAGGAATGGGGCAGGGGGCAGAAAGTGTTGGAGGAAGCTATGGAGAAGTGCTACTTACTTGCTAGCTCTCCATGGCTTGCTTAGCCTGCTTTCTTATAGCACACAGGACTGTCAGCCCAGATGTGGCACCACCCACAGTGAGCCAGACACTTTCTCATCAATCATCAATCAAGAAAATGCACCACAGGTTTGCCAACAGGCCAGTCTAATGGGGATAGTCTTCAGCTGAGGTTTCCTCTTCCAAAACAACACGAGCTTGTATCAATTTCACAGAAAAACACTAGCCAACACACAGTATTTTCTGTCCCAAGGAATTTTGATTTGAGATCTTTAGCCTATAATAGTGACCCTAAAAGGTATCTTCCATTGGAATGAAAGCATTTCAGTGAAAATCAGTTTCCTTTTTCATGTTGTATTTACCTTTTGGGCTTATAAAAGTATGCACTTTAACACACAGGTAATAAAAGTGCACATAGTAGCTGAATAGCTAAAGAAACATCACAGCTTTAGGTATAATTGAAACACTTCTGGTGGGCTGGAGATACGGCTCAGGTTCAGAGCACAGGCTGCTCTTCCAGAGGTCCTGAGTTCAATTCCCACCATTCATATGGTGGCTCACAAACATCTATAATGAGATCTGGTGCCCTCTTCTAGCCTGTAGGCAGAACACTGTATATATAATTTTTAAAATCTTGAAAAAAAAATGAAAGAAAGAAAAACATTTCTAGCTTGAAAAAAAAGTCTTTAAAATAGTACTTTTCAAAAACAACACCTGGGGCATTTTGATAGGGAGTAAGTGCTTTTAGAAAGAAACAGAACCCATTTTATCTACCATGTGGGTATTACTGATTGTGAGCTTCTGGTAGTTTTCCATGTTCTGTGCTTTCAACTGTGCCTTTTGCCTGCCCCGTTTTTCATGTGTTTATGAGAAAGTACTGATGGGCAAAGTGATAGTATGATAGGAATCATTAATTGTAGGGGGAAAGGAAGGCGCATCTGAATTAGTGTTTTTTGTTGTTTTTTTAAGAATGCTAAGTTTTTGGTATTCTGTTTTAAAGAATGTTGCCGTTGATCTTCATTCAGTGACACTGTTTGACCATGGACTATACGGGTCTTAGCGTACTTTAGGCTGTCCCATTGTCTGTTACGGCTGTATTCTCGCAGGTGAATAGATACTTGTAAAGTGTTTAAAGTGTTGAGAGGGCTCAAAGAGCCGCCTTCTTCCCAGTGACACTGTAGACAGTTCTTCACTAGTTTATGTCTGTGGCAAGGTTCATCTCCCAATTTATAGTTAATTTTTCAGTTCTAGAGTTGAACCCAGGGCCTTAAGCTTACAGCTCCAGCACTATAATTCTTAACTAATAATTCTTCAAATATTTTTACTCCAGAAGCTGTTAAGATTGTGTGCTCAGCATTTGGTGGTAGGGGCATTGAGAGTCCTTCTCTGGAGAAGCTTAGATTTGTATGAGGGGGGTTTTCCTGCAGGCAGTTTAGGAGTACCCAAAGAGAAACATTCTGTGGTGTGGTTGTTGGCAGAGATGTGCTAGAAGGTAGATGGGATCCAAGGACAAAGAGGGAGAAAATGGCATCCGCAGCGGAGAACAGCAGGAAGGTGTTGTGATATGTGCTAAATGGCTAGAGGAGAATCAACACTTGAGTTTGCAGTTAAGTACCATGGTGGCACTGTGCTTACACATGACATGAAGCCTTCTGTTTTCAGATGTGAGGAAATGCTAACGCTTAAGGGAGTGGGCTTAGAGAAACTTGTGGCCCCTGGCTTGTTGGCAGGTGAGCAGCCAGGCACACCAACTCTGACTTCAGAACACTTTCAACCACAAAGATACTTAGTGTTTACCTTGTATTTACTATAGTATGATGATGCTCTTAAAGGCATTGTATTTTATTAAAGTGATGGTATAGAAGTAGAAAGCTGCCTGTTGTTTAAGAAAAAACACTGAAATCTTTCTTAAAACTTTTTGTACCATTTATAAAGGAAATTGATAATAGATACTTGGCAGGTTTGGTTTTATAGGTATCATACCAAGAGCTGCATTTTACAGCCCATTCCTCAAACGTGATCTGGGGACATTAAAAGCCTCCAGTGGTTTCCCTGCAGAGCCACACATGCTGTTAGACCAGCCAGTTCATATACTGTAAAAATACATTAATGCTTTATCATTTGACCTTTTAACCAAGGAAAAAGAGCACATTTTATAGGTTTAACTTACTGTGACATTCTCTTCTATTTCCCTTCCCCTTCAGGTATCTCCAGGGCACCTTACTAAAAAGTATAGCTCATGCTCAACAATATTTCTAGATGACAGCACAGTCAGCCAGCCTAACCTTAGAACCACAATAAAATGGTGAGTACAACTAGGCTGCCAAGCACTGAGCGACAGACCCCTCTGCTAAAAGCATCCCAGCCATTTTTGGTGATTATCTATTAAGCACCCCGTTCCAAGAAATGGGGGTCAATTTAAACTGCACGGTGGAAAGGAGAGCCCGTTAGTGAGAAGTCCCAGGGAAAGTCTGCAGCTGTTGGGCGCATCTACAGTACGACAGCACTGTGGACAGAGCAGATGTTCTAGACCAGGTAGCTCTTCACTGCTCACAGGCCTGCACAATGCCCACTGCTTTGAAAGCTGTCCTTTGAATAGTTTGTCCTCTCCCTGGCGCCACAGGACACAGCAGCCTCATATATAGGATATAGTTGGAAATAACTTGAAATACCCTAAGATGAGTTCAGATTGATACAGTAACACCCCCCCCCCCCAAAAAAAAAGTGCAGAACTTCTCCACTGCATTGGAATTTTCCGGGCAATGTTTCTTGGGTTTGTTAAATTTTGATTTTTTTTTTAATGTAGTTTGGGAAATGCTTGTTTGGGGTGTTAATGCCTTTTTCCCTACCTTTACCCCTTAGTCTCAAATAGTAATCAACTTATAAACCTAATTTTGTTTCTAATGTACTAGCATTTTAAATTTGTTTTGGCCAATTGTCAGTAATTTCTTCATTTAAAAGCTGCAAGTTCTTCATCATCATGTGCCTCTCCTTTTATACTCACCACAGCCGTTGAGATTAAATTGTGTGTTAGCAAAATCAAGCCCCAGTTCTCAGTCTTCTGTTAAGTCAAGACTGAGTGTTGGTATTTGCAAAAAACTCAGTCTGTGAGCAAAAAGATCATTGAAGTTTCATTAGAGTCCTCAGATCACTTCGAATTCAAATGATTCTGCTGTTTCTATATGTAATTCAGTACATATTTTCAAACAGCAGCCCTGTCAAACTAATTGGTTTCATGCCCCTCCCCCAACCCAATGTAATCTAATTTTTAGGAAGCTACTTTTGAAGGATAGTTTTAATTTGTCGTCTTTAATTAAATTCTAAAAATGGATACATTTACATGATGAAGTCAACCAAGAAAATTAGAGCAAATTGACTTTTAGGAAAGATTTTGAAAAGTGTTTTATTATAGGCAATAATGTATGGCTTTCAAGGAGATTAAGAAACCATTTTGACTCACAACTTTTTCCAGTATACATGCCTGCAAATGAACGTGGCAGCTCATATCTGTAATCCCAGCAATTGGGAGGCTGAGGTGGCAGGATTCAGGAGTTCCAGCTCTCATCCTCTGCTACTTAGCAAGCTAAGGGCCAGCCTCGGCTACATGAGACCTTGCCTCTAAGAAAAGAAAAATACATGTCTGTGAGCACATGCATTTTTCTCGTTTTGTCTTTCCCTCAATTCCTAGTCCCTTTCAGGCGTCTTTAAGGAGGGAGATGCATGTGAGGCACTAATTGCATTGTCAAAAAGTGTCCAGGCAAGTCCTTTGAACTTAACCATAGCACCTTGGCAATCACCCTGGGAACCTGAGAAGTAATGTTGATACCCAGGTCTCGCCCCGTGCCAATTGCTCGGACTGCAGTGGGAGGCAGCGTGGGAGCCACTGCTTAATGAGAATACAGGACTGTGGCCGTCTGCTCGGGGGCCTTAGCTGCATCAGTTCTCCCTTTTCTGTAAACGTGGTTGTTGTGTGAGCTGTCATGTAAATCTAAAATCTTAGTGGTCTTTCTCGGAACCAATTTTGTGTGTGATTTTAAAATCAGTCTGAGGGTAAAACGGAAGCACTGTAGAAGTATCCATCTTCGATGTCAGTAATGTTACAAAATCCAAATTTTTAAATTTAAAATATGTATAATTCTAAAATTCAGATTTGCCTTCCCTCAAATATTTTGAGTTTTGTTTTAGCTGGTAAGGGCAGATGGAAAAAAAAAAAAAACAGCTCTGTTCCCTAGTCCCCATCATGTGTGGCAAGCTTAGGAGTAATACATGTCTAAAGGGTGTGTCTACTATTGATATTTCACTTCAACTACGTTAGAAATAGCTGCCATTACGGCTGCTGTGCTGTACTGTCGGCCCTGCTTATCTCAGCACAGCTGGGCACTCGGCCACATCTACTAATAACCACACAGAGGTGATCTTAACTGCTCTTATCCCGTATGCAGGGCTTTTCATTGCTTACCGTAGGGAGCTGATCATTTGTGGTGACTAACTGGATAACGAACTGAAACCTATGTACAAATAGTACACCTCGTACAGGACAGATGACAGGAGTGCACACGATCATAATCAACAGAAGCATGCCTTCTCACAGCATATTGTCCAGTTGTGTAAGAGTTCTTCATGGTACTTTTGTAACAAAGATTTCAGGGCTTCTGGGAAGGTCAGCCCTGCTTAAAAAATGATAAAATGAGTTATTTCAAATAATTTTTCTTTCCTTCCACAGTGTGACCTTAGCAATATATTACCACATAAAGAACAGGTGAGCTTCTTAAAACTTGTCTTACTAGTCTACCTAATTACCTCACATAATACCAAATATAGTACTAAGATGTGATGTGGATATCAGACTTTGTAGAGTGCTTTTATTAAATATTGAAATGAATCTTTTATTACAGTTTCTTGTTCTTAAGATCCTTTAAGGGCTCTCTAGTTATTGAAGGTTCTAAAAAGTATGGTTTTCTTATATCGATACTTGCTGGTTTATATATATTAAAATTAAAAACATACATTGTAACAAGCACAGTACTTTTCAAGCTTGATCCTACTAATTTTTTTAAACCAATTTCTTGTTGTGTCTGAATGCATTGTAAGATGTTTAACGATGTTAAATTGTCCACTCCCATTGTGACAATCAAAAATCACACCAAAGAACCACCTTAACATAATTTTTTTTTTTTTTTTTTTTTTTTTGGTTTTTCGAGACAGGGTTTCTCTGTGGCTTTGGAGCCTGTCCTGGAACTAGCTCTGTAGACCAGGCTGGTCTCGAACTTAACATAATTTTTTTAAAAAGAAAAAACTTTTTCTGCATCAAAATATTGAGAGAAGATACATCATTTGCATCCTTACAAATCTCTTTAACGTATAACTTAGTAGAAAGACAAGTATATTTTCATGTTTCTCTCTTCCCTTTCATCTGTTTTAAAGAAACTAGAAGCCAGTCCTTATTCACATACATTTAAGAGGAAGTTATTTTTAAAGCTTTCAGATTTTTCTGGTACTCTGTAGTACTACACTAAAGCTCCATAAGAATGCTCTATGGTAGTAGTGTTTATTTCACGGTGAGCTTTCACATTACACTCATTGACTCTTTAGCTAGTACATAGTTCCATGATATGTCCTGTCATGGGGAAGTAATGATTCACCTTTGTGAGCACTGGAAAGCTGTCAGGCATGTATCACAACGCACACGTTCCCAGTCTTGTCTTCCAAAAGCTTGACAGCTTGAATTTTATCATGACAAATTATATTTTCCTCAAAGTGACAGGCCCACTACATCTAGTTGTGGTTATTCATAAAAATGATATTCTGTAATAAGGAGCTGGTTGAGTTCACAGGTAAATCACAAACACTGCGTGTGATTGACATTAGTTGTCCTGCTTCATCACAGGCTGGAGAGCTCAGCAGCAGGCTTATAAAACACAAGTCCAGTGGCAGTGGAGAAGAGGTAACAAGGAGTGTGTGCACATTGCTTTCACAGTCAGCACAGCACACGGCAGTGAGGAGCAGGCAGTGCTTTAATACGATGGACAGTCGGGGCCGTGTGCCTCCTGCTCGGGGGACTCTTCATGAGTCCACAACTGCAGAGATGCAGTGCTTAAATACATGGGCTATTTGTCTGTTCAACCTTTAAAAAAAAAAGTGATGTTTTAAAATAAAAAGGGCATCTAAGTTTTAATTTGTAACTATTTAAAGAAGCAAGTGCATAATTTAAAAATAAACATAATGCAGAAACTTGTGAAATTTAAACTCCATCCATCTTCATCCAAGTTGTAAGCTGTTGACTGATTGGGTTATTGACACCACTAACTGTGGAGATGCTACAGGACTGACTAGAAAGAGGTTTAAAGATGGAATCAGGAGGAATTGTAAACTGCTGCTTTATTAAAGGCTGGGCTTCTATTTCAGCCCCCTACGTTCACAGTTACTAACTAAGACGCTAACAGCCTGTGTTACCTGTTGAACTTTATAGGGATGCAAATAGATCCCTGGACATTTTTGATGAGCGATCACATCCACTCACAGTAAGTGCCTGTTTGCTTTGATTTTAAGTTGTATTTTTCTTTCCTAGAGCTGTGTTTATTCCATGCTTGGTGGTTTTTTTTGTTGTTGTTGTTTTGTTTTTGTTTTTGTTTTGTTTTGTTTTTTTGCGATTGATAAGTAAGAGAAAGTTGCTCCTAGATTGAGTAAGGAGCCTTGTTTCATGACTGTGATAGAGAACAACAGGCTTGCTGCTATGTCAAGTGGTGACCTAAGGGAAAGACTGGATTGTCTAAATATCAGAAAATCCAGCTTTTCAACAGATCTTCTTCAATAACATCAAACAGTATAAATATTTGTAAATAAATTCAACAAATATGTACAATCTCTCAAGAAAATTAGGAAACTTTAAATCAGTTAAAATGATATAAGTCAGGTGTGGTTGGGTATACCTGTAATCTCCATACCTTGAAGGCTGCGCAGGACAGTGATTTGGAGAATCGCCTGTGCAACACAGTAAGACCCTGACTTGAAAAAGAACCAAAGTAATCAATCAGAAAGCAAACAAAGAACCTATAAAAACTTAAGAAATCACTTCCTCGGGCATATGGGGCCACTCTTGATACTTAAGAGTGGCTGGTGAGTGTTATATGGACAATTCAGTGTTAAGAGCCTATGGTTACAGGAAACTTTTTAAAAAATGGTTTTTTTCAAAGTTCATTGTAGACAGGTATGACCCTTGTGACATGTTAGGATTAGTAAGATTTCAGAATAAAAAGAATTGAAAAAGTTAAGGAGGAAAATAGAGGGGTATAAATTTTTTGAGCTTATGCTTGTGTGTCTTTTTAATAAATTATGAATGGATGTGGATAATTATGGTACAGCCATATATTGCTTAACTGTGGGTACATCATATGTGTTACGTGATTTCATTCTTCTGCCAACATCATAGAATACTTATCTCAGATGGCTACAGTATTACTTGTTGATATTTTATGGAACTGATACTATATATTTGATCCGTCATTGCCTGAAGTGTCCTCATGCCAATTGACTGTAAGATCTACAGTGTTTATATTAAAAAAAAAAAAACTGAAAGTCACTGGGCATGATGAACACACACCTTTCAGTCTCCAAACTCAGGAGGAAGAGGCAGGTGGACCTCTAAAATTCAAGGCCAGCCTAATCTACATAGTGAGTTCCAAGACAGCCAGGGCTACAAAGTGAACCCTGCCTCAAAGCAAACATACCAACAAAAAATGAAATAAAAATACTAAGTCAAACCACCTAGGCCAACAAGATGGCTCTGCAGGTAAAAGCACTTGCTGCCAAGCCTGAGGACATGTCTGACCCCATGGCTGTGCCTGTCCACACACATATATACAAATATACATGGTAAATGCTTAAAAAGCAGCCGTAGTACCCAATTGACGTTATCTTGAAGAACATGTGGGCACAATGTAAAGACTGCTATCTTAAGAATACTTAAAATGTCCTTCAGTCAATATTTATATTGTTTTTCTTTCAGAGAGAGAAAGTTCCAGAGGAGTACTTTAAGCATGACCCTGAACACAAATTTATTTACAGATTTGTCCGTACACTTTTTAGCGCTGCACAGCTGACAGCGGAATGTGCAATAGTGACGTTGGTAAGCTGTTCCCTTCTGATCAAGCTTTATTAGAAAGTTTGTACCCAGACATGTTTAATCCCTGGAATTATCATAAGAACTTCAGTAAGAGGAACCTTCTCAAGGAATGCAAAGACACATATCTGAATTTAGCCTTCATTATGTTTTAAAAGTTGCCATTGCTTTTATTATCACAAAGCATTTTCTGATAAAGGCAGTAAGAGGGAGTTCCCTTCCATACCTCAGTACACATACACGGGACACGTTAATGGGGCAGTCACAGACTCAGGTGGTTCGTGGAAACTGGATCAGTGCGGTTTAGGGCACATGCCAGGCTGCAGCCCCAGGTGCTTCTGTTGTGTGCTGTGATTGATCTATGCCCTGTTCTTTGTTCTTGGATGATGGGTGCTCCCCCACCTCCGCTTCCTTGTGTCTGCCTATGAAGTTCCCAGGTGTGTAGCACCAGTTCTTAGAGAGACTTTGTGACCTTGCTGAGCTGCAGCTGTGGCCTGACCTTTGTGGCACCCATCCAGAAGGCCTAGAGATCATTTTGAATAATGGGTGCTGTTCAAGTGGTTGGAATTCTACTGCCCCAGCAGTAAATTCATAGTGAAAAGTCAAATGTGTGGACCTGAAGAAAGAGTCCTTAGGTTGGTCCTACTGCTTTAGCATCCACTTGACTCTGATGTGTGCCTGAGTAGAGGCCCAGTGGGCACTTCTGCCATGGAGGTAGGGAATGCAGGGTGGAGACTGGTGGGAGGGGAGGGTGGGTCCTTGTAAATTTTAAATATACAGGACTTCAGAATGAATTTGAGTCAGGGGTAAAGACTTTAAAGTATTTGTTGAAGTGCAGAGAATGTTTACAATAAAATGGACAGCCAGCCCTCACAGATCTACCATCAATATTTGGGAGATGATTCTGTAAAGGAGGAGGCCAAGCACACCAGGAAGAAATCCAGGAATGAATAACAGAAGCCAAGATAAGTATGTTCCCACAATGGCAAATGCTACGAGGCAGAACTGTGCACCCTGGACAGCTGCTCTACACTATTGTTGTAGCACGGGGGCAGAGTAGAGAGCAGAAGGGACAAAAGTCTTGCCCTAAGAGTGTATATTCTAGGCAGGCGGTGGTGGTGCACACCTTTAATCCCAGCACTTGAGAAGCAGAGGCAGGTGGATCTCTGTGAGTGCCAAGACAGGCTTCAAAGCTACACAGAGAAACCCTGTCTCAAAAAACAAAAAATAAGCCGGGCGGTGGTGGCGCTTGCCTTTAATCCCAGCACTTGGGAGGCAGAGGCAGGCAGATCTCTGTGAGTTCAAGACCAGCCTGGTTTACAAGAGCTAGTTCCAGGACAGGCTCCAAAACCACAGAGAAACCCTGTCTCGAAAAAAAAATAAAATAAAAAAATAAATAAATAAATAAAAACAGAGTGCATATTCTAATGAGGAAGATCACAGGTGTTTTTTGCAGTCTCAGATAGTTGTTGTATGCCATCAAAATTGAGCGTGGTGAAGGCTAGGTGACCAGAGAGCTTTCTGTTTAGATAGGATAAGTAAAAGACCTCCTCAGAGAATTGGCATTTGAACAATGGCCTAACTGCAAAGAGGAAGGCAAGCTTATATTTGATAGGCTGGGAGCACTGCCAGAACTGATGCAAGAACATTCTATGTGCTCAAGGAAAGCAGGATGGCCATGTGGTGGGCCTGTGGACTAAGGGAATCAGGAGAGGAGATGCCAGGAACAATTCCACAGGGAAACGGTTCCAGGTTGACTAGTAACTTTTGGTAAGTCTTGAGCAGGGGGAAAATGATCTTAATTTAGGAGGCTTTCCTAACTGTTTTTGGAGGGGTAGACTGTAATTGGAGGCCAGAATAGAGGCCAACAGAGTGTTAGGATGCATACAGGCTAGCATTGGAAAATGGCCCAGGATAGGAAGTTATCAGGTTTCCATTGACGATAGCAAGAACACGTATTGCTTGCAGATTGGATAGGGTAACATAGTTTGGGCTTCTTCAACTAGACATTGGAGAGTTGGAGTAAAAACATATTTGTTTGTAAGTGAAGGAGTGATGAGCATGGCTAGAGCTATTTTAGAATAGTGATAACAGCCAGAGGCACACCCAAGTGTGTGCACTAAGTAGTGGGCTGGAGCTGAGCTGTTATGTGCATGATCTGGGGAGCTTGAGAAGCAGCTCTTGGGAGTATGGTGAGTGGCATCAGAGCGATCTAAACATTTATGTTGAACTAGATCTCTGGCAGGGGGAAAGACTTCAAAAAAGAAAGCCATTTGGGGGCAAGTGTTCACGGTGGGATGGAGTCGAGCCTTCACATAGAAGAGCTGGCTTCAGTTTGGGGAAAAGACACAGGAGGGCAAGTGTTCAGCTGTGTGATAGCACCTAACATACCTGTTGGGAAACGGCAGCCAAGCTGTGCAGTGCTCCAGTGCTCCTTGACTATCTCTGAAGAACGGGGAGCTCTGAGAAAGACTCATTCCATGGGTGCTTGGCAGTGCCGAGTGTGTGGATTGGAAGGTAATGTCACTGAGAACATGCAATGTTTGGTGGGCAACCTTCCAAAATCTGAGCCATTAGTCTAATGACAGTGACTGACTCTTAAAAATACATTTGTTTCCCTTTTCCTCTTGATATAAAGTGCTTACATACCATTTATGGGGTGCCTTCCACGTCAAAGCTCAGCACCTGGTCTCTGCCAACTGCAGGGTACAAATCTTTGTCATTCTCCAAACAGATTGGCATTAGCATTTACACATGTACAGTGTTTTTACCATTGTCACCAATCTAAAGGTGATTTTTAAAGCATATATGGGCTGAGCAGGGTGTCTCGTGTATGTAATCGTTGCATTTGGGAGACTGAAGCAGAAGGATCACAAGTTCAGAGCCAGTGATACCCTGCCTCGCAAAGCAAGGAAGGAAGTGTTATATGCAAACACTGCCACATATATGTGTGTGTGTGTGTGTGTGTGTGTGTATGTATGTATATATACACACACACACATGCCATATACACGCACTGACACGTACATATGTATGTATGTATGTATGTATGTATGTATGGGTCTTAAGCATTTTTGATCCTAAAACCAATCTCCCTTGGATACCAAGGAACAACTGATGCCTTTCAGAGAGACTTTTGCAGTAACAACTCCTAGCTTCCTCCACAGTCTTCACTAAACTCAAGTAACTTCACCCAGTTGGTTACAGCAAAGGCTTTAGATATGTTTAGGAACACTCATGAGAATGGTTCACAAACTGCTGGCCACTTTAAGAGTTCTGAGGATAAACTGGCAGCTCCGCTATCACCTTAAAGCCACAAGAATCGGCAGATTACATAAGAGAGAAAATGGCTTCTTGGAAGTGATAGTGGAGAGGGAGAACCGAGGTGTAAAGGACCGCCCTTGGGTGCAGGTGATTCCTTATGAAGGCACTGTGCCTGTGGTGCTGTCTGCCCAGTAGCCACTGGGAGGCTCTCTTGTCCTCCTTCCACACAGGGTTACTATGGACTGAAGACTGGGCTAAAACCGTGTACAGTTCCATGGGAGAGACTTGGGGTTACTGACAGCCTGAGTCTGCACTGGCCTGCTGGCTGCTCTGCAGCATGAAGATTATAGCTCTCTTCAGGATGCCTGTTCCTAAGGGACAGGGTAGGCAGCAGAGAAGTCTGACCACCTGCTGAGGTCTATGCAGCCCTGCCTAGTAAAACACAGAGGAGGCCTATCACTCATAAACGCAGCTCTGAACTGAAGACCAGTGCTCTACTTTTGCAGGTTTACTTGGAGAGACTCTTAACTTACGCTGAGATCGACATTTGTCCCACTAACTGGAAAAGAATTGTTTTGGGAGCCATTCTTCTGGCCTCTAAGGTGTGGGATGACCAGGCTGTATGGAATGTGGACTACTGCCAGATCCTCAAGGACATCACAGTGGAGGACATGTGAGTTCCCAAGGCTCCGCTGAGCTTCCTAACCGTCTTCTAGTACTCTTAATTTGCTCCCATAAAGTTTTACATAAAACTTAAAGAATGTTTTTAAAGTTGTTTTAAACGGTCAGTGGAAACAGACATAAAATTATTCTTTCAGTCCAGCTGTGTAACAGTCCATATTTTCTTTCATTAACTGATGTAGCATTTATAATGTGTTTGATAAACTGAGAGGTATTTTTCTTGTGACTTTGGTGACCTTTGCAAGGACAACATAACACTTTTGCTTTTTTAAAATCCACTATTCTCTCCCATTTTAAGGGGGCCATGCCTAGCTTTTGAAATGTGTCTGCAAGTGTTCGTGTCTCAGAGCCTCTGGACTTGTGCAAGGCTGCAGCTTTAGCCTGAGTTTTTCGTTGTGTAGTCACTTCTGCTGGACCTACACTAACTTATTTTTTTTTTCTTAAATCTGAGCATCTATAACAGAAACTATGAGGTACAAAAGTAAAAGTTTCAGGAGATGCTCCTGCCTCTTCTCCATGTGGAGTGTTTGATTTTAGAAACTGGTCTTGATGGGCTCGGAAGCTCTAGGATTCCTCTCAGGCAAGCAGTCCTAGAAGCAGCTCAGGGCCTTCACCAGAAAATGAGCATCCTCAGCCCTTGTCCAGTCAGAGCAGCCCTCTGCAGGCCCAGAATTGCTGAGAGCATGGCCTTAGTGATGGCCACTAGCCTGGTGCTGGAGTGCACCATGGGCTTCCAGTCCAGTACTCATGCAGTGAAGGGAAGGCTGTGCAGTCTGCAAGCAAGAGGAGCACCAGAGAGGTTTCCTGCAAACTCTGACAGTGAGAATGTCTCTGTGGGGAGTACTTAAGAAATAGCATAGTGATGCAGAAACTCCTTGATTACATTGGCCACCACAGGAAGATCAGGATATCCTGAGAGTGATAGAAGTTACGTATTCCTGCAGTTAGGGCGTCACTCAGAATTACCAGACTCAAGTCACTAAGGGGCCACTGTTGGCAGCAGCTGGTGAAAATGGCCACGTTCGTTGTGGCACTGGTAGGTATCTTTACCAAAAGATGTGACAACAAAATCTGAAACAGATGGACGTACTTTTGGAAGTCACCAAGTCACTGTGTCAGTCGTCTACAAACTGGTCCCTGGGAAGAAGCAAACTATGTAATATGTACTATGTAATATGTACTATGAATGGAGCTGAAAACATCTTAAACTTAAACTCCGCTACCAGGGGCTCTAGCTGCAGTTGTAAGACCAGAAAAGATGCGGGCAAACGTTTGGGTTTCCCCAGACGTGAACGCAGCACAGCACGCTGTGAGCAGAGAAGCACCAGGAGCTCCCTGCTAACAGTCGCCTTTTGTTTAGGTCGAGAGAGCCGAAGAGCAAGACAATGAGGTTGATACGCATTTGTCTCCTCTTGCTGCTGGCTATTTGTAGTGCCTTTATTTTTTTTAGTGTAAATTAAAAGCTGAAAATCAGTATCTATCAGATTTTCCTCAAAACTTTCCACCACATATGTGTCTTATTAGGATATATTTCTGTTTTAAAAAACAAGTTAACTAGGCAGCTGCTGCTCAGAAAATGTGCTGTGCCGGTAAATGGTGTGTATTCAGCCATGTAAGGGAAAAACAACAACAAAAACCCAGAAGGTGCATATTCTGTTGGCATAATGCTTTTCTTCAGTGATGAAGCCTCTATTAATAGACATGTTAATCCCATGAAGGACTGTATTTCCCCACAGTTAAGATGTATTAGTGAGGAAAGTATAAAAGGAGAGTGAAGTACGTTTGTTCCTGTAGCAAATTAAGTCTTGATTACCTGATTATCAAAACATTATCTGATTTACATTTCTATAGGCCTATTGCCATGTGAACAGGAAATTAATTTTGGAAGTAGACTGTTTAGCTTTAATTTGAACAAGTGAGAAAACCTTATTTTACTTACTTTCCATATAGAATGAGACAGTGAAAAAAATTTAGAACCAAGAAAAAAATCTGTTCTAAGACAAGCCCCTGTTGGGTTTGCTTAAGTATTTATAATTTGTTATAGTTTCTTCAGGGTTATGACTGGTGAAGTTTACTCTCATTTTGTGTTTTTTAAACCTTCAGCAAGGTCAGTGCGGTCACACATGTCCCACCGTATTGAGCTCACCCCTCTGTGCACACTGTCCTGGCTAGGGCAGCAAATGCTGAGCATCTTGAGGGGTGTTGTTCCCAGCACAGGAACCAGGTTTGCTGGTACGGTGTCCTACCAGACGAGGTGTACTAAAAGGGCTTAGTGTAGCCAAGACATCTGCCTTTGATCTCTCTGCTTTCCAGAGTTTAAAATGAGTATTGCGACTGTCATAGTGACAGTTTGTCACCTTAGCGTAATATCAAGGTGAGCAGAAACTTGCATTGTGCCCTTTGACATAGATAGCCTCATGTGCTGGGGCGGGGGAAGGGATTTCCTTTCCTGTCCAGTGCGGCTTATTTATTTATTTATTTATTTGAGATGAATCCTTGTTGCCTCAAGAGTTTTTCCCCTCAGAGATAATAGCGTGGCTCTCGATGGATCCATTTGTTGCCGTGGTGATGTACCCACTCCTTTTGTTGGCGCTTCTCTACTTCAATAAGCCCCTTCCTGTTATCAGCCCAGGGAAAATGTCTGCAAGTTCTTCAGAGCTAATAAACAGCATACATCATTCCTTTCATCTGCTCACTATAGCGGGCCTTGTAAGTGAGCGTGGAATACGGGTCGTCCAGCTGCACTAATGGAACTCTGAAGAATGAGCCTGCCAGGCAGCAGCACAAGTGCATGAGAGGAGGGCTGTAACCTTTCCCCTCCAGACTCAGTGCCGGGATGCCGAAAGGACCACGGAGAGTCCTACCTTGGTTAAGCATTATTCTGTTAAGCCAGCTGGGTAGCCTTCGTGTGTTCCAAAACAAAATTTAGACCTACTCTAGAAGCTCTGAATGATAATTTTGAAGATAGCCCAGTTGACTACAATTGTCCTGTGTGAGTTTTGCTGTGTTCCTCCTCCTCCAGGAATGAGATGGAAAGGCATTTCTTGGAGCTACTCCAGTTCAATATTAACGTTCCTGCCAGTGTTTATGCCAAATACTACTTTGACCTTCGCTCCTTAGCAGATGACAACAACCTGAATTTTCTGTTTGCTCCTCTCAGCAAAGAAAGAGCACAGAACCTAGAGGTAAGGCTGGGGCCGCCCACCCAGCACCTGTGAGGACAGCGGGAAGCTTCTAAGTTAACACATTGGAGATGCTATTATCTCTTTGCCATCATATTTCCTGGGCCTTTTATGGTTTCCACAAGTATCTACATTATATAGAGAGGTAGATCTTGCCTCCTGTGATCACAGTTCAGTCTTGTAGTTATAATTGTTTCCCCATTGAAGCTCTGCATTCCCACATAATCATATGTGGATAGCTTTGTGAAATTATATTCTTAATTATTCCTACCTACAAATCACAACTCTGCTGCATTTCACTCGGTTACAGTTTGTCAGTAGAATATCATGAGTGTATTAGACAACATTAGTGATTAAAACAAGAGGCCTATGCTTAGGATGCAAAATGCAGGTGTATTTCTCATACTGGATATAGTGTTTTCATAAAAGTGGTGACAAGGGCTAGGGAGATGGCTCAGAGACTTCTCGAGGGTGCATCCGAGTTCAAATATAAGTAACATGATATTGATGTAATAAGCCTGTCTACATCTTTGAAAACTCAGTTTGGATGTGTGTGGTGTGAGCATGTGTGTGGTGGCCAAAGGCTGCCATAGACGTGTGTCTTCCTCAGTCACTCTCTATTTACATCTTGAAATAGGGCATCTGTCTCGTTGAACCTGGAGCTTACCAGGTTGCTAAATGGCTTGCTGAGGCTCTGGCTTCCTCCTTTCACTCGTTAGGAGCACGGGAATTATAGGCGTGTAATTCCCACGTGCCAAGGTATCCA
Source organism: Chionomys nivalis (assembly GCF_950005125.1). Classification (NCBI taxonomy): domain Eukaryota; kingdom Metazoa; phylum Chordata; class Mammalia; order Rodentia; family Cricetidae; genus Chionomys; species Chionomys nivalis. Next base: position 131,683,679 of record NC_080087.1, on the reverse strand, counting down.
AACTCCAGTTCTCATGCATGCTCAGCCAGCACTTTTCCTTCAGAGCCCAAGGAACCGAGTTTTCATGACCCTGGAAAGATTAGGAAACTAACAGGAAGTAGCATCCCCAAGGCATAGCACTGTAGACCTTTGTCCTCAGAGAGCACAGGTGGCTGCATTTGTTAGAATCTAAAGGATGGCTGAGTATACCAGTTAAGTCTCCATCCACTCCATGGAGCTAGTTTGTGTTACTTTTTTTGCTTTATTTTTCTTAAGGTTCTATTCCTTTTTTAAATCTCTGTGTTCTGTGTGATCGCCTTTCCTAGGCCATTTCAAGATTGTGTGAAGACAAGTACAAGGACTTGTGTAGAGCCGCGGTGAGAAGATCTTTAAGCGCTGATAATTTCATTGGTATCCGACGCTCTAACGCCATCCTCTCGTAAGAGAGCCGTGAGGAGCGAGAGCACCAGGCTCCTCATTGACAAAGACTGTAGAAAGAGCCCCTCTCCTGGCCAGAGACCGGCAGGGGGACTCCAGCCAATGGAAAGAACTCAAAGTCTGGACAGTGAATGCTGACTCCATAGGAAAGAATGGGACCTTGTCAAAGCAACCACTCTCTGTCCTTTGTAATGTAAACAGTTACAAAAACCACTCCAAAGCAAAAGCTCTGACCACACACAGATATTGCTTACCATGTAGGCTGATGGCTGTGAAATATGTGAGGTTTTTAAATTGTTTCAACTTTTAGACTTTTCATTTGAGACAGGGTCTTATGTAGCCTGGGCTGGCCTCAAACTCAATATATGACTGAGGCTGGCTTTGAACTCCTAATCTTCCTGCCTCTACCTCCCAGATGCTGGGATTCCCATGCCTGGCTCAGACTTTTAGACTTTAAAGACACTAACCATATAACTTTGGTTTTTCTTGTTTTTCTTGCTCCCTACCCCTGTCCAACTGCTGCATATGCTGATTTCAGTGTTACCATTAAAACATGAGAATTTTTCCCATTGGTGGTGCTGGGAATCAAACTGAGGACTTAGCATGTGCTTGGTGAGCACTTGACCATTGAGCTACACTTCTCAGCCCCAAGCATGGGATACTTAACACTCATGAAGCCACCTAGGAGCAGAATGTAGCATCATTAGGTATTAAAAGTTTTCCTACTGTGTCATCAAAGCTGCTAGTCATTATTGGCAATCAGTTTCAATTACCTGGGTAACAGTCACCATTCGTATTCCTTGTCAGCTCTGCTCACTAGCTTCTTGTTATGTTTGGAGCCATGGAGAGAAGGTATCAGTTGTTGACTGCTTCTGTTGGGTCCACGCTGCATTTCCTGTAAACTATTAATGGTGCTTCTCATTATCATGGTTTTCCTCATGTTAACAAGTGTATTAAAAGATATTTTCATAATGCCAAACAACATAGTGGTCCAGTGATCATGAGCAAATACCTAAAAGACAAGGTGTCCCCAAAATTAGTGATGCTTTTTTACACTTAGTGTTCTGTGCCTGGGCTCTTGGGACACTGCAGCAGACATAGAAAAACCACAAGCTTTCACAAAAACATCATTTGAAAGTTTTAATTTTACCAATTTGAAATAATTAAGCTTCTAATTATTGTTTCTCTTGGCAATTGCAAACTATGAACCAAAAATAAATAAATAAATAAATAAATAAATAAATAAATAAATAAATAAATAAAACTAAAGGCTTGATATTCCAAATTTGGGGAATTAAGTTGAATAAAAAAAGGTAAAGTAAAACTTTTAAATAATGTTTCATTATTTTGTAGTGTTTATAACTCTACACTATCAAAGTTTAAACCTACATTGAGATTTGGGGGCTCCTGTGTATTTCCATGGAAGTACTCCCCTCAGGTAGTTCTAACTGCTCTGATCACCTAAGTGTCTTTACATTCATTTAAGGGAGGTTATGAAGAACACTGATAACTCACATATAATACATGAAAAAGAATCAGATCCTCAAACAGCAGATAAAATGAGAAATTAAAAAAAATAAATAAACAAAACCACCTCTATCCTGCACGCTTGCCTGCCTGGGTGCAGCATCTTCTAAACTGCACCCAGGAGCCCTGAGCAAGGCTTTAAAAGGTTGGGAGGAAATGGTTAGGAACACGATGACAGCAGCGCCTAAATTTGAAATAACAAAATATTTGTTTTTTCAACCCCACGCATTCTATTCTCATGTGTAACCTTGGGAATCTTACCTGCGAGCATTCTGTGGGCCAGAATACTTCCTCTTGTGGCCGCAGCGCTTCACACGCTCAGTGCTGCCAGGTTCTTCGTTTGGAAAGGACAGACATACATGTTAAGAAAAGATGTTTGAAATATTACAATCTACCACCTCAAAAAACATTGTTTATGGAGTTCAGAGCATAGAGATTCAAGTATTGATTGCAGTTTTATTTTGAAAAGAATGCTACAACTTAATGTGGTTTTTCTTTCTCATGTTTATATTAAAAGAGAAACTAATAAATTCTATTTTAATTAAAATATGGCTAGTGTTGTTTGTACCACTCTGTCCACGGGGCATTATATATCTCTAGAACTTGTGTTTTTTACCTTGGTCTGAAAACTTTTACATTGTTTCCAACTGACCAAGCTGCTTTGATTCATAGTCTAGTTCAGGACTAGTGGTGGTCTCTGCTTAGACTGTTTTCTGCCTGAAGACACTCTACCAGGAGTCTGTCTAGCCATGGTACCTAGTGACATCGCGCAGCACTGGCACATTTGAATAGTTCATCGTGGTGAGTCAGGAAGGATCCCAGTAGATGTGATTATAGCTATACACTAAAGAGAAAGAAGTAGCTAGAATAGTGTCAAATTAGAACATGTTCCCCAGGGAATAAAACAAGTATGGGAATTTGGATTGAGGTTTGAGATTGCTTAAAATTTGCTGCATGATGTTTCAAGTCCGCATTTCATGTGGGAATAAACCCAGTCAACCTAAGGGTTTTGTTTTTGTTTTGAACAGGGATCTTACCTTTGGCAGGTCTGGAAATTTTGAACAGCCCTGCCTCTGCTCATTGGTGAGGGTCCTGACATAAACAGTTGTTATTAAATCCCGCTTGTGCTGCACATATATTTTACTTTTCAGTACTTGAAGTCAGATCTTTCAATGATGGGCCCCTTTGTTCTTGACATAGGATAACTGAACTGACAATTTTAGGAAGAGAAAATCTGTCATAAATAACATAAGCCTTTAATCCCAGCACCCAGGATGCAGAGGCAGGCCGTGGATCTCTGAGTTTGAGGCCAGCATGGTTACACAGAGAAACCCTATCTTGAAAAAACCAAAAACACACATAAGAATTTGTATCTTGCAGCCAGAGAGATGGTTCAGTGGATGGGAGTCTGTATTGCTCTTGCAGAGTACCTGAGTTCGAGTCCCAACATCTATATCAGGTACCTAATGGCTGTAACTCCAGCTCTCAATAGATCTGACATGCTGCTGACTGCATGGGTGTTCAGATGTAACAGTGATCTGAGAAAGGGATTGTGTCTGGCAGTAAGTAGGCACCATGAGTATCACTGGGAATTGCTTTTCCCTCTTTGACCTTGATTCTAGAATATGAGTCATTCTGATAAGTGGGAAATTAGATCAACTGAGAATGTAAATGTCACTGAAAGTGGGTAGGGTCTCCTGACAAACAAGACATGAAAACCAAATCAGTAGGGTGCTAACTAGCATCTTCTCAGGGCTCTGTACTCTGAGAAGATGATACAAAAGGAACGTCTGCCTGGATCATCCAGTCCGCGTTTGTTTTAGAAGATTGGTGGTGATGGTCGTCTGTCTGGTTCTTAATTTAGCCTCTAATAATTTAGACTTCAACTATTTAAAATTTGTATTTATTTTTGAGACAAGGTCTCACTATGCAGGCCTCACTGGCCTGGCACTTGCTCTGTAGATGAGGCTGGCTTTGAACTCAGAGATCCTCCTGTCTCTGCCTCTGCCTCCAGAGTGCTGAGATAAAAGGCATGCACCGCACTGACCTCAGAGTTTTAACTGGTGTATGATAATTGGATTATACAGAAAAGATAGATCTGAAGTGCATGTTTGATCCCAGTAAAACTGCCATTCTTGCAGGCTGAAAAGTGGTTGCTTGGTAATTCCCTCTGTGTTTATGATTAGATTTCCTTGACTGCATCAGATTCTAACCCAGCCCACCCTTTCACATTTCCTGTTTTTTTTTTAAATTCAACAACACAGAACTTTGGTTTTATGACAGCTCAGCTTGGTTTAGTTCCTTATATTCCTAAATACAGTATTCCCTGGTTCAAAGACATCATCAGTATTAACACTGCTAAGCTTTGCAGGGTAACTAAAACCTTTCACAACTCAGGTTTGCCTGCCTGGTCCTTCACCCAGAAGCTGCATTCTTAAGATAGTACTATTTGGAAAGAAAGCACTCGCAGAGAAATAGCCCAAGGGAAAGTGCTAGTTGCTATGCAAACTGCCTAGTATGGGCCAACAAGTCCAGCATACGATTACCTCCAGTCTGCCAGCCACGTAACCTGTCTGGTGGCCTGACGCTGCCAGCAAATCCCAGGAAGGATAGGATAGGGCAGTTTCCCCTCGTACTTGAGAGCAACCTTGGTTTCTGGGCTCTTTTCGCTCAGCGTTTGAAGTGGGTCTTCCAGAAAGAGAACATCACTTGCTGTGAGATAAATGTTAGCAATCCCACCTTGTGCTTTGAGCTCTTCGGGGTGCAGGAAGGGATGTGTATAGATGAGGGAAAAGTTAACATTCTTTTAAAAGGGAAAAGTTTGGAAAGTCTTTAATAAAATGTTTTTAAAACACCTAGCCTTACAACTGCTGTAAAAACTTCAGTTTCAGTGTGACCAAGGAAATTCATTTGTATTCCCAGAACTTAAGAGCCTCAGCAAGATACCAAATCATGTATTTCTGAGGCCCTCAAAGGATACCCAGATAAATATGCCTTAAAAAACCCTGCTGCTCCCTTTCCTTACCCTTCAAGTCTATAGAGCACCTGAAGTTCAAATGGTTATTCTCTAGTAGAACTAATCCCTCCAAGGACTGAGCTTCTTTAAGCTCCCCCCGCCCCCACTCCTTACCTGGCTCAAGCCCCTGAGGGCCTGCTGCAGTAGACACCACAGCTTTGTCACCTGCAACCTTTCTGGCCAATGTCCAATATGGCACGCCTCACGCTGGCTACCATAAAAGCCCTCCATTGGCGCCAGGTTCAAGGAAATGCAGACTTTCTGTGGCCTACAGGATAACCGGCTACTTAGCTCACCTGTGCCAGCCCACCCACACTCCCGAGCGGTCACTTCCAACTCAACACTGCTTGGCAGTTCCATGACAATTTAGTGCATTTAAATATCCCACTGTTTCTCCGTCGGGTCACCAGACCAGCTCTCATCAGATGAAAACCCACGAACAGTGAGCCTTCTCTAAATGTAATACTATGGGAACTCTGGGTCCCAGAACATTAGTATGAAATCTGATGGAGTAAGACTTTCTAGTTGTAACATGTACCATGGTTGAGACACTAACACATGCTTGATCCCAGCAATCCCAGAGGCAGGTGGATCTCTGAGTTTAGGCCAGCCTGTGGTCTACATAGTTTCAGGATAGCTAACACTACATAGAGAGACCCTATCTCAAAACAAACAAAAAAACAACAGGATTAGCATTAGAAATAAGGGTAAGGAACAAACAAGGACTCCTAATTATACATGCAATTTTTTAAATGAGTAATCTTAGATTTACATAAAACTACTCCCAAATTTAAATATCTTTATAAAAAACAAAACCCAGCCAAGGTCCCAGGGCTAACTAAATCTCCAGTCCTGGGGCTAAGACTGGGATGCATTTCCCAGGAAGAGCCCCCGTTGATCATTATGCAGACCCTGCGAAAGCTGGCCTCTCTTCCCGGGAAGAGCTGCAGACTCCTTGCTTGACCTGATTTAACCTTTTAAATCTTCTGAACCCCCAAATGTAACTATTCTCTCTCCAGAAATGAGAAATCTGAAATACAGGGACTGTAAGAAGTGGAGCTAGGATCCGAACCATGGTCAGCCTCAGTACATACACACAACCAGTCTCCCTCTAAGCATGGCGTCCATCTTGACAAACTCTTCAGAACTCTGTAAATTGAGTCATTTAAAAAAAAAAAGAAAGAAAGAAAGAAAGAAAGAAATGGTGTTATTGCCAATGATCTTGGAGGCCCACATTTTCTCCAGCCATAAGGACCCTTTGCTCCAGTTTCTGACTCTTCCCCTGTTCTCCACTGGGTGAAACTGAGCCAAGAAAGAACAAGGTGGAGACATGGAGTCCTGTACGTGGGAACTGCAGTTCTTCGGCAGGATGCCGTTGTTCTCAGACTGCCTCTCCCTCCCTGACATATACTGAAGTCCACTGCAATCATATTGATTTTGGATTAAATAGCCATTATTATGTTTCTGCCCTGTACATTTAAAGCCTTACGTACCCATCTTTCCCTCACATTTTCCCACAATGCCTGAGAACACCATGAGGTAGTGTTACCTTAGGGACTTAGCTGAATTTCCCAAGGCAGGAACCCACATACAGAAGTTAGTCCAGTAATAAGCATTCTGATGCCCAGTCACATTATCTGGGGACATGGAAGAGAACTGGGTATCATTCTCAATAAATTTTGGTCCTCTCAGCTCCTGATTTGATTTCGACACCTGCCCCTCAACCAGACACATAGAGCATGCGGCTTATCAAATAGGACAATGAACACACATCTATAAAACAGAACACAGTCAAATGACGTCTCTGCTCTCCCATGGAGCTCCTTTCATCAAATGGATAATGAAGCAAACCACAGTACAGGTAGGAAAAATCCAGGAAGCACAGGTCAGGAAAATGTGTTCCTCTGTGATTAGAATACGATGAAAATTCAGTTGCTTATACTCTAAAGAAATCTGAGACATCTGGTGATCAGGTTAGAATCTGCATCTCAGATTCTATGTATTTCTTGATAAATAGGAGAAAAAGACGCGACAGCATTATTGCATTTTCTTCACCATTGCTTTAATGCATTTTAAAAAGTTATCTACATGAATTGGGAACAAAGAAACAAAAATAGACATTTCTTTGTTTTTCATAAATAACTAATCTCCATATTTGATAAAAATCTTAAACCATTATTTTACCTTCCCACAAATATAATACAAAAAAATTTCCAAAATAATAAGGTCAACAAGTTAATCTTGAGACTAACATAACCACACACAATTGCTGTTGTACTGACTTCCAGGCACAAAACAAACCTCTTTTCAAGATACTCTGCGTTTCCTTTTGCTAATGTTATGGATTCAGAATTATAACCATTGCCAGTCATAATCTATAGGTTCAAGCTGATTGTCTACAAATAAGATATTGCTGGCTCTGATTTGTGAGTGCTGGATTTGGCGTGACAGCAATGATTCTTACCGCATGGGATAGGCACTATACATGTATGCAAACCATACACAGCACTGAATGCCCTGTACTCCAACTACTGACTCGGTATGTGCCTCATTTGGCTCAGTAATAAATTCACCTGCACCAACCCGTATCAAAAGTCACTAAATCTCTCTCTCTCTGTCATATATATATATATATATATGACATAATATATAATATATATTACGTATATACACACCCACAAAACATACATACTATACATAGTTTGTAACAACGTAAATTAATATTGTCTTAAAATGATGGACCACAGACAGACATTATCCTGGATGGAAAGAAAAAAATCCTGCAATTGTCATCAAGCTAGCAAAAGCTTCTGAAAGTTTGAATCGGCTTAGTTACAACCTGCCTACCCTGCTTTCATGTCTTGAGAGTTTTTCTTTCTGAGCCATGCTCCCCAGCCCAGGCTGTTTCTTTCCTGGGATCACTTGATTGGACTTCGGAGACAAGAAAGAACACAGAGAGGCAGCAGGCGATTCTTAGCCACCGGCCCTCACACCTGCCTAGGTTTGTGATGTGCTCGGTCCTGTCTGCCACATCCGGTGTTGGAAAGCACTCTTTCAAAGCTTTGTCCTCCCTACCACCCTTGGTGTTTCTGTAGAGCACAAAAGTGAAAGGAGCTTTCTTAGCAGGGGCAGCAGTTCATTAAAGCAGACAACTGTGCTTCCTAGCTCTGGGGTTCCCATTCTACACTCCCAGCGCAGGGCACGGCCGCTGTTATTACGGTTCGGTGTATGATCCAGGACCTGTTCTCCTGGCAGCTGGTGTTAGGATTAGTGCTGCCCTGGCCCAGGAGGGAACAGTCTAATGAGTACCAACTTGGAACAAGTGCCATCGGCACATCATTTAAGCTTGTACACGGGCACAGTTACACACAAGGCATGCACACAGGCCCTGGACACTGGCAATGGTCACATGAGCATATGACAAAAGGGTTGCAAGAATAAGCCAATAAGGCACCAAGAAAAATGATTTTCATCCAATTTAGACAACTTCAAAATGTGAGAAGGGAAATAATATAAAATTAAATAATAATAAAAAAATAAAACCAAACCTTCCTAACATTTGGCCACTGGAGTCACTAAGGTCCCATGTCTTTAACTACCTAAATGCTCACCCTCTAACCTGTGCAACGCTAACAGAGATGAGCAAGGTGGCCAGAAACAGCGCTAAGTCTCCCCAGCAACAGAAACTGGCAGAGCAGAAGTTGCTGAACTAGCCCACAGCTCTTCATGTCATTTCATTCACTGTTAGCACAACAGAAATGCAACGGAGAGAAAAATGTGTGGTGGAAAGGGGGGTGACCATTCGTACATGCGGCTTCCCTCTCCCTCCGCTAGGGCTGGCCGGGGCTGCTGTCAGTAAGGGAAGCAGGTGGGCTCTCTTTGTCTCCTTAGGGTAGGGGAGAAGAAAGGAGAGCAAAGATGAGAAGAAACAAAAGAGACTTCCGAGGCTTCCAAACCTCCACAGGCCACCGCCTCGGCATCGCGTGTTTCAGCTTTCTTATTTTCCAAGGGAATTAATTGTTCTTTTTTACTTTTTTACTTTACTTTTTTACATGTTGCTAAGATAAAAAAAATATCATTTTTAAACGAAATAAATCATTTTCATCCACTTCATCCCACAACTTTTAGATCCACTGTATGTCTTTTCTAGATTCCTCCACAATTTTCTTTGTGAAGAGGAAACAACCCAAACTAGACAGAGCTGACTCCGGGAAGAAGGCTAAGCAAGCCAAGAGGTTAAGGTGGTAGATAAGAAGGGCCTCATTTGAAAAACAGGAGAAGACAGGGAGCCTATTGAGCTTCCCGGAAGAGGTTTTTGAATAAACAGAGTAAGACAATCCCAGAGTTCTACAGCTAGGGATAGAGATTTTGTGGAAGCCACTAAAGTTTTCATTTTGATTCAAATCAGTGAGTAGGGTAGTGCAGTTTACAAACGTGAACGGCTTCAGAGCAACCTAAAGATTTAGTCTTAGGCATTTAAATTCCCAGTGGGAACTATGCATTTCTCCGCTCAGTACCTGGGAGGTAAAGCTGACTCAGGCTGAATTCCCCCACCCCACCCCCAGCTGCTGCAAATGAAAACCGGGATGCCTAGACTCCAGCTGTTTTTCTAGGAAAGCTTTGTGACGTTTTAATTGCTAGGCCATTTTCGCTCCCTAAATTTAGTTCCCACTCTGTCTTGGTCACTGGCACTTGCTGGCTGGTGCACGGCACTTTTCCCAAAGTAATGGCCTCACACTCTTGGTGAATGAATGGTTAAACAGATTAGGAAAGCAAACAGACTTTTCTAATAGCAGAGAAACTCTGTGTGAGGGAGTATCCGTTACTAGACAGGCTTTCAGAGAAGAGGAGGCAAAGGGAGCGGGGCGAGGGGTCCCTCCGGCAGTAGGTATTACACTGCCCCATTCTACAAAGCGTAAGTTATGGGTCTTTTTTGCTTTCCGGAGGCTACCAGAGGACAGTGCTGCTGCTTTGGGGCTTTCTGGCTTTAAACTAGCCCCGAGTTCAGGGACACTTGTTTTCCTTCCTCCAAGCCAATGTTTGTTCCCAGGTAACGAGCCTCGCTCCCAAACTGCAGCACTTCATTGGAGGGTGGGCGTGGCTTCTAATCACCGCACTCCAGGAGGAGGAATAAGAAAAGCAAGAAAGACTGTTTAACATGATAAAGGAGGTGGGGTGGGAGGAGCAGATAAGAAGCAATGGGAATTTACTTTAATTACTGGAAGCATATCCGTTTTTTGTCCTTTAATCTAAAAGAGAGCCCCCTTTAGCAAGGATTCCTAAGTACCTCCAGAAGAAGGGAGTGGGTTTACTTTTACAAAAATGTGTAGCACAAGTTTCTTTTCTTTAAAAATACTAATAAGGGATCCCTGGAGCTTATTACGAAGCACCCACTCCCTCTCCAGCTCAAAGTTCAGAATTCACATCCAGCTCTATAATGCCACCTCTAACAGACTCAAGACAGGACACTGGCTCTATCAGGAATGAGGTTAAGGAGGATCACAAAATCTCCAGCTCCCTTGTCACTTGGGGATCGTCTTAAGCACATTATGATCCATTCCCAGTGAGGACAGCAGATGGCTTCTGGTCTCTAAGTGTCCTGGACATTCTAAATAGTGTAAGGAAAAACTAGCTTTAAAAAAAAAAAAAAAAAAAAAGGCACTCCACACCTTCCCAGTCAGCAGCCTTTCACTATTCACATAAAAAAGACACACGTATAGGAAATATATTTTCCTAATTTAGACCACACAGTCCAAAGAAACCTGAACCAAGGGTAACCTCATTACAATGCCCGCTTGAGGACGGTGAAGTCCCCAAAGCAAAGGTATTTTTGTTGCCAAAATGCAACAAAGTTAAAAATTAAAATACATATAAATTAAAAACTGGGTTCTTCTAAAGAAGGCAGTAAGAAATACAAACTAGAATACACTACACGTGAGCTGAGCCCCCTGGTAGAAAACTGGAGACAGGTACTCTCTTGAAACCGATCCCTTTCCCTCTCCAAGCCTCTCAGGAAGGGGGTACCAGCACCAAGAAGGTAAACGGAAGTGACCTTCATAAAGTTACCAAGCAAAACAAGCCCCTCCTTCAACTCCAGCACTGTCCCTGGGCCTACAGGCCTCCTAGACGTGCGACAGGGACACTTGCTTGTGGTATGCGGCAGCGGCGGGGCCGGGCGGCCCGGTCCTGCCGGTGAGCGCGGCGCTGGCCTCCGCATAGTCCCCTGCGGCCATAGCGCCACCACTCTTGTGGCCCCGCCCTGAGCTGCAGCAGCAGCGGCTGGTGAAACGCCGCCAAGACTCCAGCGTCTTGCCGGACCAGATCCAGACTCCCGACGTGATGCCCACCACCAGACACATAAAGTATTTGAGCATGAGCACCCAGTACTCGGGTTTGGCGCGCGGCTGGCCAGAGTCGGGTCCTGGACACGTGCAGGTGAGGGCAGCCTCCCAACTTTCCCGGTAGTGCTGCTCATACAGGTAGCAGGCCACCACAATGCTGGCTGGCACCGTGTAGAGCAAAGTGAAGATGCCAATGCGGATCATGAGCTTCTCCAGCTTGTCTGTCTTAGTGCCACCCTGCTTGATGACACTCCGGATGCGGAAGAGAGACACGAAGCCCGCCAGAAGGAAGAGCGTGCCCACGAGCAGGTAGAGCACCAGTGGGCCCAAAACGAAGCCACGCAGCGAGTTTAGGTTTTGGTTGCCCACATAACAGATGCCGGCCACCGGGTCCCCGTCCACGGAGCTTAGTGCCAACGCTGTAATGGACTTGACACTGGGAATGAGCCAGGCAGCAAGATGGAAATACTGGGCATAGCCTGCGATGGCTTCGTTGCCCCACTTCATGCCAGCTGCCAGGAACCAGGTGAGCGACAGGATGACCCACCAGATGGAGCTGGCCATGCCAAAGAAGTAGACTAAGAGGAAGACGACCGTGCACAGTGCAGGGCCAGTAGTCTCATAGTGGATGTGGCTGTGCTCGCGGCTGCAGGCGACGCTAGCATGGCCCACGACCAGGCGCACCAGGAATCCCAGCGACACACACAGGTAGCACGCAGATAAGAAGATGATGGGGCGCTCAGGGTAGCGGAATCGTTCCATGTCAATGAGGAAGGTGGCAACCGTGGTGGATGTGGAGATAAAGCACAGCACAGACCACAGGCCAATCCAGAAGGTGGCGAACGTGCGCTCATCGGGACTGAAGGACGGCTGGTAGCAGGGCACCGCACAGTTGGGCACCTGGCCGGTACGCACCTTGTTGTAAAGAGGGTGTGACTCCTTCAGGATGGGCACGAAGGGCTCACGGCAAGTGCATACAGATGGTCCTCCCGAGGGGCACTCACCCCCGGAAGATGGCGCTCCTGGTGGGCCTGGGACGGTAGGCTTGGCCGGGAAGGACTTAGGGGACGTGGTGGTGGCTTCGCTTCGGTTATAATCCATGCACAGAACCTCGGCGTCGCCGCCCAGCACTGGGAGACGGTCGCAACTCATGCGCTCCGGCCAGGCGAAGCCGTACTGGCGCATGAGTGGCGAGCAGCCGGCCTTGGCACGCTCGCACACGGAGCGGCACGGTGGCAGCGGCTTGTGGTAGTCGGGCAAGCAGATGGGTGTGTACATGGAGCACAGGAAGAAGCGCAGGTCCGGCGAGCAGTGGATCTCCACCAGCGGCCAGAATTGGTGCACCTCCAGGCCTGCCTCGTCCTGCGTGTCGTGGTTGAACTGGTTGGGCATGTGCGTCAGGTTGTAGCCGATGCCGCGGCACATGGGCACCGTGATTTCCTGGCACACCGGGGCCTTGGAGGCGGCCGCTGTCCGGCCCACAAGCTGCGCTAGCAGCAGCAGGAGCAGCGAAGGCGACGCGGACGGGTCGGACCGGGCCATCGCCCCCTTCTTCCCCTTGCCTCCCGGTGCCCGTGAGGGTCGGCGCTGACCGACGAATCCGCGGCCGGGGCTTCCCTCTCCGGGATCTTGAGTGTGACGCCCGGGCTGGCAACCTGTTGGTTTCTTTTTCACTTAAAGAAATCCGTGCAAAGATAATCTGCTTCGGGAAGGCGCGCTCCACGCCAGATAGGTCTGGAGAGACTAGTAGGGCTCCGATTCCAAGGACACAACTCTTAAAAGAAAGGGTAGGGGAAGAAAAATCGCAACCACTCCCTCTTAGAGGAGCACCAACCACTCGGTCTTCGTACCCGGTCTCCAATCTCTAGATTAACTCCTTTCCACCCCTCCACCTCTTGGAACCAAACTTAAGACTCCCCCAACTCCACTCCCCGCGCCTGCCTCCCTTTCCTGGCCCGACCCTGCAGGGTGTGCCTGGGGCCAGAGAGCACAGTCCCGGAGAAAGGGGCAGAGGAACCGGGAGAACTAGGATTAGGGGGAAGACGCGGGCTCTCACCTCCGAGAATCCTGCTGGGCGGCAGACGTCTGCAGCCAGCCGGGCTCCTCCGTCCCGCGACTCCGAATCCGGCCAGAGCTGGAAAAGTTTAACGACAAGCTAGGTACCTGTGGCGGCGACACATAGCAGCAGGTGGGGGACGTTTCAGAGAGCAGGGAGCCCCTCGACCACGGTTGGCGCGGGCCGGTCAGTTGCCTTCTCTTCTTTCGGGGCCCCCGGCATGATTCGAGCAGAGCAGGGCAAGGACAGGCCGTGCCTTCCACCGGTGTCCCGGGGCCCGGACGAAGGGTAAGGGCGCCGGGCAGCACTTGGGCTTGAAGGAGGAGGGGTGCGGAGGCCGGAGAGGACCCCGCCACCTCACTGCACAGCGAGCAGCCGGTACTGGCCGGGCCGGGACTGCATGGTCCGCGCCCTCCGCCGCGTCCCGCCAGCCGCTCGCCGCCTCCCCTGCAGGGGGCTCCGCGCTCCAGCAGACTCCGGGGGGCGGTGGCGGCGCTCACAGGACGCACCCCGCTCGGCTCCTCCCCCGCGCTCTCGCACACTTTCGCCCACCTCCAGCGAGCTCCGAGCGGTGCGCGACGGCAGCGGCGCGGCGGAGTCGCGACCGCAGGCTGACTGCCCTCTCCCTCCCCGCCCGGGTCACCTGCCTCTAATGCCCGCCGGGAGGCCCCGCCCCCGGACCGCCCCCTCCCACCCTGCCCGGAGCTGGGCGCCCCAGCGAGCGCTTCGTGCGGCCCCGCCCACCTCCCGGTCGCCCCGGCCTCTCCCTGAGCGCCCGCGGCCCCGCCCGAAGCGGGCGGTGAAAGAGTGTCAGCCAATAGCGGGCCGGGAAGTGACGAGGGCGTGGTCAATGCTAATCAGGCCGCCTAGAGAACGCGGGCGGGAAACGTGGTCCTAAGTCCTTCTGCAGTTCTCTGCGGCTGCGGCTCTGTATCCGACTCACTTTCCCGAAAGGGTCTGCTTTCAGAACTCCCGCTTCCAGGGCCTCCACCAGGCCACCTCTCTCCGGATCAGCGTCCTTATGGAGGCCAGGCGCTTTTAAACAAGAGGAACGGAGAGGTCAATTTCAGCTGTGCCACCTGTCTCCCTTCTGTTCTGTCTTGTGCAGGGTGACAGACGCGCCAATACTTAATGAGCAACCACGTGTTTGTTAATCGTTTACACCTGGGTAGGCGAGCTGAATTCCGTGGGATTCTAAGGCCAGAACGACTCAGAACTTGACCTACACGGCCGAGCTAGCGAGACAGAGAGACCTTGACAAACTTGTGCTCCTCCCTATGCGAGCCCTGGTACACAGCAGGCGTTCAGATGGCAAACTTGGAATCTGAAACAGTCTTAGCTACTCCCACCTCCTCTAGAAATACCGATATTGTCCAGACTTTGCGCTTTCGTATATGCAATAAAATCTTACTGTGGTGAAGACAGTGAATTTCTTTTCCGTTTTGGAAGGCACTAGAAATATTAGTCCTTAGCAGTCGAGGTTTATAATTCCTGGCAAGTACTCAGTCGCCCGCAGAGAAAATCTCGGGCTGGGGCAGGGTATGTACAGCTCAGGATACTGGGTCACCTGGGGCTGGCTGCTGCGAGGTTGGGACCCCCTGGGAGGCGGGCAGGCAGGCAGGACCGCGGGGAAAACCTGCTGCAGGCAGTCAACGCAGGGACACACAGTGGCGCTCTCCTGATGGGCTAGTACGCTGCGAATTTTAAACGTCCCATAAATGTCGCTTTTCTACGCGTTCTAATTAGGAGTTCAGCATTCTTGAAATTCACTCACACGCTTATAAAGAGGCTTTAAATTGTATACTGCTCCTTCAACCTTTTCTTCCGTTGAGGGAAAAAAATAGAAAAAGGGAGAGGGCCTACGGCTACTTGAAAGACTTGGGACTGGCCTCAGGGCCTGAGATCTGTTGAGTCTTATTGTCATTTTCCATGCCATTTGTAAGGGCGAAAAAGCCACCTTCTGTGTATCAACAGGCTTTGTGGACGCTAATGAAACTGTATTTTAATCTCAGTCACAAAGTTTAAAAAGGAATAAACTATCTCTTCACGGACACCATGGCTATCAATAAATGCTTAAAATGTGAGTTGCTCCGCTTCCCAGAGCTCTTTAGGTGTTCGTATTTAACTTCTTTTGTTCTTAGTAACTGCTTGGCACTCAAGGTCTACAAAAATTCTAGGCTTGGAATTAGTGGAGGGTGAGAAACTATGCCACAGCTCCAAAGGGAAGGCGCCCTGAGTGGAAAGTATGTACAGCCTGCCGACCCGCCAAGGGAGGCCTCTACCCTGTATGTGTTGTGTATGTTGCTGGGATGGACAAGTGTTGGCTAATAATAAAATTTATTTTGCAGTTGGAGAATGTAAACCACTCACACTGGAATCTGGCCAGAGGAGCCGCGTTGTTGCGCTTGGTTCTGACTAGAACTTTATCATCCACTATTCTGTCAACCCCGCTTCTTAATAATGGTAAAAATCCGATTTCTGGCTGGAGATTCCAAGTAGTAACTGTAGCAATGAAAGGAAACATTAACTGGGCCTGGCTCATACCTTTAAATCCACCGCTCTAGAGGTCCAGCAGGAGGGTTTTGAGTTTGAGGACAACCTGAACTACACTGGCAAACTGTGTCCCAAACCTCATCCCCAGAAGTGACAAATATGTGTGTATACCTTTTTGTGTTTTATTTTTGCCTTTCCTCATATGTTACTTTAAAGATTATTTTAAAATAGGCTGACTGGGGCTGGAGCAATGGCTCAGCACTTAGGAGCACTGTCTGCCCCCGACCCCCCAACGACACCTGAGGCGGATGGGAGAGCTGCTCCCATTACTTATCTGTTCTGTGGCAGCATTGAGGGGTGTGGGGGGAATATCACCTCTTCCCCCATCTGGCCCTGAGGTCCTAAGAGCAGGAGAGCTGTTCCTGCCGCTCATCAGCTGCAGCACTCGGGAGAGTGATCCTGTACCTGAACTGGGCAGCACAGGAGAGCTGATCCTGAAGGTGAAGGTGTGGAAGAACTGTCCCAGAAGACCTGAAAGCCTGGCCCCGCCCCTTGTTTATGGATGAACTAGCCAGGACAAGGCTGGTGGTGTGAAGACTGAGAGAGCTGGAGGGCTGACCAACTGTGCAGACCCAGAACCAGGGCTAAGTGTTGGCCGACCCCAACATCTGCCGCATCTGGAATTTGTTGGAGGGCAGGAGTGGTGGTGTGGAGTGTCCTTTGGATCCAGAGATACAGACTGTCCATGGCACAGGGCAGCGACTGGATGTGGAGGAAAGTCCTAGTGAGGGCGCAGGGTCAATAGTGTAGCAGTGGCCAGGGGCCTCGAACACTTTCTTCATTTCCCCCCTTTTTATCTTAAATTTTATTTTGTTTATTGTGGGGGTGGGAGGTTGCAGGAGCAGAGAGGGTAGATGGGTGGGATCGGAATGCATGATGTGAAAGACAAAAATAAATAAAAAAGAAAGTTTAAGAAAAGAGCATTGTCTGCTCTTGCAGAGGACATGGGTTTAGTCCCAGGACCCACAGAGTGGTTCACAACAGTTTGTAACTCCAGTTCCAGGAGATCTGATGCCCTCTTCTGACCTCCATGGATACCAGGCATGCACATGGTACACATGCATACATGCAGACAAAACACTCATATACCTAAAAATAATTAAATCTAAAAACAGAATAGTCTTTCTTAATGATGCTGATTATTTAACATATCTTAGGTAGATAAATAATATATTTCACTTCATTTCATACTTGAAATAATCAGAGAAGGAAACTGGCACCAGAACAGCTCACTGGATGTATTATTCAGTCCACAAAGAGGGTATAGAATTTTATACTTCGTAATTATTACAGTTAATAACTATATACAGGTATAAATTGCTGAGAATAGGTTTGAAGTGTTCTTATCACACATACACACACACACACACACACACACATACATGATAAGCATGTGGGCTGGAGATGTAGCTCAGTTCGTTGCCTAGCAAACACAAAGACAAGTTCAATCCCCAAACCACCTAAAGCTAGGCATGGTGGTAATGCCTATAATCCCAGCACTCAGAGGAAGAGCCAGGAAGTCAGAACCTCAAGGTCATCCATCTTTGCCTGCCGTCAAGTTAGAGGTCAGTCTGGGCTATATGAAACCTTGTATGTATGTATGTATGTATGTATATATATATATACATATTATATTATGTCTTTATATTAAAAAGATAAAAAAAGAAAGAAAATATACACGTGTGTTATATATGCTAAAACTGCTTGATTTAGTCTTCCCAGAAACTATATATATATTCAAACAACATGTTTTAGTCATAAATATATACAACTTGTGTTTATCAATTTAAAGAGTTACCTTAGGGGCTAGAGACGTCAGATCTCCGACATCTGCGGGTTGGGTGTGAAGAACACCTGCAGCCGGTGCTGAGGCTTCCGTAAACTTCTTGGTCTCCCAGTCTTGTCACTGAGCTGCTTCAGAAAGAGGCCCTGTCTCCAAAGTCAGGTGGAGAACAGGAGAGGAAGACGCCCAGCGCCGGCCTCTGGCCTCCAGACACGCAGGCGTACATGACTATAGACCCCCACACATGAATGTGTGCACACAATAAATACACAATCTAAGTAAACTTAATTTTTAAAATCACCTTTAGAACACAAAATTTTCTTCCAAGTTTCCATTGATTATACAAAGAACTAGAACACGTATTTCAAAAAGACCCAGTCACATGTACGTTAGCACTGGGGACTGCACACATCCTAGGAAAGTGATCTGTCACCGATAAATAATAAATACTCTGCCAGCCCATATGGATACTCTCAATTTAATCTTATTTGTTATTAGTACTGTAGATGTCTGTGCTGGTGCAATTTTTTTATTTACTTGGTTTTTCAAGACAGGGTTTCTCTGTGTAACAGCCCTAGCTGTCCTGGAACTAGCTCTGTAGATCAGGCTGGCCTTGAACTCACAGAGATCCACCTGCCTCTGCCCCCCCAAGTTCTGGGATTAAAGGTGTGTGCTGCCTCCGCCCAGCTAGCATGCAGGTGTGTGTCCCGGTGCAGGTATGCCTTGGTAGTCAAAGCTCTCCTCCCACCCAGGGTTCGGAGGTTCAAACTCAGGATAGCAGGTTTGCATGACAAGCAAGCTCTTTTGCCCCCTGGGCCATTTTATGGTCCAAAGATACAATGTAGTTGTTTTTAAATTTTTGTTTTTATATTTTCTTTTTGAAACAGAGTCCCATTGTGTAGCCCTGGATGACATGGAACTGGGTTTGTAGACCAGAATGGCCTCAAATTGATAGAGATCTACCTGCCTCTGCCTGCCTCTGGAGTGCTGGGATTAAAGGCATTCACCACCATGCCTATCTCCAAAAATAAAAGTTTTTAAGTACTTGGGACACTACCAACTGTCCCTCCATAAAGAAATTTAAACAAACATCACACTTCCAATAACTGCTATATTAAACATAGCATATTTATACAGAGTCAACTTGAAATTAAATTTAAATTACTGTTCTAGTTATGTTTATTGATTGTTGAAAATTTGGAAATGATATTACTTATCTCATTTCAAAATGGATGGCATTCTATAAGTTTAAAAAGTATTAATTTGCTGGGCATGGTGGTGCACACCTTTAATCCTGTCACTCAGGAGGAAGAGGTAGGCAGATCTCTGTGAGTTCGAGACCAGCCTGGTCCACAAAGCGAGTTCCGGGATAGTCACTTCCTCAGGCTGAACCAGAGAAGCTCTGTCTCAAAAACAAACAAACAAACAAACAGAGTATTAGTTTTCTATTTTATTATGGGGAATACTTCAACATTTTGAATCATAGTCTCTGTTTTACAAATGCATTATTCTCAATGCTATACATACAGGTAGGCAGGCAGCCTTTGTGTGCTATTTATTATTTGGCTGCTTGTTTGTTTGTTTTTGAGACAGTCTAACCTTGAACTCTTAATAACTGACGTGGGAATGGTGTGCTAACTATACACACTTCCAACAGCCTCCTCCACAGCCTCACAGACTAAAGGAACGAGTGGCAGCCGAGGTGAACTTATCTGATGAGTTTGACCCTGCTTTGTCAAGTCCAGCGAGTCCAGCTTTTCCCTTACTCACCTTGCACTCTTGGATAGCTCACTGGCCCACTGCAGCTCCTTCTCGTGTCTGTAGGAAAGAGTTTGAAATACTTAACTATCTAATCGAGTTGGCATTAGAAATCAGATTTGTAGGGTGAAGGGATAGGAACCATGTTTAGCACCCGAAGAGTCTACACACGTTCGTGGCTGCTACTCGTTTTTTCCAAGGTCCGTTCCACGTTCCTGTTTCCCCAGTTTTCTGAGGTGTTTGCACTTTTATTCCTGAGCACACTCCAGCTGTCGCCAGTTATCTTTGGCACTCGGTACTAAACCGAATGCCAAAGCAGGGCTCGTCCCTTGCCCCGGCCAAAGGGCACACAGCTGGCATCCTCAGTCACCTGTGTGCACAGGTGCTGCCACAAGCAAGCCATCCACAGCCAGCCTGGTGCTCACGGGTATTTCCAGGCAAGCTCCTCACACATCCACAGCATCTTTGTTCAACCCTCTTTCCATCGCGTCTGCTTTCCGATGAGAAGCCAAGGGGCCAACCAGGGAAAACACGTGAGCCATGTTCCTGCGTTGATAATGAAAATGTCTTCTGCACCTACAGGTCGAGTAATCCCTGTAATCTTCTGCCTTCTCCCCTCCCACACCACAGTGAAGATTATAAAAGGGAAAAAGCAGCTTTCTTTTTCTCCCCAAGGTTGAGGTGTATTAATCTTTCCCACATTGATCAACAGCTCTCAACTGCATGTTACAGTCACCCAGGGACCCTTCAGAACCCCTCAGCCTTGGACCCTGTGGGACTGGGATTTCTGGTTGAGGGCTGTAGATACTGGTTTCAGGTTTTCTTTGTTGCTGGTTGATTTTCGGTTCTCTGGGTGATTCTTATTTTTATCTAGGGCTAAGAACTACTGGGGAAAAATTAGTTTGCTCCTTCCTCAGTACAGCTATAAACTTGAACCCCATGGGCCTTCTGCAAAAAGGTATTCATCACATCCATGTGCAAAATGGAACTGTCAGGACAAGGAATAAAAGCAGTCTAGGCTGCTTGCACGTGAGTCTGCAAGGCTAAACTCAACAGAACTCTCACAAACACACGAGCAGTGACAGATCCAATAACAGCAACAGGAGAGAACCGAGTGTCTCCTGTGTACGTATCACACCAACATTTTACATATGGAATTTCTCCCTCCCATCCTGGAAGATTAGATATTATTATCCCCCATTTTATAGATGAAGAAATTGTGGTTCAGATGAGCTATGTAACGCACAGAGGGGCCGCATGTCTTCCCTTTGGAATGTCCCTCACCTCAACGCTTACATGCCCATCAACTGCAAGCCTGCCTGTGAGCCTCGCCATGGCTGCTCATGAACAGGGCCACAGAACCATAAGGGGATAATGTCACACAGTTGATTTCCTTGGCTCGGTGGAGTCCCCTCAGTTCTGCTGTGTGGGGAGAGAACGGGAGAGCTGAGGACTCTGAATTCTCCCACAACTCAGTTGAAATCTAGATGCAACTCGGCACTTGGGCTTAAACAGATCAGGCATGAGGTAGAGTGTTCCTTATACTGGATTTCAGAACTTGGTTCTTTACATTTTTGGAATTGACTATTTCATACATCAACAAACTACAGATTTATCCCTATTTATAAAAAAAATAAGATTCACACCCCTTTGTCCTCTCTGACGGCCTCCTCTACTCCACGATGAAATGCTGCTGGCCTGATCTGGTTCAAGCCTTGCATAGATAGCCACAGTTAAAGTGAGTTCAGGTCTGCAAATGACCAGAAGACATCCTTCTGTCACACATTTCCCCACCCTCTGGCTCTCACATTCTTTCTGCCCACTTGCCAGTGATCAGACCCTAAGACTTGACATTAAACCTGATGCTGATACAAGGCCCTGGATTCCCAGCCTAACACCCCAAAACAATACCGAGAGAGCAATGATCGCCCACCTGCTGTTTACCAGTGCTTGTCAAGAACATGGAACTAGAAAGGCATGGTCTGACAAAGCAGGGCATTGTGGGAATTTAAAGGGATCCCTTTCCCAAGCTGAGGGCTCAGGGAAAGACCCAGACTTAACTGAAAAGACTGAGTATGAGTTGGATAATTCATCAGGGTTTAGTACAGGGACTAGAAACCATTCTTGAGTATTTTGAACAGAAAAAGACTTAGTACTAAGAATCAAGCAGGGGCTTATGCAACCGTGGGAAGGAATGGAGATGTGGAAATCAGGCAGCTAGCTGCCCTGGGTGTATTGAGTTCAGGCGCTGACCACAGTAGCCAGGATCCAGAAGTCAGGCTCCTGCCGACTGCCTCCCACACCCTCTGAGCGACTTGCCACTGGGAAGTGATGCCGAGCCCAGCACCACAGCTGCCTTTTATTGTTGGCTCCTAGCCTCACTCGCCTGTAGTGAAAGTAGAAGGCTTCCTCTCTGCGTCTATCTGCCTGTCACAGCTCATTGAAGACATTTGGATGACAGATCCACACCTAGCTGCGTAGAAGTATCTTTTTTTTTTGCTTGTTTGTTCCGGATCTCTTCAACTAGATTACCAGAAGGATAAAATGGAGGTCACAAGAGTCATTCTTCGATGGCTACTATAGGGTAAGAATTTCCTCGAAAGAAGAATCAGGCCAGGCATAGGACATAGAACCAGAAAGAACCGGTCTCAGATGTTGAGCAGCTAGAAGTCACCAGGCTATCATAAAGTAGCTGTTTACCCGAGGTACCCTCAGGTCTAATCAAAAGGTTTTTTATAAACTTTATCCGTATGCACACCCTGTGTATAGCACTTCTTTACTGATACTGTGTGTGTTTGATTGACAGTAATGTAAAAGGACAAAGGAAACAGGAAGTGCATGAGAAAGTAAAGACATTAGGTAATATTTTATCCACAAAACAACTAGGGCCTATCTTCAATTTATAAGTACATTTGAGACCGGGTAGCTTTTCTCTCTCCTCCCTGGGATGGAATTCAGGGCCTCCTGCATATTAGGCAAGTGCTCTGATTGTTCCAATCAGGAAGGTTCTGTGGTTTGATCACTTCTTAAACATCCTGTTTCTTAAGAGCAAAGCAATTTCCACGTGAACTTGGGAGAGGAAAAACAGCAAAACAGAAGCAGGACCTCCAGGCTTAGTGTCAGAAACACTCTTGCAGCTCATCTCCCCTTTCTCCTTCCTTATAGAACCCTGATTGGTGTCTAACGTTTTTATAGCCCTACTTGACTCTTCATACCATGTACTTGAGAGAAGTCAGGCGATCCGGTCCAAGCCATGGGTTATAACACATGGCCATATTGCTTTCCTTCTTCCGAGGACTGGAATTACACAAGTACAAGAGCCATAATCCTGCTAAAGAAGGAAGAGGACGAAAGGGAAGGAAGTCACGCAGGGGCTCACGGTAAAGGTTTACTCAGAAGAAAGAGTTGTCCCTCCCGTGGATTTGTCTACATGGGATACATGCAGTGCAGGTGTGTACAGCCTGTGGGTATGTTCCGTAGTCACATATGAACTAAACTGATGGAGACATGGTTCAGTGAGCACAGGACTTCCTGCACACGCAGGATGGCCTGAGTTCAGATCCCCCGAACCCGCATAGAACGCTGCTTTTAATTCAAGACTGGCAGGTGGAGGCGGGCAACCCAGCAGCTTGCTAGCCAGCCAGTCCAATTCACTGGTGAGCTCCCAGTTCAGAAAGAGATATTGTCTCAATAAATAAGCTGGAGAACAGAAGAAGAAATCAATAAGGAAGAATGTCCCCTGTCCACCTCTGGCCTCTGCACACACCTGCATGTGCACACCAAGCTCAGCTGCACACTCAGGAGGGATGACTTGAGGCTGCCTGACTCAGGACTACTTCTTCTTCTTCTTCTTCTTCTTCTTCTTCTTCTTCTTCTTCTTCTTCTTCTTCTTCTTCTTCTTCTTCTTCTTCCTCCTCCTCCTCCTCCTCCTCCTCCTCCTCCTCCTCCTCCTCCTTCTTCTTCTTTTTGAATTTTTCGAGACAGGGTTTCTCCGTAGTTTTTGGTTCCTGTCCTGGAACTAGCTCTTGTAGACCAGGCTGGCCTCGAACTCACAGAGATCTGCCTGCCTCTGCCTCCCGAGTGCTGGGATTAAAGGTGTGTGCCACCACCGCCCGGCATGACTCAGGACTTCTTATCGGATGCTAGGATCCTTCACTTCATTTTCAACCCCACCGTGGCTGTATTTTTAGCCACTTGCAACCAAGAGCATCCTGGCTACTCTACACAGCCTGCACACTCGAGATGAGATGATATCCACTTATCCTTGCCTGGTGGAAGTCTTTGGAGGAGACTTACCTACAGGAATTTACTCTCCTCTTTTCAGTCAGCAAAACTGTTATCCACCCTTCCAAAGCCTTCACCACACCCTTCAACATCACTGTCAGGCTGAGTTGTCGCTGCCTGTGGGGCCACAGTCCTTTCACTGCTACTCCATGAAGAGCAGTTTACTCCTTGACTCTGCCAGCTCATATCTGCTGAGTCCTTGTCGGGTCCTGGACTAGGCAGGTGAATGCAGGTTCCGGACCAGTTAAAAAATTGAACAGATGAATGGATATAAAGACTCCTTTAAAAAGACTGGGGAGGGGCTGGAGAGATGGCTCAGTAGTTAAGAGCAGTTGACTGCCCTCCAGAGGGCCTGAGTTCAATCCCAGCAACCATATGAGGCTCCCAACCATCTGTAGTGGGATCAGATTCCTTCTTCTGGTGTACATGAAAACAGAGGGCTCATACACATAAAATGCATGAATAAATAAATCTTAAAAAAGAGAGAGAGGGAGAGAGAGAGAGAGAGAGAGAGAGAGAGAGAGAGAGAGAGAGAGAGAGCTGGGAGCCTGGCAGTGGTGGTGCACGCCTTTAATCCCAGCACTCAGAAGGCAGAGACAGGAAGATCTCTGTGAATTCGAGATCAGCCTGGTCTACAGAGCGAGTTCTAGCAAGGCACCAAAGCTACAGAGTAACCCTTTCTCAAATGAATAAATGCATACATACATACATACATACATACATACATACATAAATAGAATAGTGAGGAGGGGGGTTGGAGAGGTGGTCAGCAGTTAAGAGCACTGACTGTTCTTCCAGAGGACCAGGGTTTAATTCCCAGTGCCCACATGCAGCTCACATCTGTCTGTAACTCTAGTTCCAGGGTATCCAACACCCTCACACAAACATACATGCAGGTAAAACACCAGTGCACATAAAAATAAATAAATCTTAAAATATTAAAATAGAAATAGTGGGGAGGGAGAATGCCCTATGTGTGGTGGTTACTCTTGATTGGAGAGACACACCCAGGCACTACGTAAAGCGTAGGTCTAGCCTTCCTGGGATGGCATCTCTAGAAAGGGTGAGCTAATATAGGAGAAGGCCACATTGGGTGAATCACGACAGAGGCTGGGAGTCCAGGAGGAATCAAGCAGGAGAAAACTGCTAGGAGGAGCATGCTCTCTCTTTTCCTCTCTCTTTCCCCTTCTTCCCATCATTTCTGCCTTGTCCTGTTTTCTAGCTGCTCTGCTTGGTTCACACCCTTGCACAGGGAGGTTCTGCCCCCTACACTCCAGAAACAATGCCGCCAGCTGGCCCCGGACTGCAATCTCCGAAACTGTATGACAAATAAAATCTCCTTCTTTAAACTCTTTGTCCCGGAAATTTGTCTCAGCAGCAAAAATAAAACCTCCGGCTCCTGAGTTCTGGTAGTGCGTAGAGGGACGGTTCACTTAACCACCCCGCGAGTTGTTTCGTAGTCGATTGGTTACTCGTTCATCTTTTTGTTTTCCTCACTGGATTGTGTGTTCTTAGGGAATCTCACACGCCCAGCCCCTTCCCTAGCAGATTACATTTTTCTATTTTCCAAAAAAAACAACCCACATCCTTTGCTCTTCTACAATGTAATATTGTCATCCCACTGGGAGGAACGAGGAAGAGAGGGAGGCCCAGGTCCCTTTGGTCATAATTCTGGTGCATGTGTGTGCATGTGTGTGCGTGCGCGCGCGCGCGCGCGTGTGTGTGTGTGTGTGTGTGCGTGTGTGTGTGTGTGTTTGTGTAGGTGTGATGCTCTCTGCCATCAGAATGTGGTGAAATTGATGCAGTAGGATTGCCAAAGGCACTTCACAAATGGCTATGTGGTTTCTACCTGGTTCTCGTAGAACAGTTTTCTTGAAACGATGAGGGGAGAGAAGGCATGAGGGAGATGCTCCTGCTGGCGGGTCTCTTCCTTCTGTTCCCTCAATGAAGCCAACGTAGGTGCTGCATTTGATGGGGCCAGGTGAGTGAGAAACTTCTTCCATCCCGGATCAGGTGTCTGGTAACATGGGTAAAGGTGCTCCTAGAAGACCCCAGTACCCATTTCAAATTGCCCTAACCAGTTAAACCCTCCCGGTAGAGGATCAGATATCGCTGAGCAGAGATGAGAGAGAGTCATGGCTGCCCCCTCTTCAATCCCTGAGCCGCTGTGTCTGGGGCGTAATTAAATGCATGTTGTTTTACGGACTGGCCTGGAGAGCTTTGTCACACGGTGGTGGTAATTGGAATACCCCAAATCTGCCTTCCTATGAAGTCTTAGATGGTCCAGAGACTTTTATTTTTTTCTTTTTACCTGGCCCAGTTGGTGACCAACTGAGGCCCTGAAGCTCCAGAACTTTCATCCCTGGCACTTTCATCCCATTGAATATCCCTGTTGATGATATGCATGTGAAATGTCTAATCTTTTAAAACACAAATCTTCGCCCTTGATCTTAATATCCTGCTGCAGTGGGTTCCCGGGTCAATTGTGTGCAGTGGGGGAAAGGGTTTCCTTTTATCCATTTTAAACGCGCTTCCTTTTCATCTCATCTTGTCCTCTTGTTCTTCCCCAAGTAAAGCCATTTCCATTTTGTGGGGACCTAGACACAGAGGACTGAGTTGAGACAATGATCTTCCTTTGAGCTTGTCACCCAGAAGGCCGCGGGCGCGCTGGGACTTGGAGCGGTGGATTTTAGCTGGTGACTTCAAGGTGAGGAAACACTTGGTTCTAATTAGTCACAGTTTTAGATCTAAGCTTTAGGAAAAAAAGTGGGTGCCCAATTCTGCAAGAGGTGAGGGGGTCTTGTTGTGGGACTGGTGGTGGAACCTCACAGTGGAAAGACCCTTGGGGTAAGCCAGGGGCAACCCAGATTCATATCTCAGTCAGAGAACCTGCTGTGTTCCCTTGAACAGAGCAATCAACCTCTCTGGGGCTCAGTTTTTTTTTTTTTTTTTTTTTTTTGTCTGTTAGGCAAAGGAGAGATTATATCAGAGTATCCTGTGGGCCCTTTAACCTCTTCCGTCCCATAAATTCTACTTGCCAGACATTTAGAATCCCTCTCCATATGAAATCCTGGGAAGAAGCCGGAGGTAACTGAAGAAGGCAGCTGCGAAGACCAACCATTTTTTGTTTCCAAGACAGAAGCCCAACTAGGCTTCCTGTTACCAAACAATGAATTCTGCTGGGACTAGTAATGGGTAGTGTGGCAGTCAGAGCACTCTGCTTCCCAAGGCTGGCCCCCAAGTTCCCTTGGCTCCTGCCTCAGGGGCCCGCCAATCCCGTGGATTGTTGGAAGTTTGACTGGGTAAACTGCACGCCAGGTGGCGTGAGGAGAGAAAGGGGTGAGAACTGCTGTACAGTCACCTGGTAGAGGAAAAAGGAAAACCATCCCCAAGAGCAGTGCACAGGCTCTCAGCATGTGAGTATCCAGCAGTCTAAACTGGCCCCCATCCTCTTCTCCACACAAGAAAAGCTGGATTTTTCGGGGCTAAGAAATAGCACGCCGCCTTGCTTGGATTGGAGCCCTCACCACATCAACTGTCTCACCTACAGTGCCGTTTTCTGCTTTCTTTCTGGTTTCATTTGTTTTCCTGGTGTTGGGTTTTCTGAACGGAGAGCCTCGCACATGCCAGGCAAGTTCTGTGCCACTGGGCTACATCCCGAGCCCTGTTTCTCTCTGTTCATTTTTGAGGTGCTGCATAAGCAGACCTTGAACTTGCAATCCTCCTGCCTGCAGTTACAGACCCACGCCACCAGGCACAGCTACAATGTGCTTCTTAGACCCTGGCGGGCTCTAACACACATTCTCTGTTCTTGGTTTCCACTTTCCAGGCTCAAGCAGAGAACAGGCTTCTCATCTCTCATCCCAGAGTTCCTCACACCCATACAATTGAAGGGCTGTTGTGTATGAGCAGCAGGGTTTCTCACTGATGGACTGGCAAACTCTGTTCATAGTAATACATGACACCACGAGGCTCCACAGAAACCTACCCATAAAATGAATGAACACAGAAGCTGAGGGTGGAGGGCGAACTATTTGATTGCTTAGGTGACTTGGCAATATAAACAAATGTGGCTCATTTCTCAGGAAGAAGCTATCTCCCTGGCTGCCTTCTGACAGCCAATGATCAGTCATAAAGGAGAACCTGTGCAGTAAACACACTGTGCCCACTCTACCCTTGCTATCACAGTCTAGCTAAGCAATGGCTTTGAAGGCTTGCTACCTTCAAACTTTCACCCACATTTGGCTACCAGGTGCCATTTCTTGTTACCCAGAGGTCTCTCTAATGGTAATTTCCTATTCAGCTAACTGGTAGGATAACTGGTCGAAGAAACATGCCAACAGTAGAGTATACTTTCTGCTTCTCTTGAATAAAGCAGTTTTATATTTAGCAAAAATGATGTAGTCAGGACAGGCTCTTCTACACCTCTTCCTGACTCTGCTGTTTTCTTGATCAACACCCTATGCTAATTAGCATCGTGCTTTAGTTACAATTAATGAACCAATATTGGTATTCCATTGCTAAAATCCAGAGTTCGTGTTCTTTCTTCGTATTTTATAGTTCTAAAGGTTTGGACAATATGTAATCATATAACCATAATTCACTATAGCATCATATAGAATATAGAACTGTCCTTTTAAAAGGGCATCTAGACTGCATTTATTAGCCCTCTACTTGCACCAAGCCCCTATGACCACCAGCCCTACCAACTTTATAGTTGTACCTTTTCACATAATCAAAGTCATGCTGTCAGCAGGGTTTTTTCTTGGGACCTCTGGCTCCCAAATAACCACATGGAGACTTATTATTAATTATAAATACTCTGCTGATAGCTTAGGCTTATTGCTAACTAGCTCTTGCATTTACTTCCTACCATGTGGCTTGTGGCTTGTTACCTCATTTTGTACACATCCTGCTTCCTCTACCTCTGGCTGACTATTCTTGAGACTCCACCCTTCTTCTTCCCAGCATCCTCTTAGTGTAGCTCGCATGCCCAGTCTTTTCCTGCCTAGCTACAGGCCAGTCAGTTCTTTATTAACAATGAAAGTAATACATATTTACTGTGTACAAAGACTGTTCCGAGCATCATGTAGTCAAACTTATACTATGCATTATCTTTTCCCATTTACTTCTTTTACTTGACAACATATATTTAGGGTTCCTCCATATCTTTTAGGGCCTTGTGTATAATTCATATTTTTACTACTGAATCATATTGCCATGAATGGGTGGACCATAGTTTGCTCATCCACTCACCTACTGAAGGACATTTCTTGGTCACTTCTAAGTTTGGCAGTTTAGGAGTAAAGCTGCTGGAAACATCCATGTGTGTGTTTCTGTGTGGCACATTCTCCATTCAGTGACCATTGGGACATACATTAAAGGAGTGTGGTTACTTTCTTAAACAGTCTAAGCACTTTCCAAAGTGTCTGGACCAACATGTGTTGCTGCAGCCGGTGAGTGACAATTTCTGCATTCCTTGTGTTTGGCAGCAATTGACAAAAAAGGTATTTATGTCAGTGTTTGGGGTTTTAGCTGGCCTAAGGGTGTATAATGGTATCCCATGGTTTCTGGTTTGCAGTTTCCCACTGACAGGTGATAGAGGGCAAATCTTCGTGTGTTTCTTTGCCGTCTTCTCCGTTACACTGTTGGAATTCTTTGTGCATCTGCACACGAGTTCTTTATCAGATATGCATTCTGCGAGTATCTTTTTTGCGTTGTGGATTCTCTTCATCTTTAAAATAATTAATTTTATTTTATGTTCATGGCCATTTTGCCCACTTGTATGTCTGTGCATCATGTGCATTCCTAGTGCCCACGGAGGCCAGGAAAGGTTGTTAGCTCAGTTAGAACTGAAGTTACAGGAAGTTGTGAACTAGGCTGGCCTGGCATTCACAGGGACCCACTTGTCTCTGCCTCCTAAGTGTTGGGTTTAAGGCATGCAGCACCACCCCCAGCCCCCAGACCTGACTTCTGTGAGGCTCCATTTGTTTTGTTTGTTAATTGAAGAGAGATTTTCTTCTCATATAATATCCTGATTGTACTTTTCTTTCCTCCATTTCTCCCAGCCCCTCACCACCTCCCCTTCCATCCAGATTTGCTCCCTTTCTGTCTCTCCTTAGAAAACAAACAGGCTTCTAAGGGAATATAACATAATAATATGGTGAAACAAAAACTAACAGATCAGAATTGGACAAAGCAAACAGAAGGGAAGAGCCCAGGAGAAGGCACAAGAAATGGAGACCCATGCATTTGCACACTCGGGAATCCCATAATAATACTAAACTGGAGGCATAAATACTCAGAGGTCCTAGAGCAGACCCGTGCTTGCTGCCCTCTGAAACTCATTTTAAACCAGCAGCTTCACACACAACGCCTGTGTATGGACCTTTGACATGTGGAAGGAAGATCTCTGCCAACATAAGCGTGAGTCCTGGGTGATGGGAAGGAATCTGTGAGGTCACCTGAATGGTCATCTGTAAGTGACTGTACCAGATTCCTGTACTTGCCTTCCAATCACCTTTGGACCTTGGACCTGCTAAAGAAGTCCCAGGCCCATCCTTCTAACTCCTGGCTCCTGAGAGTTCAGATCCCAGCTCTGAGATTGAAACCTGCGCTTTCTGGGGCCAGGAAGAAGGGCTAAAAGCTCCACCATAGCTACACATGTGGCTATCTGAGTAGTTTCACAGAAGCCTTGTTGCCAGCCAGGTTCCCACCCTGAAAGATTTGAATTTAATTGGTCTTCCATTTAACTTTAACCAAAGAATTTACATCTGAGTTTTTTATGGAAGTAGATTATACATGTAGGAACGTGTGCATAGCCTAAGTAAGCATATGGATGAAGTTTTATAGCCACAAGGGACCTGTGTACCCAGCTCTACAATTTCACTAGCAACCACGGAAGCCGGAATCACTCTGGCTTCAATCATTTGGGTGTATGCATATATGCATGTATACACACATATACAATGACTTCTAACAACATTGATATATAGGCATTAGGCTTTTTTATTGTTTTTATTGCGCTATGTATTTTTCTCCTCTCCCTTCCCTTCCTTTCCTCTCCCTTCCTACCCTCTCTCTTGGTCCTTGTGTTCACAATTTACTCAGGAGATCTTGTCTTTTTCTACTTCCCCTGTAGATTAGATCCATGTATGTCTCTTTTAGGGTCCTTATTGTTGTCTAGGTTACCTGGGGTTGTGAATTGTAGGCTGCTTTTCTTTACTTTATGTCTAAAAGCACTTATGAGTGAGTACATATGATATTTGTCTTTTTGTGTCTGGGTTACCTCACTCAATATGATGTTTTCTAGATACATCCATTTGCCCACCAATTTTAAGATGTCATTTTTTTCTGCTGTATAGTACTCCAGTGTGTAAGTGTACCACATTTTCCTTACCCATTTTTTGGTCAAGTGGCATTTAGGTTGTTTCCAGTTCTGGCTATGACAAACAATGCTGTTATGAACACACTTGAGCACATGTCCTTGTGGAACAATTGAGCATCCTTTGGGTATATACACAAAAGTGGTATTGCTGGGTCTTGAAGTAGGGTGTTTATAATATTCTGAGAAATCACCATACTGATATCCAAAGGGGCTGTACCAGTTTGCATTCCCACCAACAATGCAGAAGTGTTCCCTTTATCCCACAACCTCTCCAGCTTAAATTATCATCAATGTTTTTGATCTTGGCCATTCACAGGTTTAAGATAGAATCTCAGAGTTGTTTTGATTTGCATTTCTCTGATGACTAAGGATGTTGAGCATTTCCTTAAGTGTCTTTCAGCCATTTTAGAGTCCTCTGTTGAGAGTCTTCTGTTTAGGTTTGTACCCTATTTTTTTTATTGGTTTATTTGGTCTTTTGATGACCAATTTTTTGAGTTCTTTGTATATTTTGGAGATCCGCCCCCTGTCCCATGTGGGGTTATTGAAGATCTTTTCCCATTCTGTAGGCTGCCATTTTGTCTTGTTGACAGTGTCCTTTGCTTTACACAAGCTTCTCAGTTTCAGGAGGTCCCATCTATTCATTGTTTCTCTCAGTGTCTGTGCTATTGAGGTTATATTTAGGAAGTGGTCTCCTGTGCCAGGCAGTAGGATTTTTTAAGACCCCCTCAATTCTATCTTGTTTTGTTGAGGCTCACCTTTAAATAAGCTGGCCTGGAACTTACTGTGTAGCCCAGGCTACCCTCAAATTTGCACCCCCCCCTCAGCCTCTGGAGTGCTGGGATTATGGGATGTGCTGTTATATCTAGGTACATCCCCCAATTCTAATGTACCTCTGACCCTGAGAGTCATTGGTATGCTGGTGCGTGGTAAGAATAAGTAGGATGAGCGCAGACAAACATCCATGCAGAAATCAACCAAAATAAAGCGAGTGAGGAGAAACCCAAGCTATACTTAAGCTGCAAGCCAGGATGCTACCTCCCCACTTACAGGCCGAAATCTTACTTCCCATCAGCAAATCAACAGGATGAACAAGATGGTTGTTTCAAACATGGCCCTTCCTTTAGAAACAGCTTTGCTTTTCTTAGTTTTCACCTCTTAGTGAAAAAAAAAAAAGCTGCCATCCGTGTGTTGCCAAAATGACGTTTGCAGATAATAGCAACACACCAAGGGAGAGCCTCTTAGCACCAAGCCCCTCGCTAAATCCCCCATGCATTATCTCATTTGATCCTCACAACGCCCAATAATAACAGCCTCTCCCATTTTCCCCATTTTACAGATGAGGAAACCCTGGCATAAAGAGATTAAGTAACTTGCTGGAGGGCATGTCGTGAGTAGCTGGCGATGCTTCACTTGCAGGGATCCGGCCTGCTGTAACTCCACTGCGGTTTTCAGTGCTGGTGCCAACTTGCCTCTGCTGTTACATAGTTGGACAAAGATAAATGCCGTGTGGATTTCATTCCTCCAGAGTCCAGGGTGATGGGCTGGGATACTATGTCCAGAAAAACCACAGGCTCAACTCTGGACGCTAGGATGGTCTTACTGCATTATTTTACACATACAGAAACAGGACAAAGAAGACAATGGGAAGAACCGAATGAGAGAAACTTACCAGCATAACCCCTTTCCCCAGTGGGGCAGCCATCACTGCTCAGCTAGGGCCTCTCCTCTCTTCCTTTCACCCTCTGGCTCATCCGTGGGCCCGTGGCCTTGCTAGCTTGCATTGGTGGCTGGTTGTCATTACTGAGCATTCACAGCACACGAAGAAGAGAATCCTGTTGCTTTTGTATCACCCTAAAAGCAAGCTTCTCCTCAACCCCAAAGCTAGCTCAGGCAGAAAGCAGAGAGCCAGAGAGGTGCAGCCGAAATGCTTCTCCAGCTTTCTGGGTTTGTTTGGTGTGTTTGGATTTCAGGTCGTGTGCGATCAGCCTCCCAGCATGTTTGTTCTGGCAACAGAAGTGGCTGGGCGTGTGAAAGAAATCTCTCTGCAAAGTTTTCATTGGAACCTTGATGTCATATGCCAAAGTCTTCTGTCTTGAGCACTTCCGAAAATGTCAAGCTGTGGCTTTACCACATTTCCTGTGAGATTTTGTATGTATGCCTTCTATTTAACTATTCATCCTTCAGGGCTGGAGACTGAGCCCAGGGATGCTCACATGCTATGACTTCAGCCTCTCTTCAGCTATTTTAGAGTATCTCTTCCGGTTTAGCTCCGTCTCACTTGTGGTGTTGATCCACTCTGCAGTTAGCGGGTCCCCTTGCCCTGCTTTGCTGCGTCTGACTTAGTCTTTTTGGTGTTGAGCTGCTTCTGAGCTGGAGTACCTGGTCTATCGCTCTCTATTTTCTTGTTCTTTTTTTTTTTTTTTCCCAGAGCAATTTTTCCAGTATAAATTACACCCTCAATTACTCTTCTCTTGCTAGAGCAGTGGTTCACATTCTAAGAAGCTGTTAGGGTGGGGGCAACTGGGGAGAGAGCCAGAGCCAGGAGGCAGGCTTGAGCCAGTGCTGGCTTGTCAACCTTCTCTGTTTAGCCTAGGAGGAAGGCCAACATATAGCCTTTGTGCTGAAGTCACTGGCGAGCAGAGCCCCTTCTCTGTCTCGTGTGGATTGCACTGCATGCTTAGATCCCTACACGAGAGAACACCAGGCTTCGGAGAATCTGTCTTTCAAGGCAAGGGGGCAAAAATCAACTAAATCCAAGAAGGCTCGCTGTCTGGAGTTTCTGTACCATTCATTGGTTCCTGCATTCTTCCTCCCTCTGTAGGCCCACAAGAGGTGTCTTTTTATTTTTATTTTTCCCGCGTGTCTGTGAGTTGTCAGACGCCTGGAACTGGAGTTACAGGCGGTTGTGACCTGCCATGTAGGCGCTGAGAATTGAATTTGGGTCCCCTGGAAGAGCAGCAACCAGTGCTCTCAACCGCTCAGCCATCTCTTCAGCCCCTGGTATCACTTTCAACAAGGGACAAGAATACGCATCACCCATTGGTTTGACCAATAGGATTTTAGCAGACACGATAGAAGGCTTGCAAACTTGCTATGATTAATTTGCTTCCTTGTATCTCTGTTCTTTCCATGAAAAGAGTACGCCCAGGGAAAACACAGTTCCAGGGGACTAGAGATGTGTATACCAAAGCTTCACCAAGGAAACTGGCAAAGCCCCGCCCAGCCTAGAGCAGACTGACTCAAAGAGACATGATCAATAGGTCTACTTCACCAGACTGTGTGTGGTTTGCAGTGAGGCTGCCAAGGAGGAAGGGGTGGTGGGTTTAAACACTTGAGTTTTAAGGCTGCCTGCCGTTCAGCAATAGTGATGGCATCATATCTTCTGAGGCTATGACCGTGATCGTATGGTAACCAGAAACAAGGACATTTTGCAAAGGCCCATTGTGAGCACTTGGGGATAGGCCAAATAGTCTCTGGAAGGGAACCCTAAAGATCCACCCCCACGCTCAGCCCTAGAATCTTAGATCTTTTCACTTCCTTGTCTATTACCACAGGACTACAGCACTGGAAGGCAGACTCTGAACATGAGATATCAGGAAGTTAATATGGGTCTTAGAACTTCATTGCAAAACTTGGGCGGGGGGATATAGGTGAGAGCTCAAAGG
Organism: Chionomys nivalis; assembly: GCF_950005125.1. Lineage (NCBI taxonomy): Eukaryota > Metazoa > Chordata > Mammalia > Rodentia > Cricetidae > Chionomys > Chionomys nivalis. The sequence continues at coordinate 131,648,892 of NC_080087.1, read as the reverse complement.
GTTATTTTACCTGGGTATGAACTGCTACATCCAGCTGCCGATGGTGACACACGCCTTTAATCCCAATACTTGGGAGACAGAGGCAAGTAAATCTCTGAGTTTTAGACCAGTTTGTTCAACATAAGCATTCCAATCCTGCCAGGGCTTTATAGTGAGAACTTTTCTCACTTAATCAATCAATCAAACAGACAATCAATCAACAAGCAATCAGTAAAAGAAAGTTACATCCAAATGAATGGCACAGATGGATAGAGCAGTGAGGTGAATGAGTTTTGAAGATTTATTAACCCTGAGAGGTAGAAAAGCCCAGATACAAAATAATGTCTCGTCTTCTCTCCCCAACCCCAAAGACTAAAAATGCTATTCTCAAAATGTGGACACGCATGAGCAGGGAGGAGAGGGACTCTGAAATTTGCTCAGATAGGGCAGATTCCCGGCAGTTCTTCTCTTGGGATACACAAAGCTGGGAAGGATTTGGAAATGTTTGCTACCTTTTGGGAATCCTCTGAATGCAGGTGATGAAGTGATACCCAGACATGGCTTCCGAGCTGGCTACCAACTGAGGCTCGGCAGATTTTCCCATCCATTGCCAAAATATAGAGCATTACATCTTTCCTAGAGGGGACAGTTGTAGCTCACTGAGATTAAATGGCATTCCTGTCCAATCAGTACAGCTGGCAAGAGAAAGAGAAAATAATTCAGCTTTTGACCTCTCAAATCTGTTTTGTAAAATCTGTTTTGTTTCTACTGGATAACACCAATTCTTCTTGCCAGTGGCCTGGTTTTACCCACAATGGCATGGTTATGCATGGTTTTAGATGTGCTGGAGTTTGGATCAGTGATCTATGATGAAGCTATGGGGTCTACAAATAGAAAGATCAAGTCCTCAGCTTCTAGGGCTATTGAGGTAGATTTTTATTGAATATACATGAACCCTGAATATATAAAAATAAGAGAATGGTTTGAGCGAGTGTGTTTGTTTTGAGCAACAAAGCCTACTGAAAACATGAAGCATAATAGCCTGTCTTTGACCATTTACAAGTAAGAGTTGACATTCCACCTCCCTCAAGAAGGACAATTTGAATATACATTTGAAAGTACAAATAAATGTTTCTTGTTTTCTGATAGTCTAATCTGTTCTTAGTCGCTGTTCTATTGCTGTGAAGACACACCATGACCAAGGCATCTCTTATAAAAGAAAGCATGTAATTGGGAGCTTGCTCACAGACTCAGAAGTTTGGTCCATTTAGTCATCATGGCATGGAGCATGTTGCTGGAGAAGTAGCTAAGAGTTACATGCAGATCTGTAGGTCAAGAGAGAGAGACCCACACTCCAAAGCCACCCCCGTGACACACTTCCTCCAACAAGGCCACACCTCCTAATCCTTCTCAAGTAGTGCCACCTCCTCATGACTCAGCCTTCAACTCTATGAGCCTATGGGAGTTTTCTTCTTCCAGTTACCACAGGCCTTAAGAACTTAACCTGCAGAAATAGCCACTGGAGTACAAGGCTCTTCTGGGTAGCTGTCTTTCTAGTAAAAACTGGCCATGACAGGTGGATATGGTAGGTAGCACTCATCTGTCATCTCAGTACTTGGGAAGTGGAAGCAAGGGAATCACAAGTTCAAATTTGGGCCAGCAAGCTGTCTTAATGTGTAGACACCTGGGCCAAGCGAGCTGTCTTAATGTGTAGACACCTGGGCCAGAGAGCTGTCTTAATGTGTAGACACCTGGGCCAGAGAGCTGTCTTAATGTGTAAAGACCTGTTGCCAAACCTGAAGACCCAAGTTCAACCCTGGAGTGCACGTGGTGAAAGAAGAGGACTGGCTCCTGTACATTGTCCTCTGACCTCCATATTTGTGCTATGGCAGGAACTTTTTTTTTTTAAAAAAAAAATCATGATGTAGTAAAAGTTTTTTAAAAGCTCAAGGTCATCTTTGGCTATAAAGTTCATCTGAGTTAGGCTACCTGAGATTCCAGTTCAAATGTGAAAAAAATGGCAGGAACTTATAACCACTGTAGTGAACAAACAAGAGATGGGCCATTCCAGGAAAGGAGGGCAGTGCATATCTTTGTGTGTTCATGCGACATTTCTAAAACACCCTTCTGACAAATATTGTTGCAACAAGTATTCATAGCAGAAGACAGACGAGGAATCAGGAACGTAGTGGTAGATGGTCACTGTGATGTAGATCAGTGGCAGTAGGCTTGCTCTTGGTCAACTTTTCCCAAACTATATGGAAAGAGCTCATCCTCATAATAGTAAAAACATAAAACACTGTAAGAAAGAGTCCCTCTTCTATCTATTATATTCTAGGTGGGACATACATGATCTCAACCTATAGCAGCTAAGAACAGAAGCTCTCCTATGATCAGAGAGGAGAGGAGTTGAGTAACTGTAGGCAGGGTAAAGGAGAAGGTTGGGCTTACGAGGATCAAAGGTCTTTCTGATGACTTCACCAGTGTAGAGAAAGGAATTAGGTAGACCAGAAAAACAATGGAAGCCAGGTAAGGGCTGCCAAACAGGACACTCTCTTAACAGAGACTGAGTCTCCAAGAAGCAAGACAGGCCGGGGGCCAGGAGGACCACTTTGACTGGAGACACAGAGACCAGCAAGAATGACTCAGTGATAAGATGAGAAGGGGAGGTGAGGCAACACCAGAGGACCTTGGATGCCAAGATAACAATCTGGAATTCTGTTTGACCCAGAGGCAGTGCGCACAAAGCAGCGAGCTGGGGAAGACAACCTGGCTCAGCTCCACCAAGTGGATTGTTTATTCAGGGGTGAGGAAAGGACTAAAACCAGTACAGTCCTACAAAAGCAGAAAGGAAAAGACAGACACCAAGCTATTATGCCTCAGCTGACCCTGCCTGGACACGACTTTGACATTCCACAACTATGCTTACCTCCCCTGGCAAGTCATAATTACTGTGACAATTATTGTCTTGGGTTTTTAACTGGTGCACAGTCCTGTTGAATGGGTAAGAACATGACAGTCAAATGCAACCACATTTACTTATACACTAGTTCTTTGTCCCTGTACTCTCAAAGCTTCACAGGCTGGGGTAGCTAAGTGGTAGCATCTACTTGGCATGTGTAAGGCCCTGGGTTCAATCTCTTGCAGATCCCTCTCCCCCCAAAAAGAAGAACACTATTGAGCCCCTGTCTTCCAGTTTGCCTAGCAACACTGGCTATTTTGCCCATTGAGAAATTATGACAGAAACCACTTCCTGACAACAAAGTTCTTTTCCTGGTATTCAGTCATAACTTAGTTGATGTTCCTACCTAAAAGGCCAATCTTCAGATGGCTGTAGGAAGACAGCAGGAATTACAGTTTGAGGGGACTCCAGATAGTCAAGGTAATATTGGCTCTCTGGGCACTGCTTCTCCCAGGCAGCTGTCCCATGGAGTCCAGTGTGACTGAGATCTTGGCAACATTTGGTGAACTGAATTAATTATGAAGCATCACAACCAGGTCCTCTGTACTTGCTGGTTCTGCAGTTATTCAACCAAACAAATACTATATAATAAGCATTTACATAAAACTAGTATCATGCTAGGTATTATAAGTCACCTAGAGATGATTGCTTTTTTAAAGGCAGTTTAAGGTATACAGGAGGTTATGCACAGGTTATATACAAATATCATTTTCTATAAGGGGCTTGAATATCCTTGCATTCTGGTATTTGTAGGGGTCCTGATCCAAAGGAACAGATGTTCTTTGTATACAGTGGTTGTCTAGTTACTATTCTATTGTTGTGAAGAGACATCATGACCAAAGCAACTCTTTGAAAGAAAGCATTTAACTGGGGGCTTGCTTACAGCTTCTTTTAGAGTGTTGGTCCATGGTCACCATGATGAGAATCAGACAGGCATGGTACTGGAGCGGTATCTAAAGGTTTTACATCTTGATCTATAGGCAGCAAGCAGAGAGAGCGACACTGGGCATGGTGTGGGCTTTTGAAACCTCAAATCCCACCCCCAGTGACATACTTCCTCCAACATGACCATGCCTGCTAGTCCTTCTAATTCTTCTCAAACAGTTCCAGTTCTTGGCAACTAAACATGCAAATATATGAGCTGATGAGGAAGCATTCTCATTCAACCACCACCACAGTGATGAATACCTACATGCTTCTAATAACTACAGGCTATTATTATTGTTCACTTGACATTCCAGATGTCTGAAGTGGCTTTGTATTTTTCTCAGCTTTTTTTATTTGTTTGTTTTAGATTTTATTTTTAATTATGTATGTTGTGTTTGAGTGTAGGTATGTGGAAACCAGAAGGATCAGACCCCCACTGGAACTGAAGTAAACCACCTGCTGTGTATGCCAGGACTAGGCCTTAGTCCTCTGCAAGAATAGTACCCACTTGTAACTGCTGAACCACCTGCCAGTCTCTGCTTGCTTATTGTAAGATAGGGTTTCACTCTGCAGAGCAGGCTGACCTTGAACTTGTAGCAATGTACTTGTTTCAGTCTTCTGAGTGTTCAGATTACAGGGATGAGACACCATGCCTGACTTTTTCCTTTCCCTTCCTTTCTCTTTTTCTTTTTCTGAGCCCAGACTGGTCTTGAACTCACAATGCTCTGACCTTGGTCAGCCAAATGCTTGACTGCAGGAGTGGCCACCCCTCCCAGCCTCTCCATCTTTTCGGTTATTTAGTTGCCCTTCCCCTCCTGTTGTCCTTGCTAATGTGCGTTCCTCTAAAGGCCAAATTTTTAATGTACTTTAAATCATTTTTCCCTACTGACAAAAATATTACACAATAACCTAAAAATCGGCCTTGATCTCCAGCACTAAAGGTAGTTGTGGTAGACAGTAGTTTCTACAGATTTGTTTCTAGAATTTGTGAGTGGCACAATATTGAGATCCCGTTTGTGTAAATGTCTAAATAGTAATAAATGTCTAAAGAGTCAATACTTTTGGGGGTGTACAATGTCTGTGGCAACAGTCAACTTTGGCCTTGTGGAAGAAAACAGATTTAAACATATGTTTACTTGCTACACATGTTGAAGATGCGAAGAGAGGGTTCCTCCAGAGGAGCCCATCACTACCAGTGGGGTGGCTGCCTCAGGAAGATGGACGGTTCCCACCTGAGCACGAAGGACAAGTGTAGATTATAACCAAGGAACAGAGTGGAGGGGGTGTGAGTTACTAAGGAAAAGCTTTAGGAGTAAGGGGGAGTTCTTATGGACTGACCCATGATTTGAATGAGAATGCTCCCTGCCCCTTAGGCTCAGATGTTTGAATATGTGGTCCCCTGTTGGTGGGACTGTTTGGGAAGGATTAGGAGGTGTGGTCTTGTTAAAATAATAGGTGTGTCATGGGGGTGGGGAGCCATTCCCAGTGACTCTTGCTCTGCCTCTAACTTGCTGAGCTCTCCGCTGTTCCTGCAGCCATGCTGTTGCTCAGCCCTCGTGGACTCTAACCCTCATGAACTTTAAGCCTCCGTCATGGAGTTTTATCACAGCAGTAGAAAAGGAAGACACTGACCTGAGAGAATTCTTGATGACCATGGGGTGATCTGACATTTGAAGTGGGGATTTTCACTAAACTGACTAAGCACAATTCATGCTCAAAATAGAATCTCTAAGGACAGGGAGAGAAGCTCAAGGTCACCTCAGTGGAGCCAAGAACTCCCGGGAGATGATTCAGTTTGGTTAAGAGTCTTTGCCAACCCCGAGGGGAGTATGGGTCTATATCCCAATAACACTTGATGCGCAGTCAGGGCACAGCCCACTTCTGCTCTGCCAGCCCTCCTGGACATGGTACTGCCCCACAGAAACATTCTTGAGCCACATACATCATTTTACATCTTCCTGATGTCATAACTCTAAAAGTTTAAAGGTAAGTTCAAATTCAAGATATTCTATTTAATTACAGATATCCAAAATATTATTTCAACATATAATCAAAATGTGGAAGGACTTTACTTTCTTTTATTTGTACGGGTCTTCGAAATCCACCATCTATTTTATACACACAGCAGATTTCAAGTCAGACTAGTCACACAGCACGCATTCAGTAACCATTTGTTGGATAGTTCAGCTGTGGAATCTAGACTGATTTTGTATATAGATAATTGTTATTTATATGCATTTAAAACAAGCATTGTCATACACATGTGTATGTATATATTTCTATTGAATAGTCTTTCTTGGCAGTCTCTTTCTACATTCCAATAAAGCATACTCCTGGAGGGGGCTGTTCTAGAGGTGTAGTAATAATTTTATCATTTAAAAACTTATTGTTATAATTTTTAATTATATGTATGTGTGTGGGTATGGCCTGTAGAGGCCAGAGGCGTTGGACCCCTGGAGCTGGAGTTTTGAGCAGTTCTGAGCAGTCTGATGTGGGTAATGGGAACTGAGCTTGAGTCCTCTAAGAGAGCAATGTAAGCTCTTGGCTACGGAGCCGTCTCTCCAGCCCTAGCATTTTAGTACTTAGACTTCTCATAATCACTGGTTCCTGATCTTTAGGTCTCAGTCAGCAAACATCTCTATTGTTCTTAATTTTGGACTGTTACTTAAAGTAGTAATTTTCTTGAGAGTGCATCTTTAGATTTATTTATTTTTAATTGGGGCCAGGCACATGCTGGCTTAATACTCTATCACTGACCAATATCTCCAGCTAAAATGAATTGTGCATGCGTGTTGGCGTGTGAGCACGTACTCACGCTGGAGGCCAATGCTGATTTTCTCCCTCCTCCTCATTTGAGACAGGGTCTCTCATTGAACCTAGAGCACACCGACTGGCCAGACTGACTCCTCTCGACCTTCACATGTCCACCTATGTCTGCCCCAATCCCCGGCACCAGGGCTGCAGACACCCACACCCTTGCCTGGCTTTTACGGGTGTGTTGGGGACCTGAACTTAGGTTCTAACACTTGCATGGCAAACACTTTATAGACCGAGCTGAATCTCCCTACCTCTGCCCCATTTTGGGGGGACAGGGTCTCTAACCCAGATTGACCTTCACCCTCTTTTTGGCTAAGAATGACCTTAAACTTCTGCTTCTCAGTCCTGAGATCACAGGCATGTACCACCATGCCTATTTGTATGTAGTTGGGATTGGATCCAAGGGCCTGTGTGTTCTAGGCAAGCACACCTGAACTACATCACCAGCCCCTAGAGCGAATTGCTGGGAGTTAAATTGCTGGGTCAAAGACTGTAATGATATTTAGCTTTTTAATTACTATTGTCAAGGTGAAGAGCTCGAATTCTGTCTTGATTTTCTTTGTACTGCCAAAACGCTGGCACTCGGTGGGTAGCTGCTAAGCGAACAGATAGATAGAGCTTTCCCAGCCTGAGTGTGGGGAAAGAGAAATAAGTATGTAATTCCGGAAAACAAGGAGACAGAGATTAAAGCTTAGGTCATGTGATGAATGATGCATGTTTGGTGTTTATTTTGTTCCTCTGAGTTCATCCCAACTCCCACTCTTTCAAGAAAACCTCCAAGTCTTGAGTCTCAGGCTGTGGTCTCCTGTGTTTTGCATGGAAATTGCTTTCTATTTGTGAAGGTCAAAGTGAATCCTAGTCTTCTTGTTGAGTGGAACAGTTTCTGGCTAAACAGCAAGAGTGTTTAAAGATTTTTCCCATTTCTGGGGCATTGGGAATGTCTATTGGGACATTGGGAGTCCTGGTCATGTCTGTCTGTCAACTGACCACACATCCCCTCTGGAAAGATGGAAGGATCCTTCCCCATGCGTCTTGTCCTCAGGTTAGCGGCAGAGGGTTCAGTCTCCAATAGCCAGGCACATGGATGAGAACGCCAGCTACAAACCCCTGGTTTTACTTTGAGATCATCTCCCTCCCTCCAGTTTTTGAGATTGACTCCTAGAATCCATGGCCAAGTTCATGCTGCTGACTGGACCTGAACCGTACCAAGAGCTCTTGGCTTGTCTCCCTCGTTCCAGTTTCCCTCTTCCTTCTCAGGTTCACCCCCACACCCTGTTCATCTATGCTCTATACCCCCTTCAAACACAATCCTAAACCCTGGGCGTGGCCTCCAGGGAAGACCGAGGATGCCCGACACCTCTTGTTAATTAAATGAAAGGATGGGATTCTAAAGTTTGCCAGTCAGTGCCTTACGTACGGTATAATTCCACTTCCATACGGAATGAATCATCAGATGATAATTTATCAACTACCAACTCTATGCTAAGCACAGCGCATCTGTGGCCAGGGTCGCCGAGTTCATCTGTCTTTTCTGCTGATGTGGAACACTTCTCTAAACAACTTGCTTTTATGGCACCTTAAACAGTCGCGTTACTCACCCTCTGCTTTTCCCCTGCTCAGTAGTCATTTCAACACCTATCTTACGTACCTATCTTCTAAACAGACGCTGCATAAGTTAGTCCTCACAAGAATCCTCCAAGGAAGCTATGGTCCCATTTTACATGGAGAAATGCGATGAGGTAACTCTTCCAGGTCCCTACGTGCCCACAGGTGTGTGATGTCTGCATTTCGCCCGGGGCGTGACTCACTTGGTGTCCACACCCTGTCCACCCCGAAGCCTGTGTTGAGCAGGAAGCATTTGACCCTTCAGGGATGGGAACATACTGTACCCAAGGAAATACCTGGGGCCAGGAAGAAATTCATGCACGTGTACAGGAACACACTTGCTGCTCCACACAGCTAGGCAGCCAGAAGCAAGGTTCTATCTTGAGAGGGAAGATTGGAAAAGACAAGGAGTAGCTGCCTTTCTCCACATCTCAGAGTAACTCATTGCCAGTTCTCAATAAAGACAATAGAAAACTACATTGTTGAATGGAAGCTCCCCCAAATGCATGAATGAGAGCTGACTTGTCCAGTCTACTCTGTTTAGAGGCAGGCAAGGACTAGAATCCAAATTTGTTCTTCTCATGAATGTTGATTTTAATTTTTATTGAAAAAAACAAAACAAGACAAAAGCAAGTGGCTTTTGTTCCTTTGGTACAATTGTCCGAGTCATCCTTCAGCATCCACTGGAGAGATGGCTAGTAAGTAAGAGTACTTGCTGTGAAAGCAAGAAGACCTGAGTTCAAATCTCCAGTACTCATGTAAAAACCCACACGTTTCTGTAACCCCAGCATTGACGGGCAGAGACAGGCTGGTCCACATAGCTCACTGGCCAGTCAGTTTAGTTGAAACACAAGGCTTCTGGTTCTATCACACACACACACACACAGCTGCCAGCTCTGTGAGTGTAAGTCTTCTTTTTCATATCAAGTCCTGTCTCCCGCCTGCTCCTGTACTTCTCTCGAATGCCACCCAGTGTTTCCAAGATCACGGTGTTCTGAGGAAGGAGCAACCGCATCCACATCATACTGTCATTTTGAGAAAATGAAAGCTAATTGATTCTGGCAAAATTATTGCCACCAGAATGACAGACTTCTTTGGCTCGGAGGGGTGACATCTGTAAGTGAATGGAGCTCACATTTCCCCTCTCATTCTCCCTTCTCTCTGAAATTCTACTTCAAGCCATGTATTTGCTGCTTCAACAATGCCAAAACTCTTGCCAGAGGCAGGGATGTAGAGGGAAAGTATTTCTGCCTATAAACAAAGGAAAGGTTCCAGGGGAGCGACTTAGGACTTGGAGGTTTTTATTAGAATTGGCAGCAGGAAAATGAAAGTCTCCGGAAATAATGACTCTATCATTAGGTCATTTGACTAATGTAGTCTTCCTGCACTGTCTGAAGAAACGAGGCCTCTGCCTCCTCCCTAGCTGCTCATCCCCATAGAAGGATGACTCCTTCCTTCCCTCCGTGTCCACTGGACCCTGGATATTTATAGAGCACTTGAAGAGACACAAAACACCAGCCAAGCTCTCCTAACAACGGGAGGATTTATGGACCTATACGCATGTGACCAGGGCGCAGGGGTAGAGTCTCACCCACAAACCTCCCCTATAGATGAGCTGAAAGCCATTGCTGGCCCACCTTGGACCTTCTACCCTGTCCTGCTTCCGCACGCACCCGAGTTCATCTGCTTCAGTACTGAGATGCTGCCAGCCTGTGAGCTGTGGGCTGTGATGTCCTGCTTCTGGATTAGATACCAAAGGACAGGAAGTTCAGTCCCATAAAAGTGTGAGCCCAAACCTAAACAGAGAGACCATTCTGGGTCCAGATGATGCATCCGCTCTTCCTTCCCCAACCGTGCCCATAAAGCCCTGCTGAACCTTGTCCTTTCCTTACTTATACCCAAAATGGGGATGCTCTACCATGATTCCCCAAGTCAAATTCAGGGCAAGACAGACATCTGTCAGTTTTACACCTCATCTCGGCCCCCCCCTTCTGTGTGTGTGTGTGTGTGTGTGTGCATGCAGATGTTTGTACACTTGGAGGTCAGAGGTCAATGTCGTACCTTCCTCAGTTACTCTCTGCCTTATGTTTTGGAGACAGAGTCGCTTACTGAACCTGGAGCTCGTGAGCTTGCTGGGAGTGCCAAAGACCCTGCTTCTGTTTCCCCAGTGCTGTCACTATGGGCGCATCTGACTTTTCATGTGGGTGCTGAGAATCCAAAGGACGGTCCCTGTGTCTGTTCCTTAGGCATGTGGACCATCTCGCTAACTTCCCTCATTCCTGGTGTGTCTGTTTGAAAACGTCAGCTATTTTCTCCATCTCTTTAACATTATTAGTTTTCTTTTGTTGATGAATACAAATACAACCTTTGTACACAAAGCCGCTTAGGAGATCCTGGGCTGAGGCGAGGTCCTTCCAATCACGGTCCCCGATATCTTATGCTCCAAAATGCTGTCTCATCTTCATCCAGTGTTTTCTCCCTCCAACTATGCTTGCCTTCTCTTCATTCTGACGGTGGATCAGGAGGTTTGAGGGACAGTAAGAGCACGAGTTAAGACTTCTGTCCAGCAGTCCCACTCCTGTTACCAAAGGCAGAGTGAGTGTGTGACCTCAAAACTTTTTCATCTTTATTGATAATAATCAAAGCCTGAAAACAATCTGATGTACATCACACAATTGGCCAATCCACATAATGGATTTTTTTCTTCTGAGACAGGGTTTCTCTGTGTAACAGTCCCGGCTATCCTGGAATTGATTCCATAGACCAGACTGGCCTTGGACTCTCAGAGATCCCCCTGCCTCTGCCTCCTGACTGCTTAAATTAAAGGCTGGCTCATGTAATGGAATCTTACTCACTGATACAGGTGACAATATGGACAAATCTCATTCAGGCTAAGTGAATGGATCCACAGACAAGCATATCTGTAGTGTAAGCTGCAGACATAGAACCAGGAAAAGGCCAACCGGAAGGAGACAGGAGGGTACTTCTGAAACTCTACATTTTGAAAATGTTTCCTGTCTTGATAGAAGTGTGGGTCACATGAACGTATGCTTTTATTGGAAGTGATCAAACAGTGTGCATCTGCTATATCAGCAATGTATCTAATCATAAATGTAAAAGAGGAAAACAGAGGCACACACAATAGGAAAACTATATAGAAATAAGCAGTCCTGAGAGCCACTTGGGAGTCAGAGGCAGAAGAGTTGGTTCAAGCCATCATGGGCTAGATAGTGAGTTCAAAGCCACTCAGTAACATCCTGTCCCCAAATGAAAAGGTAATGAGAGTTACAGATATAGTTCAGCAGAAAAGTGTTTTAAAAACAGTAAACATCAATGGAGGAATGGATGAAGAGAGTGTGGAGTATATATATATATTAGAGTACTATTCAGCGGTAAAAAACAATGACATCGTGAATTTTGCATGCAAATGGATGGAAATAGAAAACACTATCCTGAGTGAGGTAACCCAGACCCAAAAAGATGAACATGGGACGTACTCACTCATAATTGGTTTCTAGCCATAAATAAAGGACATTGAGCCTATAATTTGTGATCCTAGAGAAGCTATATAAGAAGGTGAACCCAAGGAAAAACATATAGTCATTCACCTGGATATGAACCTTCATCTGGCGATGGATGGAGACCCACATTGGAGCACTGGACTGAGCTCCCAAGGTCCAAATGAGGAGCAGAAGGAGGGAGAACATGAGCAAGGAAATCAGGACCGCGAGGGGTGCACCCACCCACTGTGACAGTGGGGCTGATCTATTGGGAGCTCACCAAGGTCAGCTGGACTGGAACTGAATAAGCACGGGATAAAACCGGACTCTCTGAACATGGTGGACAATGAGGGCTGATGAGAAGCCAAGGACAGTGGCACTGAGTTTCGATCCTACTCATGAACTGGCTTTGTGGGAGCCTAGCCTGTTTGGATGCTCACTTTCCTGGACCTGGATGGAGGGGGGAGGACCTTGGACTGCTCTTCAGACTCAAGAGGGAGGGGGAATGGAGTGGGGGGAGTGAGAAAGGAGTGGGGGGGGAGGGAAATGGGAGGCGGGGAGGAGGCAGAAATTTTTTCAACAAAAAATAAAATAAAAATAGTAAAAAAAATGTATCATTAATTTATATGTCCAAATTTATGCCTGAGTTAACTGAGTTATTTCATGCAATAACAACTGAGTTATTTCTGGGGGGGGTGTCAATGCAAATGCACCCTTCCACATCAGAGCACCCCGGACCGTTGCGCTACTGGGCGACTCGCTCCATGACAGCATATACTGCTAGAGCAAGCAAGCGTGTTAAAACCGCCACTTGAAAGTTTCTGCAACTTCCTGATCTTTCGTTAAGTATTAATCATTTTTCCATGTTAGAACATTCAGATTCTGTGGATATCACTAATGTGTAGTAAAAGAATCTTGAAGTGAAACCATAGTTTTCTAAGTGGCTTACTTTTAAGGCCACTATCTCCACTCTACCTGGCTCGGCATCCCCGACTCTCTCTTTGCTTAGTATCTCAGGACATGGTTCAGTCACCAGCTGCCTTCTTTGGACTTTGTCTGGGAATGTTACATCCCCTGGGCTGAGCCTACCTGACGGATGTGGAGGTAGTGTCAATCCCATGTGGATGAGATCACCGGTACCTTAAGAATGAGTGCCCCTTCTGAAACTGCATACAAACTGTCATTTCTCATGCTTTTGATGTCTCTAGGATGAGAAAATAGATAGAAAGGAAAAGGTACTCTCAAGCATAATCCCCGCAAATAGACTCACTTTATGAACTCTAACACCTGAATTAGAGTATGATTAGAATAATGACAGCAGCTGCTTACGGTGTTGTGCGGACGCCATCTCACACTGGCGCCAGACGTCTGCAAGGTAAAACCTGTTGTGTGCATGGTATAGATGAAGAAAATGAGGCACAGAGACATCACTCACTCATGCCCACACTGCACGGAGGCTTTACAAGGCAGGGTGACGGACAGGAAGGACTTCACACTGCTCAGTCTTACCTACCGTTGACTTTGAAGACAATGTCTGGTGTACTTATGAATTCTTTGGGCCTGCCAGGAATCTGAAGCCATGAGGAGTAAGCCATGGACTCCTTGGGAAAGTAGATGCTTAGTGTTCAGCCTAGGGTTAAGCATCAACCCAGCCAGGATGCCTGCCACTAAACTCTGTTCTTCCAGGAAGTCTCAAACCTCTGAGTTTCTGGTGCCTCCAGTTAGCGAACTTGTCCCAAGTCCCCAGAAGCTGGAAGGGTTAGCAGCTGGAAGCCTGTTTGCAAACGATTAGAAGCAACAATCCCTCATCCACCTCAAAAAAAAGGGTCTTAATTTGAGCAAGCAACGTAAGTGCCTTTTGTCTAAAGTGCAGGGGTGGAGCAGGCTGCCGGGTTTTTATTTCTTCTGGCGTGGGACTTCATTTGGTGGCCCAGCCAGGCCTATAGGAAGAGCGCTCATCCTTCTGACTGTTTCTCCTTGGAATTCTGAAAATGGCTGTTTGCAGTTAGTGATTTGGTGCTGGCCTCTGCTCTCCTGGCCTGGCCAAGGGATGGGACTTTCTGTTTGCTGTTCACCTGATGAGATGTGTTTACTAGGTCTCTAAGGCACTCCCAAATGTGCAGGTTGCTTGAATCCTCACGAATCAATGTAACTTCTGCCATGCTTCTAGTTTTTCTGGCAAGGCCAATGAGCTGACTTCAGCTCCAGGGCGGCACCTGAAAGCTAGGAGGAGCCACGTCTTGAAGACCTGACACAAATCCATCCTTCTGAGGGTCACAATTTAAGACAGCAGATGGGCGTACAGTTAAAATCTTACAGATATTTTCTCCTTTCTGCCTCTCTGTGGTTCATTTTAAAGGCAAGGATGCCAGGGAAGGCTCCCCGTTCTGTGCCTGGCATGTGCGGTTCTCTGTTTGCTGTGATATCGGCTGGGCCACCTGCCCTCAACTCTGAAACTGTCCTCAAATGATTTGCTCCCATGGATATCAGTTAAAGATGTCTCTGAAGAAAGAAACGGTACACGTTGAAAGTAGAATCTTCTCTCATTCTCTGTTTTACTGTGTTTTTTGTTTTGTTTTGTTTTTTGGTTGTTTTGAGACAGGGTTTCTCTGTGTATACCTGGCTGTCCTGGGACTAGCTCTGTAGACCAGGCTGGCCTTGAACTCAGGGATCCACTTGCCTCTGCCTCCTGAGTGCTGGAACTAAAGGTGTACACCACTGCTGCCTGGCTGTTTTTTACTTTTTTAACTACCCAGAATTTGCTGAGTCCCACTTGTGCTGTGTCCAGAACAGTGATCCTGGTGCACAAGGCCTATGATGGACCATAATTAACTCCAGCAGGAAGCCTTTGAAGATGTCGGAGGGGAGGAAACTAGATTACTGGTCTTATTGCCCTTCCTACCCTCCCTCGGTGTGACAAAGTACCTGGCAGGAGCCACTTAAGGGAGGACTTACTGTTGGCTTGCAGCTGAATGGCAGAAGAGGCATGCAGGCATGTGCAGAGGCCGTGGTAACTCCTGCCTGTGACAGCGGGACCATGAGGCAGCTTTCTCACATATTGAAGGACCAGGAAGCAGAGGAATCTCAGGCGGGAAACAGGGCTGACCAACCACCATACCCCACTTCCTCCTGCAAGGCCCCCACTTCTAATGTCTTCACAACATCCCCAAACAGCTGGGGACCCATTAGCTGGGGACCAAGTGTTCCAACATATGAGCCTGTGGAGACATTTCACATGCAAACCAAACAGTAACCATTACAAAAAGATTTGATTCCAACAAGGGTATAGATGAATTTAGGGTTTCTCAGTTCACTTTAAGGGCAGGTGTACTAACAACTGGCCATAATCATGGTTAATGGAAATGATGGTTTTCTTTTTCACTGACATCTCCTTGGAAGCTGCTAGAAGGCTTCTGGTTTACAAAAACTTTCCCCCCCTTTTTTTAAATTTATGGATTTGTTGTTGTTGTTGTTGATGATGATGTTTTTAAAGATTTATTTTTAAAACAGTTTTAATTAAAATAGAATTATATGACTTTCTCTCTCTCTTGCCCGCCTCCTGCCCCTCTCAACAAAGAAGTCTTTTGCAAGCGGCAAGGTCCATGAACTGACTTGCTCCTTGCCCTGCGGTGAAGATCAGCATCATAGAAGACCGCACTGGCCAGTGTGGCGGCTGCTAATCACATGAGGATGTTTCCATTGAAAATCATGTGCCACGTCATGATGCTTGAATCAACAGTGTCTGCATGTATGAGATGATATCGCTTAATGACATCATGGTTGTCTCAGCTTGCGTAAGTTTGTGGCA
Organism: Chionomys nivalis; assembly: GCF_950005125.1. Taxonomy (NCBI): domain Eukaryota; kingdom Metazoa; phylum Chordata; class Mammalia; order Rodentia; family Cricetidae; genus Chionomys; species Chionomys nivalis. The sequence goes on along the minus strand of NC_080087.1, from coordinate 131,633,294 downwards.
TGATTTCACTCGGGATGAAACTGCCTAACTAGCCTGTCTCAGAGCGCGTCTCCAGCATTTAGTTGTGCATTATAATCAGAATGAAATCCAAATAAACATTCAGTTCGTCGGTCGCATTGGCCGCACTTGAAGTGTTCGGCAACGCACGGGCCTAGTGACCGTGCTAGGACATGTAAGACATTTCCCTGTTTCCAAAATGTTCAGTCAGAAAACATCATAGGACAAACTTCTTAGCAGTAGCTATTCAACTGGTCCTAGACCGTGGGGAATGGCACCGTGGCTCCCAGGACCCTGAGCAGACTAGAGTAGGAATATAATCACATCTGCACTGCAGCCACTGGAGTGAGAGTGAATAACACTTTTAGCAAACCTTTCTTAAACATACCACTTGGCTTAATGTCACCACAAAAAGCCTGAGAAACCTCAGCCCAGCGCAAGACACAATTTCTGCCCCCGTGTTGTTCATGACCTCTAAGCTGAGGCAGGAAATAAATAATAAGCTTAAGTAATCTAAAAGGCGGACCTTTGATAAGGAGCAATAAATTATTTGGAGAAATAAACTGTGGTGGTTTGAAAGACAGTGGCCCCCAAACAGAGTGACACCATTATGGGGTATGACTTTTTCGGAGGAAGTGTGTCACTATGGGGGCGGGCTTTGAGGTCTCTTTGCTTAAGCTTTCCTCAGTGTGACAATCAGTTGACTTCCTGTTGCCTGCAAGATATAAGAATCCCAGTTCCAGCACCACATCTGCCTGCAAACCTCCATGCTCCCTGTCTTGATGGCAATGGACTGAACCTTGGAAACCACAAACAAGCCACCCCAATTAAGTGTTTTCTTTGTAAGAGTTGCTCTGGTCAGGGACTGGAGACATGGCTCAGCAGTTAATACTGGCTGCTCTTACAGAGGTCCTGAGTTCAATTGCCAGTAACCACATGATGGCTCACAACCATCTGTAATGGGATCTGATTCTCTCTTTTGGTGTGCATGAAGACAGGTCACTCATATACATAAAATAAATAAAAAAATAAAAAATTTAAAAGAGTTGCCATGGCCATGGTGTCTCTTCATAGCAGTAAAACCCTAACAAAGATATGAACAAAAGAGGAATATATATATTCCTGAAGAGACCCTGATATTTAGCAGCCAAGGTGACAGGTGTATGTTGAAATAGCAGAAACTACAACAGGCTCTGGAGACTCGCAGGGTGTTGGAGCATAACGTGGGAGAAGGAAGAAGGCAGGACAAGACACTCCCTTTGGGAGATGTCTTAGTCCATGTTGCTATCACAGAATCACAGACTAATTTACAAAGAAAAATGATTTTTCTCTCATTGCTGAGTTTCCAGAAAGTTCTGGCGACAGAAAGGGAAGACAGCATGAACACATTTGAGTATGAGAGGGTTTTCATTCCAAGTCTCAAGCTCTTTCATGGTCAGTGTGAATCTCCTCATGCAGGCAGAGTCCTTGTGGCTTAATCGTCTATGAACAACGCACTGTGTAACATTGCTGCATTGGGGTTTGTTTTCAATGCATGGATTTCAGAAGACACATTCAAACAGACCCTTGTGAATGAAATGTAGGGACTTATTTTTAAAAGTACTAAAACTTTCAAGATGACAGCAGGCGGGCATTAAATCCAGAGAGTACATGGGTTTTAGGCCCATGGAGCAAGCCATCCTGATGGCAGGAGATGCAGTTAAAGAGAAATTAGACTATGCCATCAGGGGCTTCTAATCATGCTTTGGGTTTGAATGTGTCCTGAAGACTACCGGAGCATGACATTTTCAAACCGGAGATGGAAGATGGGACTTGCGTATTTTAAGACCATGCAGATGGCAGTACTAAAGGGAGGTTGGGAGATGGGTCAGACTGTGAAGGGTTTGCTGTGTAAACATAAGAACATGAGTTCAACCCTGGGCATCGCAGTGAAAGACAGGCTGGCTGTGCAGTGCACACACATCTGTGGAACGGGCTGTATATATGTATGCAGGAATACTCATATGCATGTACAAATATAACAACACTAAATAAGTAAAGATCATAAACTGTAAAAGAAAATGGAGTGCAAAGGGTGAGGGAGGAAAGGGAAAATAAAGGTAATTATATTTTAGTTTAAAAAAATTAAAAAGTTAAAACAATAAGGTAGAGAGTGATTGAATACAACTGATGTCAACCTCTCACCCCCATACACAAACACACAAACACACACACACTGACACTCCACAGACACACAGACAGACAGACACACATACACACATAGAGACACACACTGATACACACAGACACACATACACAAAGACAAACATACACAATGCACACACACAGACACAGATATACACAGAGAGACACACACATACAGACTACACACACAGACACACACATGTACACACATAGAGACACACACACATACACATGGACACACACACAGGGTCTGGAAAGGCGGAGAACAGCAGGAGCAGGAACTGAAGCACTGTGGATGGTGGACACACCCAGCTGGCGTATCCCTAGCAAGGCTGTTTTTCATTGCAAACTCCCGTATCTCTTGCTCCGTAGGTTCTAGAGCAGTGGTTCTCTACCTGCGGGTCGTGACCCCTTGGGGGTTGCATATCAGATATCCTGCATATCACATATTTACATTACAATTTATAACATTAGCAAAATTACAGTAGTAAAGTACTAACAAAATAATTTTATGGTTGGGGGTCACCAGAACATGAGGAACTGTATTAAAGTGAGGGCCGCAGCATAGGAAGCTTGGAAGCTGCTGTCCTGGAGTCGTTGGAGTCTTGTTGCTGCACTCAACAAGACTGAGGTTGAAGGGAAGTGGAGTGGAGTCTTCATGCACCATCTCCCATAGGGGCAGACACTTTCCCTAGCCCAATCTAGAACAGCTTGGTAAAGCCTTTTCGTTCGAGTCTGGAAACACCACATGTGAGAGAGGCTATGGAATCCTTACATCATGACCCCCTCAGTTCGCACTTCCTGACGTGTATATAGGTGCCATTTCCTGGGCCATTATCAGAGAGTTCCACTGTCAATTCCTGACTAGGGACACGCCCCTTTGGAGACCAATGGTGGCCATGGAGCTCATAACGAATGAGGAGTAAGGCAGTTGGGGAAGGACCCAGGCTGCTTCTACACAGGAAGTAGGGTATAAACAAGCCACCATCCCTGAGGACAACTTCAGAGGCACCTCTGGTAGCAGGATGAGGAACTCTTCCCAGTGCCGTCCTGCAAGATTCTTGGCGATGTCTGAAATTGAGCTTCACACGTGAGCAGAGACACGCCATCTCTATTACTCTTGCAGGTGGACCAGAATTCTGATCTCCACACTCGGAGATGGTCCCTTCATTTTGCCCAGCTCCAGTGAATGCTAGGGAACCACCCTTGGCTGTGTCTCTTTGACATTAATGGATGGAGAAATAAAACAGAGGCGTGGCAGTATCAGCGAGTACGTTTCTACAGTCTTGTTTCCAAGATGCAGTTGGTTTTCAAGGCTGGTGTGGAGCACATGAGTCTCTCGCTTGTTTGTTTGTTTTCCAAATGAACCTGGCTTGATCTCAGCAGAGGAAAGGGCAAGGAAGCATACTTAATGTACTTGAAGAAAGCAAGTGTGTTGGCACAGACTGCAATCCCATGACTCGGAAGGTGGAGGCAGAAGAATCCGACGTTCATAGTCCTGCTCGGCTACATAGTGAGTTCGAGGCCAGCCTGAGATACGCAGACCTTGTTACCAATAGCAACAGAAGTGTGCTTGAAAGGAAATGAAGACACAAAAGAGTGATGTAAGTCACAAGTTAGAAACTGGCTATTTCAAAATGGGAACAAAAACAAAACAATCACATTGCTCCAAATAGTACACCTCTCTGTCTCTGGCCATAATTACCCTTGTTTGGTAATTCTGACTGGAGGAGGCCTTATAGAAATTAGGGGGTTTGACAGGCAGGTAGAAGACTGTAGGAATTTTTTTTTTTTTTTAGTTTTTCGAGACAGGGTTTCTCTGTGGCTTTGGAGCCTGTCCTGGAACTAGCTCTTGTAGACCAGGCTGGTCTCGAACTCACAGAGATCCTCCTGCCTCCGCCTCCCGAATGCTGGGATTAAAGGCGTGCGCCACCACCGCCCGGCCTAGGTAGAAGACTGTAGAATGATCTGGTATGGCCAGCTTTATATCGGGGAGTCCTTTCCTGGTTGCCCCTTGTACCATGAGTTCTAAGAAGCAGCAGGCACGATCAGTTGTTTCAGAGGTGGGTTAAGAGGAGGGGGAAGGATGCTAGGGCACAAGAGGCATTTAGACCTCTGCCCTGAAGAAACTGCCTGCTCAGACTGAGCCTTGCGCTCACTTCTTTAGGAGAAGAAGTCTTCTGACAAGAAAAGCTATCCTGACTCAGAGGCTTGGCTGACAGAAAAAGCCCAGGACCTGTGGGCTCTGGGCTGCAGGAGCATCTTCTGGGCTGCAAAAAGGACCAGGCTGCTCAAAAGGTACTTGAAGTGAAACTAACTAGGACATGCCTCCATATGGCATATTATTAAAGAAAACCCCTGTAATTATTTTCAAGCTTTAGAGAATAAAATCCAATTTACCTGCCAAAGAGGAAGACCAGCTTACTCTCACCCAGACTGCCGGGGCAGCGTGGTTCACAGGCCTTTTCCCTACCCAGCTCCACTGCTCAGCTCCCATCCCCTTTATTGGTAAGGACAGGGTAGAGGGGGGTAGGAGGGAATTGGAAAACCCTTCCAAAGACAGCAATGTTCCAAGCACAATCACACCACTAATTACTGTTAAGCCTGAGCCCCTTTTGTGTTCTCAGGGAGCTCCGGCATGTAGCAGCCTCTTGGGGCTTCTCAGGAGTTCAGCCTCATTTCGGAACGGGGACTGTTTTTCTTCTCTTCCCCCTTTCAGCGCTGGCTCACCATCACTTCCTTCATCCTTGCCTTTCTCTTCTTCGACTTTTTGTTTTGTTTTGTTTTTGGTTTATTTTTGTGCCCCCTCCTTTTTTATACTTTTCTGATAGAATTTATTTTTCTTCAGGGGTTGTGTTTTAAGTCTCTAAATGAAACTTGACTGCCCCCACGGCCCGTTGGAGAAGCACAAAGGCGCCCCATTCCACTGGCTACAGTAACGCCATTGTGTGCCCTAACAATGCACTAATTGGCGGTGACAATTGTGGAGTTGGGAAGGAAGAAGGGGGCCCCTGCTCTTTTCCAATCAGGGAGCCATAGAAATGAAAGGGGAGGAGGAGGAGGAGGAGGGATCTCAGAGATGGAGTGACGGAGCAGAGGTGCAGGGTGCTCTGATTTGCGCTGGGATTTCTAAATTAATAATCGAAACCACGGAGAATGGAATTACTAAACGGTTGGAGGAGAACTTTGGGTACTGGGCGATGAGGTGGGGGGGGCAAAAGGGAGACATAGGAGACTACCCCCATCAACTCTGGGAGAAGGGAACCTGAATAGTTTGAGGCTGTCCAAGCTCTCGGGTTTCTTGCCAGCCCAGAAGCAGTGAGGTCCTCATTTCAACCACACTCAGAAGGGGGAAGGCAGCCAGAGGAGGGAGGAGTTTAGCCATCTTCTTAGAGCAGTGGTTCTCAACCTTCCTAATATGGCGACCCTTTAATACAGTTCATATTGTGGTGCTCCTCAACTATAAAATTGTTTTTGTTGCTACTTCACAACTGTAATTTTGCTACTGGTACGAACTGTAAAGTAAATGTCTGTTTTCCGAAGACCTTAGGTGACCCTATGAAAGGGTCATTCAACTGCCAAAGGGGGTCGCTTCCACAGGATCAGAGCTTCTTCCTCAGAATGTATCCCATTCCAGAAAGCCCGGCAGTATGGAAGGTGCTACTGGCATCTAGAATATTCTTAAAAAGAAATTACCTAGGCCGACTGATAGGAGCCTCCCTCAGCCAGTGACCTTTAAAAGACTGCACCAGGTTAGGGTGTGACCTTTTGGGTACCCATAGAAACTGCCAGACTGCCCAGGGCTCGCTCGCGCTCTCTCTCTCTCTCTCTCTCTCTCTCTCTCTCTCTCTCTCTCTCTCTCTCGTTCCTGCATTACACACCTAAGGTTGAACTTGTCTTTCCTGTTCCATGAATTTGCCCCTTATAATAAAAAAATTATAACTGGAATCTTTTGGAGTTAGTTTGGGATTGGTTGTCTCGCGTCCTTTACCACCCCCCCCCCCCCTTCAGTCCTTCAATCCCAGAGCTCTGGAGGCAGAGGCAGAGGCACTTCTGAGTTCAAGGCCAGCCTGGTCTAGAGTGAGTTTCCAGAGAGCCAAGGCTACACAGAGAGACCCTGTCACAAAAAACCAAAACAACAACAAAAGAGGAATTGGTGAATGTACACATAACAGCCCAGTGAATTTGGGGGGACTCAAGAAGGACCCCTGAAGCCTGCAAGAGCCACCTAGCTCTAGTCTCCCCCACTACCTTACTTTCCACACAGTGAGTTGTCTTCCCATGCCAGCTCCCATTGTGCCCGCACCCCCCCTTAACCCCTCAGAAGATGGAAACACACTCTTTCTTGCTTTCTCTTTGCAGCCTGCAGACAGCAGTCCCTGGCACCCGCCATTCCTTTCCTGTGTGTCACCAGGGCTAAGTGTACCTCAGGTGCGTCATCTCACATCCCTCTGAGGACAGCTCCACAATTCTCGCTAACCCTACAGAAAAAGGTACCCGGGGAAGATGAAGTTTCCTGAGGTTAAAGAACTTGCCAAGTCACCCAGTATGAAAGCACAGAAGCCAGGATAACACTGGACTCTGAGCTCTCCCCTTTAACTCCCTAAGGATGCTGTTCTCCCAGCAAGGGCACAGAGAGTCTTACCCGGCTTGTGCACAGGCTGGCTCTCTCCGGTCTGTTCTGTCCTCTGATGGCTGGGCTGTATCTCTTACATCACTCCATCTTCAGCATTAATGGAGTGGCTGGCATGCAGGAAGCTCCATGGGAGTTGAGGCCGGGGTCATGACACTTGAGTCAGCAAAGTGGGAAGGAATGTCCGTGCTAACAGGCTTCCTCCTGACTCCACTTTTGCTTCATCTAAGCCCTCAGCCTATGGGATGAGGCCACATCGAGCCTCCCTTGGCCACTGGTCTCTGGAAACCCAGTCACAGACATATTCAAAAGTGCCTTTTACAGCCAGGCGGTGGTGGTGCACGCCTTTAATCCCAGCACTTGGGAGGCAGAGGCAGGCGGATCTCTGTGAGCTCAAGCCAGCCTGGTCTATAAGAGCTAGTTCCAGGACAGGCTCCAAAGCTACAGAGAAACCTTGTCTCGAAAAACCAAAAAAAAAAAAAAAAAAAAAAAAAAAAAAGTGCCTTTTACTAATCTTGTAGACATTTCCCAATCCAATCAAAGTAACAATAAAATTTACCATCATAGTGGGGCCTCAGTATCACAATCAGGGTGATTGTTGGGAGGGTGGGCATTAGCACACAGATCCCTGCAGTTTCAGGGGCTCACACCCGAAGGATCTGGAAGAGTGAGTCCATAGCCTGCCTGAGAATGCGGTTTCAAACACATTCCCAGCTGACTCACGATCCTGGTCTGGGGACCTCTGAGAATGCCCACTGTGCAGCCTTCACAGCCCAGCAGGGAACTCCAACCCTTCTATTACCTCTGTCTTCTTGTGACCTGAGATAAGGAGTTTTATTAAAAGCAAATTAAAGTTAAAACATTTTGACCATAATGACAGATAATCATAGGCTCCTGTCTATTGTAAAGAATAATCTTAATCAAACCTCCATTTATATCTGATGAAAAAAATCAGTTATGTGTCTAACCACAGGGCAAATAATGTCATAGCCTGGCAAACACTTCAGCTTCTGCTCCCGAGGGATAGCGTCTTGCAATCTTACTTTATCATTTCCAACACCGAGGGGCTGGAATGCACCTTAGTGGCTAGAGTGCTGCAGAGTCCTGGGTTCATTTCCCAGCACCGAATAAACCGGGCATGATGGCTTGTGCTTGCGCTCCCAGACGTGGGAGGCGAGAGCAGGATCAGAAGCTTAAAGGTGATCATCCCTGGATACAAAGGAAGTTTGAGGCTGACGTGGGTTATGTGAAAATCTGCCTTAAAAACTTTTTTTCTGGCATTTTAAGCTGAAATCCTTGCCCAGTAGGTGGGCAGTAAGAACATTTGTATTCTGTGTCTCGATTGGAAACTGCATGGTGACATATTAGGGTGAAGAAATCTGCCTACAGGGACTCCAGAGCCAGTGCCTTGGGTGTCAAGATGATACGAGGCAGGGACTCTGGCCCCGGGTTCTTCTGGCTCAGTTCTGTAGGACTCCACCCTAACTCTTGGGCAGACTGTGTCAGTGAGTCCAGTAATTTTACCACGGCATCAGTTCTGCAGGCTACTGAGAGGTGGCTTCTCCGGTAAGGGAAGTTTCTTCCTGGCCCGGTAGAGCCTTCTGAGAACCAAGTGGGAATGGCGCCCTGGCAAGGCTCACGCTGCAGTAGCTGTTGGGTGTATGGGCCCAGTGAGACCACAAATGCACACGGCAAAAACGAGGGAAAAAGAAAGAAGAGCCCGGGGGAGGCAGTAGGCCAGAAATGAGCTCTCGATGAAGGGAGAAACTGTTTACAGCATGGCCGACAGAATCAAAGGCGTAAAGATAAACCAGTGTTCTGACGGGCCCTCTTCAGAGGCTCACCTGCTTTGGCTGCCTTACTCCCCCAAAGATTCAAATTCCTGTAGGCCAAGCGAGGGGTTGAGGTCGTGTCCTGAAGCGAGGGAACCCCGTGTAGGGCCCCGGGTCTACCCTTGTTCTTGGGGTTCATCTTGAGGACAGTTTCTGGTCAGCCAGCTAAAACATTGTTTGTTCCTGTGCTCCCTCTGTCCCACCTGGTGATTAGCTGTAGGGCATAGCTGACTCCATCTTTGGCATGGTAATTTCCCACCTGCCTGAGCAGAAATCCTTGTGCAGCAGCGAGGTATATAAGGTTTTCTCCAAAGTTGAATAAATAGCATTCAGCCGATCTCCTTTCGAATGACCCAGGTCTCTTGGTGTGTTCTTTCAATCTCCAGGCCCTTGCCTGACTCACGTACGGTACAGTGGCGTGCAAACTGTACCGACAGGGTAACACAGAATCGGGTGTTACAACCCCGACTATCAGGACTATCTGGAAGGGGCAGGGAGTGAGTGGGCATGGGGCTGGGGTCTTCCATTCTAGAGGAACCAGAAATGCCTCCTCTCCCTTCCTTTTCATTTTATGTGTATATATGTGGTATGTGCACGCATGTGCATGTGTATGCACAGGGTGGGTACCCATGCATGTGCACGGAGGCCAGAGGAGGAGACTGGCTGTTTTTCTCTATACCTTTCTACGTTATCTGCTCGAGGCAGGGTCTCTCACTGAACCCAGAGCTTTCCTTGCTGGCATGGTGGCTGGCCAGCCTTGCTGAGTCTCATCTCTGCCTCCTGCTAGCACTGGGTTACAGTAGCATCCGGCCATGCCTGGAGTTTTACCTGGTGCTGGGGATCGGAACTCAGGTTCTCAAGGCTGCACAGGAACCTTCTTCCCATCATACCAGCTCTCTGGCTCCCGAATTCTTCTTGTTTAAAGGACTCGCTCTTTGAACAAATCCAATACGTATGTTTTTGAGACATTTAGTTAAATTCGATTCGAACCATTTCCATGGTAAACCAGGGATTAATGTTAATTTTGCCAGGTGTGGGAGAACATTGAAGCTGACCATATGACAATAATATCTTTCTTTGATGTCTAGGATTTTCTCTGGAATATTTGATTTTTTCTTAAGGGGAGGGAAGAGCTGGAGTTAGTTCAGCTGCGGAACTCTGGTATGGGTGGGTACCTGGAATTAATCCCCAGCACTGGGAGAGTTCTTTAAAATGATCCACTGAACACCCCCTTAGTGACTGGTATGTGACCTTCCGTGACTTAGGAAGGACTCCTTTCCAGGGCTCTCTCCCTGTCTCCAGCTGCCTACTGACATGAGCTCACTGCACACACTGGCACTGGGCACTGTCTTCTTCCCTCTTCTGTTGAGGTCGGGAATGTGCCAGCACAAGAGTTACCGGGGCCATCTCCAGCCAGGCATCCTCTCTGGCCATCACGACTACAACCAGCTGCTTCCTAGGTGCCTCCTTCACTCATGGGCAGCAGAAAGAAAGCCATTTGGGGAGGTCGACCCAGTTTAGAATTCAAATTTACTCTCTGCCTCTGCAATTAGAATTTATTTCCTCTTCAAAAGACTTGAATTTCAGAGCACAATGCCTCTAGCCAGGCCTGGGTGTGTGCAGAGTGATCCTAATGGAGAGAGATTCTGGTTTATTTTCATAACAGCATGTACCTTGTGATACCCTCCCAGCCTGATATTATTAAGGGAATGTTTCCACAATGCAGCACAAATCTAAGGCAATTTGGATGTCCTTGGACCCAGAATTAATATGTGCTTTGTATAGTCTTGTAATTCGGGAGGCAATTTTCCATAACACACCGAGAGATGTTCCTTTATACCTTAGAGATAATTTAGCTCAATGTTCATTTGGAAAAATTACTGTGCTAATAGCTCTTCAGCCACTGAACAACAGACCATATCAGGGGAGTCCGGACAAAGGCCGGAGGAATTTTCCCTGGGCCAACATAACAGCTGCCTGGGGTTGCAGGGCAGGCTCTGAAATAGAGTATGAACTCATGACCTCTGGCTGATTTGTTTAAAACCCGTAGCTCTTAATGAAGAGCTGCAGAATGAGGGTGGGGGAGTAATGAATTTCTCTACTACCCAGGTAAATCTGATGTCACTGCACACAAATCAGAACTTCTATATGCCCATCTATGAGAACAGCTTGCTTTCCTAACTGGACCTTTCTGGTCAGGCTAGGAGGGAACAGATGCAAATGAGGGCGTGGCTTGCCTCATGCTTCCTGGGTATCAGGTACTAGATACCCGGGTTGTCATGGAAGGGATCCTCTGTTCTTACCAGAATTTAATACAATGATGAAGAGATGAACCTTTTCATGATCGAGAATACAGTTTCTAATGACACTCCTTTGGGAGGCCACAGGAAAGGACTTAGTAGACCCCCATTCTTTCGAGTTGTTTCTGCCCTTGACACTTGCTTCCCAGTGAGTTGGAAGCAAGCTGGGGTTGTCATTGGTTTCCCTGAGAGCGTCAAGATCACATCTTGGGTAGGAGACTCTGAACGCCTCCATCAGTAGAAGAGTCTGGGTTTTCCATCAATGCTGGCATTAGACATATGTCTGACTTCATGAAGGGGAGAGATATTATAACTCCTTTCTGTTTCTATTCATCTGTACTTGGCATTTGGAAATCCAATAGGGTCTGGACTGGAATGACTTGTTTTTCTTTCTTTGAAAGCCTGGTTCTCTCTCAGAATCAAGTGAAACTTGTATTCAGGTTAAGAGCTCCTGAATCTCTTGAACCATATCATTCTGGGAAAAAACAAGGCAAAACAAACAAAAACAACCCCCCAAGACCTGATGATTCTCATTTTAAACACCGGCATCCACTTGGATCACTGCTCATGCCCAGGGCTGGAGCAGGAGCAGACCCCCAGGGAAGCACATCTGGACACAGCTGTGCAGGACCTCTGGGGACGACGACAGCCACTAGATAAGCAGAGCTAACCACACCCTGGGAGGAAATAAAGGGGGTGGGAAGCTGATTTTTTTTAAAAGCTTTTATGAAAATCATCGCTGCTGGTAAGCATCAAGTTCCCGAGTTCTTCTGTCTTGTCTGCTGGGAGAAGAAACGCAGCACAGCCCGGCTGTCCCTTCACCCGCACGCAGCAGCCCCACCGTGGGCCACCACGATAGTAACATTCATTTCAAGGTAGCTTCCACATTTAGACTAGCTGCCCCTCCCTCTCGTACTGGGGCTTAGCAGAGGCCTTCCACACAGTGGGCAGGCAATGCTTTGCCACTGAGCTAGGTCCCCAGTCCTTACTTAAAACTCTGAGACAGAATCTCCTTGAATTGTTCCTGCTGACCCTGAACCTACTCTAGCTCAAGCAGTCCTTGAATTTGGAATCCTCCTGCCTCAGCCTCCTGAGAAGTTGGGATTACAGGCCCCTGTTACTACACTTGACTAGGCTAGTGGTTCCTAACTTTCAGAATACACCAAACCTACTAAAGAGGCCCTTTCTTTACTTTTTGTGATATTGGGGATCAAATCCAGGGCTCTGTCCACACTAGCTGAGTACTAGGACTACTGAGCACCGTCTCTCGCTCGCACTCACGGAGCTTTCAATGCTCTTCCAACTCCAGTGCCATCCAGAGTGCTTCTGGCTCCATTGTCTGTGACATGGCCGGGCCTTCTGCTCTTATTGGTGTTTGAATGAGGGAGTCACTGACTGGAGCCATCTTCTGAGTCAACATCATAAGACAGAATAAGAACACAAAGGAAAGCCGGGCCTGGTGGTATGCATCTTTAACCCAGCACTCAGGAGGCAGAGGCGGATGCATCTCTGTGAATCTGAGGCCAGCCTGGTCTACAGAGTTCTAGGACGGCCAGGACTATTACACAGATAAACCTTGTCTCAAAACAAAACACCACAAAGGAGAACCAAGTCATGCCTTTTGAGTGTGGCGGAGACAGACAAGACAGACGTTGGTTGTCACCTAGCTCCGGTGGCATGGGCGGCACCTTCCCTCTGAAAGTGCCCAAGCACTCTGCCGTACCTCAGACACAGTCCTCCAACCGTGGTCAGCTGAACACGGGCTCCAGCTTCACAAAGTGAAACATTAACTCGTTTCCTTCTGTTATGGATTGTGGCAGGTCCGGTGTGAGGATGAAGTCCAGTCACTCCTGGAGAAGAGTGTGGGCTGGGCTGTTTCCTGTGTGGACAGGCAGGGCAGGGCAGGGCAGGGCCTAGATTGGGTGTGTCTGGGGAGTAAGGCTCAGGGTTCACCCTTGGCAAATGTTTAGCCAGAAATACCTTTGCTAGTCTCTTTACAACATCCTTCTTTGGGGAAGTGAGTCTCAGTGGTGCTTTGGAAAGGCTCCAAGGACACAGTTGTTGTACCCTCAGGTCTTTTTGGTGGAGGGGCAGTTGCCTATTTTTAATAAATTCTCATCTCTCAGAGGCTACTTGAGAGCAAAGACACTTGCTCTTTATTTTATTTATTTTGAGACAGGGTCTATGTAGCCCTGGCTCTACCTGAACTGGTTACGTAGAATTCAGAGAGAGTGCTGTGATTAAAGGTGTGTGGCTCCATGTCCAGCTCTTTACTTTCTCATCTCCTAGAGTACGCTCCTTCGTCACAGCCTTTTTCCCATGCTGACAGACTGGCACTTGCCCTTCGTATGTGGAGAGGACCAGGAAAGGGATATGAGACACAGGGCAATCTGGGGAAGGACATTCAGCACATCAGCATTTGTCTCAGAACGGCTTTGACTCAGCAAAGAGCAGGACGTTGCATATTCACATCGCACCACTGTCCTGTCAAGTTTTTACTGTCAACTTGACACAGTCGAGTTAGCTGGGGCAGGAGTTTCAACTGAGGGACTGCCTAGATTATGTCTAGATTAGATTGGCCTATAACGTCCTTCCTTCCCACGAGACTTTTGCCATGATGGTTAGCATATCAACAGAAAGCAAACTCGAACAATACTTCCTGCAAACACAGAAAAGGTGAGAATACTATACAGTCATACATTTAGACGTAAGGGTGATTTTAAAACAATGGGAGGGGCTGGAGAGATGATTCAGCAGTTAAGATTCCTTGTTGTTCTTCCTGAGGACCAAGGTTCGATCCCAACAACCACATGGTGGCTCACAACCATCTGTAAATCCAGTTCCAGGGGATACAATGCCCTCTTTTGAACTCCTTGGGCACCAAGCACGAATGCAGAACACAAACACACAAGCAACACACTCACACACATAAGATAAAATAAAAGCTTTATCCTCCTCCCCATAGTAAACAGCCTACTTTCCATAGACCTCAGATCTTGATTTGTACGTTGATGCCATAACTCACCTCCCCTTTCCTGAAAAAAAAATCAATAGTATTTTAATAAATCTATCATTACAGAAAGTACTTTTATTGTTGTTTATTGAGAGAGAGAGAAAGAGAAAGAGAGAGAGAGAGAACTGTATACAATTTGGAACGGGTAAAAAGAGATGCTCTGTCAAGAGTGTAGCCTCCGTTTTATATTATTACAGTAACTATCTTAAAAGATAATAATGTAAACAAAAATGTGGATAAATTAACCCAAAACAAAAAGCAATAAAATTCAGACAACAAAGAACACACAAATTAGCACATCAGCTATGGCAAACCACTACACAGAGGGATGGAACAGCTCAAATGCAAAGTCCTAATTGATTCCGTACTGCATGAGCAGAACTAAGGGGCAATGACAGGGATCTGACGCGGGAGCCCGAGAACAAGCTGTCTGCATCACCACCCTCTCGTCCTCCGCCTGCAGACCTGCACTCTTGGCATTCTCCATTCCCCAGAGACAGAGAATAACTGTTTACAATGAGAGCCTGACAGGCGACCTAGGGCAGAACACTCCACCAGCAAAGCCTGCTTTGGTGGCTCAGCAGGTTGCCCAGGTTGCACACAGGGACACCATCATCAACATGCATCTTAGAGGCTTCCCCTTCTCATGTGGGGCACAGGTGGCAGAGAAGGGGACACCTTTGTATTGGTGTCACTTTGAACTTCATAAGGACTAAGTCCGTAGACTTCACATATTCAGTTCTAGGTAGCTAGTTTCTTCCCTCATTGACCTTGGTGACATGACATTCCCCTGAGTTTGGTTAATGAAAGCAAGCAAACAGAGTGGCTAAGAAACATAAAACAAGGCCAAAACATTGTGTTTTGTCTTTTGTATTTCCTGGTAAAGGAGCCAATGGCACTGAAGAAACCGATGTTCCACTCCAATAACGTGTTTACAATGTGAATCCCTTTACTTGTGAAGTTAAGGCACCAGGTTAAGCAAAGGTGGAAGGTCTGATGTGATCATGGAATAATCAGGTTCCAGTATGCTGTGTACTGAAGAGCGGCCGGCAGGAAGAGCCAGGAGATCCACGGTTAGCTGAAGGGTCCTGCAGGCTTCAAGTGGGTCAGACTATACTAGACTATAAGGCACTCCTACAGGGAAAGAGACAGTGGGAAGGAGGAGCCATAGGCCAGTTCAAGAGGCCCAAATCTGGACCAGGGATGAGGATGAAGGGGCAAGGGAGTCAAGAGAGAGGACGGGGCTGGTCTGTAGCTTCCATGGCCAGCTAGAGGGACTCAACTGTGGAAAAGCTGTGGTAGGTGTCTTATTCAACTGGCCTGGGAAACAACTGGCTTCACTAAGGGGCTTCCTAAAAAGATGAGCAGTCAGTGGCCTCTTCCCTCCAAGATGGATCCAGCAGAGTGGCCCGTGTCCCACTCGCCAGAGCTCCCTAGCACGCCAGGGCCGACTCTGCGAAGCCAGGGCTCCATCAAGCTCCGACAGGTGTGGTCAGGCTAGGAGATATTCTATGCTTTCCTTTGATTTTTTTTTTTTACCGAGTTTTACAGTGGTGTGGAATTTTTATCTCAGCCCTGCACCCACTCAAACACACCAGGAAGAAATTCTTGAGTCAGAACTTGGAATCCAAAGAAAGGACACAACAATCTCTAGGAAGAGTTGCTGGGTGCTGAGTCCTAGCTGTCAATACCCTGTCCCCATGACAGAGAACAGCATGGGTTAGGTTTGCCGAGGGGATTCTTCATGTCAACTGTAGTAACCTGGGGTCAGGCAAGTAGGAAGGTGCAGAGAGGTGGCCCAAACTCCTAATGCCCACCATCAACAAGGAGAAGGAGAAAGGTCAGCGGTTCCAGCCAGGCCAAGGAGGAAAGTGCCAGCCATTCCCTGTCGTCTGAAATTCCCGACTTTTCCATGTTATTTCGGAGGTGAAAAGTAGTGTAGAAAAAACTCCCCAAATAAAACTGCACAGCTTTCTACAAGAAAAAAAATAAAACAAAATAAAATAAAGTCTATGTTGGAACCAGGCAGTATTCCAACAAAGGATCAAAGATTAGTTCTTAATCTAGTGATTTCAACAAAGCCTGGGAGGTGACAGAGAGGGCTAATCTGCAGGGTCAGAGTGGCGGGGCTCTCCCTGGAATGAGCAGCAGAACGTGTCTCTGCTTCCTTGATGGCAGCGGTCCTTGTAGTTGGTGCTCGGGATGTGTGGCATCGCTGTGATCCTGCTCTGATAGGTAGTTTGTGTCTGGTGGTTCTGGCCCACGGATAGAGAATAAGCTGGCTGGGCTGGAGGCCGAGTCTCCTTAAGGAGGTACAGAAAGAAACCCATGGGTGCACCCATGACAAGCAGCGAGAGGCCAGACCTCACCAGAGGGTGCACTGCAACTTAGCCACAGTGACGGCATAACAGAGAAACCTGTTTAGGGGCAGCTGAGGGGCATCACAACACTGGCTATCTCAGGACTGGACTAGAACCTGCACATCCCAAGGCACTGCAGTCACATTCTCTGTTTTGGTAGAGGCCGATTATAGAAGTAAGAAGTGGTTACCACTCAGCTCATCAAATGTGAAGACTCCCAAAAGATGGTCCTTATTCAGCACAGAAAGTTCAGGGGAAGCAGAGTTTACATGGTTTTCACATAAAGCTGCTTTCAACTTTGGGAAGAGGCAGCCCTGCCATCGCGACTGACCGCCTCTGGAGCTCTCTGGCCTTCCTGCTGCAGTGCAAACACAGGTCTATTTTGGGAACTGGCTTCTTGACGGTGGGGTTGGGTGCCAACACTTCCCCCAGGCTGGATGGTGTCACACGAGTTTCTGGCATGAGCAGAGGGAATTCTTGTGCTACACCAGTTCCCCGGACTCCACTGCCAGCTCCGGGAGATTAATGGGCCATTTTCCATTGTGCTTTGCTTGTATGATATTTACCGAGATGAGAGAAGGAGGCGGGACTCCACAGGCTCGCTTTTCTTTCGGTGGTTTCTAAGCAGGAGAACAATTATCTAACACCGCACCAAGTAATTTGTTAGGCCTAAAAACAGTAAGGGCCTTCATGCACTCTATGGCATTCAGGGCTGAAAATAGCAATTTTGAATTTTCATGGTAGACCCAACTCCTAAGCTGGCTCCACTGTGTCCCATCAGATTTTGGTGGTGTTGGCAGAGATGGTTGTTAGGCCTGGCATGGACTAGGCTCTCAGGGACATACACCAGAGAGAAAACAGAAGTGGTAGGGACGTGGCTTAGTTCTAGATGGCTGATGACAACTGTTTATCTTTTTCCCCTTCAAAAAAAGGAAGCAAAAAGCAACGTCCAGGGTAAGTTCTTAGGCACTCCCAAGATCGGCTCACACAGCAGGGCCCGTTAAAGGACAGTTAGGGACAACTCAGGTGTCTTGAGCAGGGATTCAGATTTCACCCTTGACTTGGAGGTCTGACCTTGGGCACCTGTGAGTTCTGTACACAGGGCAAACGTGTGTGTGTGTGTGTGTGTGTGTGTGTGTGTGTGTGAGGGGGAGGGGGCGGCTGTGTTCTTCAGGCCTCCATGCTCAGTTGGAATCTCAGATACATTAATTACAGCAAGGCCAAAGACTAAGCTGCAGTGACAGGGATTTGGGGGTGGAGAGAGAAGGCGCTGCGCCGCAGGAGCACATCTGTTTCAGAATAAGCAGGTCTATAACTCTCCTGTGGAAGAGCATGCTCTGCTCTCTTCTCCGAGGCTGGAAAATATAAATACTGTATTTCACGAAGGGGAAGAAGAAGGGAGACTCAAATCTGTTTGCCTATTTGCCAAGCATTGCAGACTTTCCGCCCTTGTCTTTCCGTGTGCAACAGTCTCTACTACTCTGTCTGAGGGGTGTCAACTTTTCCCAGAGTTTAAAAAAGGTACCTACTTACCGGAGGTGTCTGGTAAATAGGGCCCTGGTCTTTCACCAAGTTTCAGGCCTTGGTTATAGCTTCCAGGTAGCCAGGAAATAAACGCATGTGTAGTGTGAATGTTGTGGTCTGGGCCAGAGGTAACGGTGTGGGCTGAGGTGAGCCGCTCACCCTCGGCCACACAAGTCGGCCAGCTGTCCCCCAGTGCACATCAAAGAGCTGCTGCCTGCAGGGAACAGCATGGAGATGCGATGGACACATGCTTTGTGAGCCAGTGTTCCCCTAGATCTGAACAACAGACGGAAGCATGGGCAGCATCAGTTCAACACGAAAGACACACTAACCAATTACATCCTCGTGTTAAGGCAGCAGGAATGCTGGCCATCGGGTTCCCAGTGCCATCCTACCAGCCATCTTGGTCACAGTGACAACTACATAGGCTCTTACAAAGGGCTACCAAGGGGACTGCTCCAAAGAGCAAAGGGATTCATTTCTCATTCTTATAATATTTACTTGTGTTACTGTAAGGTGGCAATATATATTTATGTATAAATCTACTTATTTTAATACTATTAAATTCATGAATTCTATTTATGTTTGGTATTTTCTTAATAATTTAGGTTGGTATTTTTCAAGTTATTCTTTAATAATTGTATAATTTTTTAATTTTAAATAATTTTTAAAATAATTAAAAACAAGTAAAGCAGGGCAGGTATAGTGGTACACTCCTGCAATCCCAGTACTGGGAGGATGAGGCAGCAGGATCACAAGTTTGAGACCAGCCCAGGGATATATATAGCAAGACCCTCTTAAAATATACCCCCATCCCAAACAAACAAAACACCCAGAATACGAAAGCAAGAGTCACTACATGGACTGAT
This sequence comes from Chionomys nivalis, assembly GCF_950005125.1. NCBI lineage: Eukaryota > Metazoa > Chordata > Mammalia > Rodentia > Cricetidae > Chionomys > Chionomys nivalis. The sequence continues at coordinate 131,614,582 of NC_080087.1, read as the reverse complement.
GAGGATCAAAAGTGCTGTGATGGACAATGAGCAATAAAACATTGAATGTCAGGTGGGCACTGCCTATGGTGGACTCCAGGAAAGGAAACATCAGGTCCTCAAGGTGCACATGGCATATGCTACAGCAGTCTATACACTGAGATGCTTCAGGACGATCCTGGGATATTTCTTCTTGGCCAGTACTATGAAAAAATAACACATGTCCTCCATGCCATGCTTGGAGATCTGGTCTTAGGATGCCCGTGCACACTCTGTAGCTATCATCAGGCAGTTGCTGGGCTTTGTACCAGCAAGCAGCTGGGGACGTGCAGTGACTGGCCGCTGAGGTCCTCTCGTACCAGCAAGCAGCTGGGGACGTGCAGTGACTGGCCGCTGAGGTCCTCTCGTACCAGCAAGCAGCTGGGGACGTGCAGTGACTGGCCGCTGAGGTCCTCTCGTACCAGCAAGCAGCTGGGGACGTGCAGTGACTGGCCGCTGAGGTCCTTTTGTACCAGCAAGCAGCTGGGGATGTGCAGTGACTGGCCGCTGAGGTCTGTGTCGTCATTTGCAGGGATTAGCTTCAAGCCCAGGGTGGCTCTGCTCCTCAAGCTTTCTGCTGGAGGGAGGGACCCTTTGGGTTTCTGCTTCATGGCTCTGCTTCAGTGCTCTCATCTCTGCCAAGGACTGTGGAGCCTCGGGAGGAGGATCCAGAAGTATTCTTGTGTTTCGGAGATTTCCTTGCGAAGCAGATGACAGTGATCTCTACCTCATTTTCCCCAGCAAACGCTAAAATTCAGTAACAACCCAAAGCTGTGCTGTGGGAGATGCTTCCTCCGATGCCTGTGCAGCAGACCTGCTCTTCGAGCCAGTGTGAGCACAGGGTTTGAGCTATGGAGCAGTGTGGGAACCACAGTTGCCGGGGCAAGCAGCTGAATTTCATGGCTAAGTGTAACTCAGCTCTCTAGTACGAGTTCAGCTACAGGGTCTCTGTGGACTTCTGGACAATGGGTTACACAAAGCATACGTACAGGACGTATAGGTGTGTATATAGTATAAATAAATAACTTATATATCTACATCTAGCTGAAGGGGAAAGAGCCTCATCTGCATGGGCACAAGTGGCCCTTGGGTGGCTGTGGTGCATGCAGCCCAGCCTGCAGTCAGGTGTTCTGGTAGGACAGCTCGAACATGGTGCACGCCTCCTCCAGGCTCTCGTCCACATTCAGCTGCCGCCAGAAGGACTTCTGCTTCTTCTGCAGCTCCCGGCGGACACACCGTGGGCAGGGGACCGACTTTTCTTTGCACTCGGAATGGAAGACAGCGCCACAGCTTTCACACCTGCGAAGACCAAGCGTGGAGATGCTTAACAAGACAGCGGAGCCTGAGAGCCCGGGGGACCTGAAGAAGCCAGGGCACTGTCTGTTCCTCTGAGCATCTCTGTCCTCGGGAAGAGGCAGAACTGAGAGTCTCAGTGCTATGTTCACTAGTGACACAGTTCTCATGTGATCAGAGTCAGCCTCATGAGACACTGGTGTGGGTGAAGGAGAGTCAACACTGACCCATGGACTCTGATAACAGTGACAACGGCAGCAGCAGAGGCCCTGTATGCCGGTTTCCGTTTCCTGTCCACAGAGAGAGAAGAGCAGCAGAAGGCCTCGGCGGGCCTGCACTGTACATGGGGGCACAGCTTTCTTCTTTAGTCCTCTTAGCTCCCTGATTGTGTGTGACAGTTTGGGAAGGTACAATGGCACATTTCATTCTCTGAATGTCCTGGGGCCTAGTACTCTGTGTGCTCTTTAAAATTAAGAAAACCCTCCCACCTCTCCAGGTCTACTTGTGTGACCTAACTGTGAACAAGGAAGAGTGAAGGACTGGGAAGGAAAACATTTTCTCACCACCAGGGCAGACCTGGCAGCTCACTGAGAGGAGACAGCATTCCCGCTGGATGACTAGCTGCTTGTCTGGCCTGCTGGAGTCTGCACTGGAGTCTGCCTTTGCAGCCTATTTGCACTGGGAAGCTCTCAGTGATGACTAATGACCTTGGCTGCTCCAGCCAATGACCTGCTCGCGTGCTTGTGCGTGTGTGTGTGTGCGCGCGTGTATGTGTGTGTGTGTATGTGCATGTGTGTGCGCACGCGTGCAGAGCCATTCTGCTATGCAGGAGCTCTGAAAGGAGATTTTCTCTTCACCCTGGGAGCCCAGCGAGTTGAGTCCCTGGACCGTTGTCCCATACAGCTGTCTTCAGGGTTCACCCTGGGCCTGTTTTGGGGATAGGGAGTCCTGCGCCACCATGCAGTACTCACTGACGTGGCCATGCCCTGTGGAGGAGTTGGGAGGGGTCTTGTAAAGAGCTAACCAGAGGGTTCCTCCCCCAGCAGTACCTTCTCCCAGCTCAGCTCTCCCATTTGAGGGGACAGTGGCTGTTAAGATAACAGATGAGGAACTGCAAATTGTTTCTCTGTCCCTGACTCGTGTCCCATGGAGTTCCCATAAAGAAGTTCAAGCCCCCAAGGTGACAGAGTATTTGGGTAGTACTAGGAAACTAATTAAGGTAAGGGTGTATCTCTGGTCCAAAATTGGCCTGGTGTTCTTCACACAAGAAGCAGAGCTTCTCAACATCTTAATCCCTGTGCACTATGTGAAGCCATCAGGGAGTCAGTATGAAAACCTTCATCAAAACCAATCCTGCTAGGACCCTGCTCTGCAGCTTCCAGCTCCCAGAGCTGAGAAACACATCTGTGGTGCGGTATGTTATGCAGCTTGATGATGCCCTGGAGCCGGTGACCTCACCTGGCCAGCGATAACAGGAGCAGCCATCACCCCAGGGCGCTGCAGGCCTTGAATGAGATCATGGGTAAAGTGTCCAGCAGTTCCTGGCACAGGATAAGCTGTGCCCCTCAGGCATTTCTGGGAGGCCTCTCTGCAGTCTGGCTTCCCTGTGTGGCCTGGGTATCCGCATCAAGCCCTCATTTCACAGAGCAGAAAACTAAGCTTCCCAAAGGGCTAGTGATCATCACAGAGAGCTGGAGATAGAGTTGTCACTAGAACCCAGAGCTACTGGCGGCGGCCACCCACACCGTGGGCTCTCTGAGCAGGTATATATGCTTCCGGCAGGGATGCAGTTTTAAGGTAGGCTGCCAGTGTCAAGTTGCTAAAGTCTCTGTGGCGGAGCTATCCTAGGTGGATCGTTACTTCTCATAAGTCAGTTTCTCCTTTACTAGTGTGGTGGACCATGATGTCTTCCTACTCATTCGGTTGCTGTGAGACTACAATGAGCAAATACCAGAGGAAAGACCCTGCATACTGAAGTGACACGGCCCCTTACAGGTGACTCTGGTACACTGCTGGGCCACCTCTGCTCTCCCTCTCCCTACCCCTCCGCTCCCCTAGTGCCTCTCTCTGGGCTATTTCCTAGTGGCAGTGGCTCTGTCCCCACAGGGTCACACCTCAGTAAGTTCCTAGCATTAAATGACACTAATGGCAGCTTTATCAAATGAATTTCCTCCAGAGCTGGTCGTGGGTTTATATGCCTAGGGGCGTGGCTCTAAGGCAGTGACTGATAAGGAGAAAACACCTTGTTCCCCAGTGCCACTCCCTTATCTCTACTGATACCAGGCATGCATGCAGTGAGAGAAGAGATTGAGTCTTATCAGATATCTCTGGTGCAAAAAAAAAAAAAAAAAAAAAGCCACCCACAGAGTGATGGGGGACTAGTGCACCTGCTTGGCTGAGCCAAAGGTCAATAACTGAAAAAAGTGTCAGATAAAGAAATTAATGAGTTCAAAACAGAACCAAGTCCTATTTTCTAACAATTTGTAATATGGAGGTGTTTTTCAACTGTGGTATGAATTCATCAATCAATGACATTCCCAAATTCAGACAATCGTTAGCTTCCACCCACCATGCTCCCTGCTTTTCACTATAGAGAATAATGGCAGGCCAGGCATGAGGCGCACGCCTTTACTCCTAACACTTGGGAGGCAGAGGCAGGTGGATCTCTGAGTTCAAGACCAGCCTGGTATATGTAGTGAATTCCAGGCCAGCTAGCATTACACAGTGAGACCCTATCTCGAACAAACGAACAAACAAAAAGAAAGAAAGAAAGAAAGAAAGAAAGAAAGAAAGAAAGAAAGAAAGAAAGAAAGAAGAACCCGACCTTGCAATCCAAGTGTGAAGTGTGAAGTGCAGGCGAGGGAAGTACCTGAGGTGCAGCAGTGGTAGGTGCTAACTGTCCCTCGACTATTTTAAATGTGACTCGGCTGGGAGGACGGCTCAATAGGTCAAGCATGTGCAGCCTTTCCCCCTGTGCTGAGGACCAGCGTTGATTTCTAGCCCCCATATGGCAGCACAATTCTGGAATCCCAGGGGAGGCAGAGACCAGAAGATCCCAAGCTCACGCCCAGGTCAGACTCACAGTCCAGACAAACTGTGAGTACTAGACCACGGTGAGAGACGGTGTCTCAAAAACCAAAGCTGATGACAGCCGAGGAATGATCCCTGAGGTTGACCTCTGACCCTCACATGTACTGTGTACACATGGGCACCTTCACAGACACTCACCTCTCCACATAAAGCAAAAAAAAGAAAATTCAGCCCACCCAACTTTTCAGGAGTATGTTTTTATACAGGCAAATCTGTCACTGCAATCACCGCTTACTGAAAGCTGCAGCAGGTGGCGAAAAGGAAAGTCCCACATGAGATGAAGTTCGGTCTTCAGGTCTGAGTCCCATGCCAAGCAGCGAGAGCTCTCTCTGGCCGCTGCAGGGCACACAGAATTCACTGCAGGCAGTTGGCTGCGGACCAAAGGCACACAGTGGACTTTCCCGTTTCTTTTTTGTGTGTGCATCTACTGCTTCAGTACTCTGGGAACCTCAACCTCAGTGCCACTGACATTTTGGGTGGGATTTTCTTTGGTGCAAGGGACTATTCTGTCACGGTACGATGCTTAGTAGCACCGCTGGCTTCAGAGTACCTTCCCCTAACCACTGAGCTGTGACAATAAGCAGTATCTCCTGATGCTCACAAATATCTGTGGGTGTTAAAATAATACCTACTGAAAACCACTGACTTAATTATCTTGAGACAAAATCACATAAGGGCGCCCCGTGGGTTAAAAAGCACCCCTCCCTCCCGCCTGCTGGCCTACGCTCTTGCCAACCAACAAGATCCAGCTCAGTGTTCTTACAGATGCCATTCTCAAAACAATTCATTTTCAACAAAGCATGGGATAAAAATACCTGAACAAACAAGTATTAATTATCCTGTTCTTTTTGAAGTTATTTAGAACATCATTTAGGAACTTAAGGTGTTTGGACATAGGTCAGTGGTAGACAGCATGCCCAACAAGACTCTAGGTTTCTTTCTCAGCACTGGGAAAGAAAACGGTCAAGGGCCATATGTAGTACAATCTCAGCATTCAGGGAGGAAAGAAGGGTGTGAAATTGAGACTATTTCCAAAAGTCAAATCAGGTTTGATATCAACACCCATGGTGCGTTACTGTGCGTCGCTCAGTAACTCAACTTTTTACCGTCTCACAGTGGCTTTTCAACTCTACCCCAGAGCCATGCTGGTTGGCTGGCTCTCGTTGCATTTATTAGTTTCTTGGATCAGATTCTCTGGAAAATTTCTCTGTGGCTTTCCTATACCTTCATGTTTTACCCAGACCACCTGGCAAATCAAAGGCATTTTTTTTTTGCATGTACTTTATAAAATAAGGTAAAATAGATTACTTTTGTGAACTGTGCAGCTGCTTCAGCAACTTCTGCTGTGAAAGCAGTAGAGCCCCATGAGCCCCTACCGCAGAGGTGAGGACATTAGTGCAGTGAGGGACCTGAGTTCTCAGTCCAGCGTGGGGCTCACATTACAGGACTCTGGGGAAGTTACTTTGCCTTTGAGCCTTATTTTCTAGAACTTGGGTTAAACGATACCTAAAGTGTCTTCCCCGCACAGTTGGGGATGGGTAGGAGAAGTTATTCTGGGGACCTGGACTCCCCCCACCCCATGCTCTGCTTCAAGGTCTGTGGGGAGTGAGGGTCAAGGAGCACTGGCTGCTTCCTCTCCAGAAAGTCTCAAACTGAAAAGCCAATTGAAATGGATAACAAGGGCTGTGTTAGACTCCTTCTAATTCCACTTAGTCGTATTAGTTAAGCTGTAAGATATGATGAGAACAGATTCAACGCAATGCCCATCAAAATCCCAGCAGAATTCTTCAAAGAGCTCGAAAAGAACAATACTCAACTTCATATGGAAAAGCAAAAAGCCCAGGATAGCCTTAACAATTCTGTACAATAAAGAAACTTCTGGAGGCATCACAATCCCTGACTTCAAACTCTACTACAGAGATACAGTATTGAAAACAGCCTGCTATTGGCATAAGAACAGATAGGAGGACCAATGGAACCGAATAGAAGACCCAGATATCAATCCACACATCTTCAAACACTTGATATTTGATAAAGAAAAAAAATCAAGTGGAAAAAAGAAAGCATATTTAAGAAATGGTGCTGGCATAAATGGATATTAACATGTAGAAGAATGAAAATAGACCCATAACTATCACCATGCACAAAACTCAAGTCCAAATGGATCAAAGACCTCAACATAAAGCCAGCCACACTGAACCTGAAAGTGGGTAATACACTTGAACACATTGGCACAGGGAACCACTTCCTAAATATAACTCCAGAAGCACAGACACTGAGAGAAACAACTAATAAATGGGACCTCCTGAAACTGAAAAGCTTCTGTAAAGCAAAGGACACAGTCAACAAGACAAAACGACAGCCTACAGAATGGAAAAAGATCTTCATTAACCCCACATCAGACAGAGGTCTGATCTCTAAAATATACAAAGAACTCAAGACATTGGACACCAAAAGATCACATAATCCAATTAAAAAAATTAAGTACAGACCTAAACAGAGAACTGTCAACAGAGGAATCTAAAATGGCTGAAAGACACTTAAGGAAATGTTCAACATCCTTAGTCATCAGAAAAATGCAAATCAAAACAACTCTGAGATTCCATCTTATGCCTTTAAGAATGGCCAAGATCAAAAACACTGATGACAACTTATGCTGTAGGGGTTGTGGGGAAAAAGGAACACTTTTGCATTGCTGGTGGGAATGGAAGCTGGCACAACCCCTTTGGATGTCAGTGTGGCAATTTCTCAGAAAATTAGGAAACAACCTTCCTTAAGACCCAATAATGCCACTTTTGGGTATATATCCAAAAGGATGCTCAATCGTGTCACAAGGACACATACTCAACTATGTTTATAGCAGCACTGTTTGTCTTAGCCAGAACCTGGAAACAACCTAAATGCCCCTCGATCGAAGAATGGATAAGGAAAATGTGGTACACAATGGAGTACTACACAGCAGAAAAAAATAACAACATCTTGAATTTTGCAAAAAAATGGATGGAGGTAGAAAACATCATTTAGAGTGACATAACCCAGACACAGAAAGACAATTATCACATGTACTCACTCATAGGTGTTTTTTAAACATAAAGCAAAGAAAGCCAGCCTACAAACCACAATCCCAGAGAATTTAGACAACAATGAGGACACTAAGAGAAATTTACATAGATCTAATCTATGGGAAGTACAAAGTAGAAAAAGATAAGATCTCCTGAGTAAATTGGGAGGGGGGGGGTTGAAAGGGGGAGGGGACAGGCAGGGAGGGGAGCAGAGAAAAATGTAGAGCTCAATAAATATCAATAAAAAAATGTATAAAAAAGATACGATGATAGTGTAGTTTCAGAGCTGCACTGTGGTGACCTGTGCAGGGCAGGGGGACCAGCTCTGAGCACAGAACAACTGATGTGAGTAGGAAGGCACTGGAGATCTGCTCTAGAGAACGTTACTAATCATCTGCGTGCACCCTTCTTTGGGAGAGGTGTAGGGGTACCCACTATTTGGGCAATAAAAATTATGTTTTGCTCCGTAGGAAGTATTCCTTGGAAGAAAACTACCCATTTTATAAACAGTTTTGACCTAAAAATTCTTATTAGCCTATGGCAAGTAAGGGAGACATTCACAATCTAGAGATCTAAGTCTATCACCACAGATGCAATAGATATGTTTTATTACAGCTACTGACTCCAAGAACCAGGACCTGTTACAAACTAGCTGACCTACATCCATGCAAGGGAAGGCTTACTTCTCAGATCTTATGGCAAAGAAGCAAGAATTTCTGGTTGCAGACAGTTTCCTGTTCTGGAATGCTGATGATGTGAGACCGATTCGAGACAGGCCTGATGGCTTTGTTTGCCCCCTCCGGACTCAAACTGCACATAGGGAGGGCACAGGAAACTGCTAGGGACGCTGCCCACGGAGGGCACTGTAACACTTCTGCTCGTTCCTCTCAGGTTCTCCTGTTATATTTTTACTTTTGGCTCAGGCAATGGCCTCGGATATTTCATTTGGATTACAATTCAGGCTCCAGTTTGTTGGCCCTATGACAAGCAAAGGATTGGGCCTTTGGAACAGTAGAGAGCTTTGGTTGATTTCCACTCTGCACAGCCCATGAGAAGCAGGGTGAGCAGCAGAAATAAGCATTCACTGTGAGCATACGAGTGCAGTTTTGGGTATGGCTGCTATGTAAGGTGCCCTGTACAGCCTCAAGCTATCACTGGCCTTTCCGGTAAAGCAAGATTACTTAAATCTTTTAGCTGAGCGAAGTAGCTATTGAAGCCTGCTCATTTTAATGTTTTGGCTTGCTGTTTTCTGTTACTGAGTATATAAATGGAAAAAAAACAACAAACAAAGACCCTATAATTTCCTTAAATAGGAAATTGGCTTGTGTTATGTATGAGTAGGCCTGTATTTTTTTATATGTACATACTTTATGCACCTAAACACATGCATGGTGTTCACTTAAAATACACAGAATCTGTTATTAAAGGTGAATGAAATAAAGTGTAACAAATAAGAAGACTTAGTAGGGTCACTCTTTTGGGGGAAGTAGAAAGATTAACAAGAAACTGACAAACAATTTTAACCTAATTAAGAAACTGAGTATGAATGGGCTCTGACAAACGGGCAAGGCAAGCAACAAAGTGGTGGCACAGGCAGTGTCTCCAAGTGACATTATTCTGGGTGAACAGAAATCTGACAGTCCAAATACCCCTCTATTTTGTCAGTGGGACCATGAAGAAGAGAACAAGAGATGTGGACATCTTGGTTAGTGGAGCAAAGTACAAGCCCAATGCAGACAGCATTATATTTGACCACAATACGTTCTGATCCTACCTACTCACCCTAACCCTTCCTTTTGATATTTAAAATAAGCAACATCTACTTGGCCCTGCATCTACTGTGTGGTACAGTGGTGGTGGTAGTGTGTGTGTGTTTGTGCACACATAAATTAGCTTTTTAATGTGTAAATAACTGTGCTTTGAGTTAAACATTGTTTGTTGTTCTATGCTTACTACGTCTGTCTGTCAGCAGATATCATACAAAACTATAACCAGTGGCTTTTGTGGCCCTAAGCTTTGGACTCGATTCTGGTCTTGTGATTGAATTCTGGCCTTCCTCCAGTTAGCAGTCAGAGTCCTCCAGGTTAGTCAACACACACCTCAACTCTTGGAAAGACAATTGGCACGTCCTGTAATGATGTTTTCATCTGTCCTTTAAGCCTGAGTTAATTAAGGAAGCGCTTTCCCTGATTGTAACCCATAAAGCTTTAGGCTTTCTTTGCTCCTGGCCTTCTGAGTCTGTCAGCTAAGCTTGGCTAATACCTATTACAAAAGCTTTACTTACAATCTGGATTCAAAATAGAATGCAAACAAGGGTTAATTAATTCATTTGTTAATTTTGCTACCCTACTGGGGACATTAACTCACCATCATCCTTTGTGTAAATGCTCAATAAGCCCTTCCTGCTAATCTGTGGCCCAGGAGAGGAGTCAGCCACACTCAGGCTGTGTTTAAAAACACAACAAATTTGACATGAATGCAGGAGCATCTGGGGAAGCGGGAAGCTAGTATTTCTGACACTAAATCTGCATCTTAAGGTTTATCTGGCAGTCACTATGATTCTCAAGAAAAAAAATGCGCACCTTTTCATGGGATTACTTGAGCTCAGAAAATAAATTTGCTGCTAGAGAAAGTAAGGGCACCGCAGGAAGATTTAAACATACTAGAGCAGACCATAGCTGTAGCAACTGCAGACTAGACACAAGAGCGCTCTGTACAGATTCCTGAATGGCTCAAGATGCCTGGAGGTTATGCCGCCTGCAAAGGCCTGGAGAAGACAGACGGAGCTGAGCAGCGGAAAGGTGTCAGGGTAATGCAGATGGCAACCAATGGTCTCGGCTTCCTCTGCATTTCTGTGGACTCACTGGCTACCTTTTTCATTTTAAATGAGAAGTATTTGTGAGAGATGCTTTAAAAGGAAATAATTCATCTTGAACGCTGACTGGGACTCACTTAGCACAGCTGAGTTCATCACTTAGTGCAGCTAAAATAAGAAAGTTCCAAGCATATTAGGAAATGCACAGAAAGTCGAGAGAAGAAGCCCAGTTTATGAGCAGTTGTTTGGGAATACAATCTTGGTTACTGGTGTGAATTTAGAAGGAACAAGGCAGTCACTGCTTTATATTATTTCCTTATTTATCTCCTGCCACTGGGTCTGTTCTTTTAACAAGATGGCGTTACAGACATTCTCATGGCTTTTCCTAGGCTGGTAATGCTAGGCAAAGGAATTTTGGGGAACTCTTGATGTCAGATAGTGGCCTGAGCGAGACCTGCAGGCCTAGGAGAAATAAACTGGGGTGAGAAACTTTCTCTGCAGGGAGCTGGCCTGGAGTGAACTTTGGTGTTTCACAGGTGCGAGGGGTCCCTGAGCTTGCACAGGCCTTTCTCCTAACAAGGAGGAGAATGTCACCTCCTTTGTTGGACATTCACAGCACCCGTGATTCTGAAGCCCTGAGTTGGGTCCAGGAGTCGTAGGTGTGGTGCAGAGGTGGGACTTGGGAGCTGGGCTGTGGCTCTCTGACTCGGTGTGCTTCTCCCAGCAGCAGCACTCACACAGATGCACGTGTGTAGAGTCCACTGAGTCTTTCACACTTTAGTAATGTCTACTAAATAAAAACTTCCTAAAAATAGTTTAAAAACTAATTTTAAAGGTCTGCCATTTAAAACTTTAAAATCAATGAAGCAGAATGTGAACCAGTTGCAGGAAAGCACGGGCTTGTTCCCATGCCCGTCTGCGAGTCACTTACCGCATACGGCTCTAGTGTGTCAGAGAGCAGAACAGAAAAGTCGTGGTCTTCTTTTTTTTTTTTTTTTGGTTTTTCGAGACAGGGTTTCTCTGTGGTTTTGGAGCCTGTCCTGGAACTAGCTCTTGTAGACCAGGCTGGTCTCGAACTCACAGAGATCCGCCTGCCTCTGCCTCCCGAGTCCTGGGATTAAAGGTGTGCGCCACCACCGCCCGGCTAGTCGTGGTCTTCTTTAAGGGATCTTAGAAAACAGTGGGTAGAATCACAGCTTGAGTTTCTATCTTAAGCTCCTTGGGTAAAGAGTGTCACAATCAGTCAACATGCTTGAGGCATCACTGCTTGAAAGATGCTGACCCTCAGGGTTAGAGTAAAAGTGCTCAGAGCACATTCAGAGGAACTAGTTTGGTCTTAGGCTTGGTTCCTTCCCAGTCTGAAGAGTGGATGAGGGTGGGGAGGAGGGTATGTGGTAGGAATGGGAACTTGGATTGGTATGTATAATGAAAAAAGATAGTTTTTTTTTTTTTTTTTTTTTTTTTTGGTTTTTCGAGACAGGGTTTCTCTGTGGTTTTGGAGCCTGTCCTGGAACTAGCTCTTGTAGTCCAGGCTGGTCTCGAACTCACAGAGATCCGCCTGCCTCTGCCTCCCGAGTGCTGGGATTAAAGGCGTGCGCCACCACCGCCCGGCGTTTGTTTTCTTTTTTAAAAAAAATTTAAAAAATAAAATTAAAACAAAAAAAGTTGCCATATCTTTTGTTATTATATATTGGCGACATCTGCCTGGTAGGTTCAGGGGGTGGGGGCACGTCAGGGGCTATGTAGCAACTTAGTGGCAGAGTCAATGATGTCTACACTTCTTCATCCATTTCCCATTGATCTCAACATGAACTAGCCTTTCTCTACTAATTAAACAAATCCTAATACTTTTAATTAATTTATTTTATTGAAAATAGTTTTTTCACACAATATATTCTGATTTAATAATTTTAAAGCAATTAAAATTTATCCTTTATAAGTACTCATTAAATATTTATAGACTGAATTTATTGTTGGAGTCAGAGATGATGTGCTAAAGGGAAGTTATAAGACTGCATTTTTGGCAAGACTCCATTTTATATATGTAAATAATTTGTGCATAGAAGAATAGTGAGTTATGGAGACTTGCTCTAAATTTTGTGTACTTTTCAAATCTTCTAGAGTGAGCATCAATTCATTTTATAGTTTGAAATAAAAATACGATTTTAAACAATGATGGTCCGTTTCCTCTCCAAACAACAGACAATGAGGTTGTCTGGTATGTGTACAGACAAGACAATGTTACCTAGATACCTAACTAGAAACTTATTAAGGAACGTGTCTTGACAGCAATTTATTGAAATGACCAAGTGCTTCCAAGCACTTCATGCACATCTTGTCTGTGTTAGCAGACATTCTGAAGTGTTCTGACACGTGAATATCCAGCTAAGCTGCAATGCTATGTAGTAAGTTATTCTTTGGATGAAGTTTATATTTATTTTTATTTTATGTGCATCGATATTATGCCTGTATATATGTCTGTGTGGGGTGTCAGTTCTTTGAGTTACAGACAGTTGTGAGCTGCACGTGGGTGCTGGGAATTGAACCTGGGTCCTCTGGAAGAACAGCCAGTGCCCTTAACCTCTGAGTCATCTCTCCAGCCCAAGTTTTTTGTTTTGTTTTGTTTTTTCTTTCTTCAAGACAGGGTTTCTCTGTAGCTATGGAGCCTGTCCTGGAACTAGTTCTTATAGACCAGGCTGGCCTCAAACTCACAGAGATCTATCTGCCTGCCTCTGCCTCCCGAGTGCTGGGATTAAGGGCGTGTGCCACCACCGCCCGGATTTTTTTTTTTTTTAGAGAAAGAAAATAAGACTCCCATACCCTGTCACCAAACACCACATCATCCAGCACTGTGCTGAAAAGTTTATTATCTTTTCTTCAAATCAAGGGCACCTTCACTAACATAGCAAGCACATCAACACATGGGAGGGGGAGCCATCATAAGACCAAGAAGAGCACAATCGCATCTTGGTACTTGGTACCTCATTACCTTGTCCCTGCCATTCACAGATTTTCTGGACTGTGTTTTCTCTCCAGATAACTACAGGGTCTCTGTAGACCCTTTCACCCTAAATTCTAAATTCTAAATGCACAATTCTAAACCACGGCAGGAGTCTATGAAAGCCACCAGCCAAGGCCTGGCCCTGCAATCCCAGAGTCAGAAAGCAGCCAACAGACAGAAGCAGGTGGTTTCCCAGAATGGCTTCTAGGAGGAGGAGCCCAGGTTCCCTTTGGCTTTTTCTAAGATCCTACACCTTATTACAGCACTCCCTGAGTGGGCTGTTTCCCAAGAAAAGCCACAGAAGGAAATATCATTAAAAAAGACTACAGACATTGGGGGTAAGTTCTTTCCTCCCTACGCCCAGCCTTACCAAGGCTGTTGCCCTCTGTTGTTGAACAGGATGTAACAGGACTGCCAAGCAGAGCCCACAAACCTGGTAATTAGGTGCACGGACAGTGTTTGCTTTGGAACCATCTACCAACAAAGGAATGTGTCAGGCTGATTAGTGAGAAAGGGGTATGTAATGTGTGTGTATTTAAGTCCACATGAGGCCATAATCCAGGAATTCAGTCTGTTTGAGCAAGGGCTCGCAGAATGAGGAGGAAGCTGAGCTGGGACGCTGGCTTCTGGGCAGCACTTCTTTCTCCTTTCCAGCTTCAGTCCGCCCACACCACTCACACTAAGAAAGGTGGCAGACCACACATTCAACATGAAATTCTCTTCAAAAAACATCAGACTAAAAGAATGGAGAACTTTGTAGGGTTTCTGGTAACTTATCTGACTTTCCTCTCCATCTGCCCTGCTAGTGGGCAAGTAAAACGCAAACAGAACAGAAAAGAAACACAGCCCCCCGCCTCCTCCCCCAGACAGGGTCTCATTGTGTCTCCTTGGCTAGCCTGGACCTTGGTTTGTAGACCAGGCTGGCCTCAAACTCGAATGGATCCATTTGCCTTTGCTGGGATTAAAGGCATATGCCTGACCTGAGATCTTAATGTCATGACTCATTGACTAAGAAAAATCATGTACTTAGCCTCTTTGACTGGAGGAAGGAATCCAGGGCTTCAGATAGTAACACAGCTTCAGTTCTTTTGAAAACAAACCCTTTGCGCAGGCTTGACCACTTAGGTATGTGGAACTCCTTGTGTCCGTGAGGTGTGAAGAAGGACAGCAAGTGCCAGTGTAAGAAGCAGCATCTACGCCCAACAAGCTGGGGTCCCCAAGGGCAGGCAGGGTGGAATGGATGCCAGCAAAATGCAAGATGACAAAAGCATTTCACTAGGTCAGGAACACTAGGAGAACTTATGTTCTTTGGCACAAACTGAATGATTCTGGAGTTCAGCTACATAGGTAAAAGCAACAGGCTTCATTTTCTAATATTCTTGGGAGGGATTCTTTTCAAAAATGATTTTCCTGTTCCATTTCCCTTTCTTATGTGAACTAACCTGACACAATAGTTCTCAACAGAGAAGTGAGGAGTTCTGTTTGGAGCCTCACTTGTTATGGCCATTTCTCAAGATGATGTGGGGAAAGTTCTTCTACAGTGTGGAATGGGATGTGTTGGGAGAGGGTGTCGGCACAGCTGTGACAAGTCCAAGATCCTGTGGGCCATCCTTACTTCTTAGGAGAGTCAACTCCTTGTACACAAAGAGAAATTGCAAGCAATATTCAGTCTGCATGGTTTCTTTTCTTTTTTTTATCTTTCTTTTCTTTCACTTCCTCCCTCCGTCCCTCCCTCCCTCCTTTCTTCCTTTTTTCTTCCCAAGACAGGGTTTCTCTGTGTAACAGCCCTGGCTGTCCTAGAACTCTTTGTAGATCAGGCTGGCCTTGAACTCACAGAGTTCGCCTGCCTCTGCCCAAGGAACTGGGATTAAAGGCACGCACCACCACTGCCTGTCCTGTACTGTTTCTTTTTACTGTTGTTACTGTTTGTTTTTGTTTTTATGAGACAGGGTCTCACCAGGAACCTCTGACTGGCCTGAAACTCACTATGTAGACCAGGGTGGCTTTGAACTTGGAGACCATCCACCTCTGCCTTCTAGTGCTGAGATTAAAGATGTGTGCCACTAGATCCAGCTCAGTCTGTATTTTTAAACCCTCACATTCAAAACCTAAAACAACAAACCCTTTTGGAAGACCTCTGCCTGAGCTGCAGGAGCCTCGGGAACACATCACTTGACGCCTTCCTGAGCGCAGGCTAGACAGACCAATCTTCCTGCCAAAGAAATCTCTTAAACGGCAGGTTTCTGGTTCCAACCTTGTGTACAAAGCTGGGTCTATACCACACTTTTGTAATAACACTGTACCATTGGGAGCCTTGAAACTCCCTTAACTAGTCACTTCATCTAAAAAGGATTGTCAGTCCCGGCGGTGGTGACGCACGCCTTTAATCCTAGCACTCGGGAGGCAGAGGCAGGCGGATCTCTGTGAGTTCGAGGCCAGCCTGGTCTACAAGAGCTAGTTCCAGTATAGGTTCCAAAAACTACAGAGAAACCCTGTCTTAAAAATCCAAATAAATAAATAAATAAATAAAAATATAAAATATAAACGAAAAGGATTGCCAGCATTCACCAGCTAACAAAACAACAAATACATAGGGAATGAATACACTGTGAGGATACAAACAGCGTCATGTTGTGTGCCATCTTCTTACCCATGACTGGGTGTTGCTCACAAGGGTATAGTGGTAAGAAAGTCTGGGAGTGCAATGTTTTCTGTGTTTGAATACCAGTGGGGACAACTCTCCTGTCATCTGAAAAAATAAAAATTAGCCAAGCCAAATGGACCAGGACAGAAAGAATGCCACTGACTTGGGGTGGCTGGCTGAACTCTCAGGTCTCTTCCAAGAAGCACAGAGTGTTTCAAAATTAAGTGTTGAGGAATGGCATCTTCACAGAAATCGTGAGAATGTCCCATGAGCAGCATTAGGATGTGGTCCTTAACACTAAGAGATGATTACTGAAGTGTGGAGATGACTGAGACAAAGCTGCAGAGGAGATAACTGAAATATTTAAAAGAAGAATCCAAATCCTGGGTAGTCACTTTGTGAACTTCCATGACTTCTCTGCTTGCATACGCAATTGTTTCTCCTTAAGTCTTTGCTCAGGATGGCCCTAACTTCAGACTTGCAATGCTTAGAACTCAGAGCTCTTGTTTCTTAGTTTCTCAGGAGTGTGTTGTTTCTATTTCTCTAGGATGTGGGGCTTTGCCACTGTTCTAATGGAATGTTTGTTCCTCCTAACGCCATGCTTCCCTTGTATCCTTTCAGACAGTAAATGCTGGACTAAGCTTAATTACAGAACGGTCATCCTATTGTATTTAAATCTTGCAGTCTGGACATTAAGGGTTCTTAGTTGAGGAGATGTAGGTGTTTCATTTGTGTCTGAGAAGCTTGGGGTACCACAACAATTTGGAGTTAAGGCAAGTCCGCTCAACTTCCACAGACAACCTCACTGCCCAGTGGTGCAGCGTCAATCCTCTCTTATCCTGTCACAATAGCCATTCTTCCAGTTAACAACAGAAATGTGTATCTGCCCTGATCCAATCTGAGCACGGATTACTGCTCCAGGTGTCCACGCTCCCAGGGGAGCAAATACAGGGACAATTGAGAAGCACATCTTCAGGGAGGCAGACAAAGATAGCTTTCCAATTACTTTCAGGGTATATCCCGCGGACTTCTTTGAAGACGACGGCTTCAGAAGAAGTGCTGTACGATGAAAAGGATGGAGGTAGAGTCAGATAGCTAAGCGTTTCATGTTATCTGTTGGGACAAGTAGACTGTTACTCGTGAATGTAGGTGTCCTCATTAAAGCAGAGGTGGCCAGGAGATGGCTTAGTGCATAGACACTCGCCGCCAACGATGATTTGAGCTTGATCCTCAGAACCCACGTGATGGAAAGACAGAACACCCTGCCCTATGACCTCCACATGGAGGGCCCACACACATACATGCACGGACACAAAATAAATAAATGAAGTATAATTAAAAAGTTAAAAAGGAAAAGAAAGTTTAAGTTGACCAATGTTTATTATACGGTCAAAATCAAAAAAGTGATGTGGCCGGATGGTTGTGTCACACACCTTTAATCCCAGCACTGGGCGGGGGGGGGGGGGTGGCAGAGGCAGGTGGATCTCTATGAGATCGAGTCTCACAAGAACTATTCTACAAGAACTAGTTCCAGGACAGGCTTCAAAACTACAGAGAGACCCTGTCTTGAGAAACCAACCCCTCTCCACAATAAGAAAGAAAGAAAGAAAGAAAGAAAGAAAGAAAGAAAGAAAGAAAGAAAGATGTGAACACAGTATATTCTACTCACCAAGACCAGCATGTTAGAGTAGCACAAAGTTCCCTAGAAAGCACAGAAAGGTTCTCCCCCACCCCACTGGGCTCCGGCCATGCTTTAGTGGAACTGTCCCATGGCTCTTCTGCCCCTAAAGCTGTACAGCACTGTGAGCAAGGCTCATGCATTTCCACAGCAGCAGCTGCCCAATTATACACTCAAGAAATTGTTTCTTGAAAGAGAGTAGTTTTAATATCATGTGAGGTGCTGTGTATGTGCATGTGTGTGTGTGTGTGTTTCTGTGTGCGTGTGCACACGCTATGGTGCATGTGTGGAAGTCAAAGAACAACCTCAAGTGTTCCTCACACTCATCTTGCTGAGACAGGGTCTTTTCTTGGCTGTTTACCGCAGAGGGATTCTGGGATCGACCTTTCTCCATATTCCATCTTATAGTAGAGACTCTGAGGCTCTAGCCTCGGGTGTACCACATTCAGTTTGCACGTGGTTCTGGGCTTCGAACTCGGGTCCTCATACTTGCATGTCAGCATTTACTCACTGAGCATCTGGCCAACCCCAATTCCCTCCTCCCATCCCCAGACAGGCCGCCTTGAACTCAGAGACACCTGCCTCTGCCTTCCCTATCCCCAGACAGGTGGCCTTGAACTCAGAGACACCTGCCTCTGCCTCCCCTATCTCCAGCAGGCCGCCTTGAACTCAGAGACACCTGCCTCTGCCTCCCAAGTGCTGGGATTAAAGTCATATACTACTAGTGCCTGGTCTGAATTTTTATGTTTTTTAAATTAGACTATAATAATACTGATAAAATAAAATTTGGCTCTACAAGAATATTAAGTACTGAGGATGACAAATTCACTAAGTACCTCATTTCTAAGACCTTTACACATACAAGAAAACTTGTTTTGTTATGGAAAGTTTCAAATATACTCAGAAATACAGAGCAAAGCACAATAAATCCCTGTGTATCTATCACTGAGCTTCAACTGCTTCATGACACTCGCTTTCATTCCATACCCCTTTACTCCATGTGTAGATTATTTTGAGACAAATCTCATTTAGCACATTCTTTCATTCATAAAAATTTCAGTAACATACTGACCTCATTATTCAAATTATTTATTTCTGGCATGTATTTCTGACTCAATGTTTTCCTTGGTAAATATGACTGTTTCTTTTGTCTTTTCCTATAGACCTGTGTAAACTGCTTTCAGGGTTTAACTGGAGGCGGAGCACCAAGAGGAAGTGCAATGGGTTCCTGAGAACATTACCGGCCTAGATTCCAGGAAAGACAGTCAAGATCCCTTCTGAATCACACACTTTGCATGCAGGGAGAACTGCCTGTGAGCAGCAAAGAGAGGGGGTTCTGAAGAGCTACAGGTCCCACTGGATAAAGGCCTTTCCCGTGGGGTAAGGAGGCCATTTTGGTGAGAATTCAGAGCCTTGACAGTCATACTATCTTTGAATATATTCTTTCATATAATATCCTTGAAGGTATAAATTTAGGACTTACACTAAATCTTCCAGAAGATTCTGTGTGCAATCCTTGTCAAGAGGACAAGTCTAGGGACTTGTGGCATTTAAAACTGTTAACGCCTCATGCTCAGATCTTGGCCTCTATGTTCATTCTCAGTGAAATAAGAAGGGCTCCTTGGGCATGTGGCCATGGCTTGGATGAGGGTAAGGGCTGTAAAGCACGAGTCTGGGTCATCTCTGTTATTATTTTTTATGTGGGGGGTGTTGTTCGGGAGGGGGAGACACGAGACGCGCGGGGTTGGGGAAGGAGAGACAAGACACGCGGGGTCCCACGTGGGTAAACTTTAATGGGGGAGGGTAACATACAAGGAACGGGAGTGAAGAGACGAAAGGGAAAAAGGAGGGGAGAGCCAGAGGAGAGGCGGGCGAGAGAGAGAGGGCGGGTTGGAACGCCCATTTTTAAAGGGCTCTGGGCATTTTGGGAAAAAGTGTCCTTGCGCGTGCGTAGTTTTCCATTGTACCACTGGGGTTTGTAGTCCGCTTTGTAGTCCGCTTGGAGACTGTATTTTCTGCGCACGCGTGGCCTTGTCTCCAAAGGAACAGCAATCTCGAACAGCCAGAGAGGAAGAAAATGCTGAGCAGCAAACAAACAAAACCCACAATGGCTGAGAGACTGGAGCCAATGCAGAGTTTGAATGCAAAGCTAAAAAAGTAAACAACACAGTACAACCAAAGGTACAAAATAGCTGTTCATGAATTCACACCGACAAGAAGAGCACACAAGTGGAGAAGTGAATAAATGGGAAAAAAGACAAATCTCCCAAGAAGGATTTCAAATAGTTTTGGGCATGTTCTGCTCCCAGGACAGTGAAACCTACTGAGAATTCCATGTGTTTCCTTTCAAAGAGGATGGCAGGAGAGGAAGAAGAGTAACTTCACAGAAGAGAAACCTGGTACAGAGTCTGCAGTGATAAACCATGACGGTGGTGTGCTTGTCATATGTGATGAAAATGGTACTTTACTTCCACAGTCTTTCCACCCCCAACCACACATGTTTAAAGTCAGTCTAATTTTCTTGCTGCTGTGTTTAGAGATTGGTTCTTACTGTATGCTGTGTTTAGAGATTGATTCTTGTTACTGTGTTTAGAGACTGGTTCTTGCTGTATGCTGCCCAGGTTATTTGGAACTTGTTTTGCAGCTCAGGGCTACATTGTCTTGAACTTGTGGCATTCCCCTGCATTTCCTCCCAAGTTTCTGAGATCACAGGTATGCCCAACCATGCTTGCCCTTAGTCTAATCTTAAAACAACAACAACAAAAATCCAAAACAGACATACATACCCAATGGTATCCTTCAAAACTGTCAAGGTCATCAAAATCATGAAAATCTTTGACACTGTCATAGCTCAGTCTAGGTAGATATGAAAATGAAATATAATGTACTATCCTAGGATAGAAAACAGATTCAGCAAAAACTAAGAAACTGTGAAAAAAACAAAACAACCAACGGCTCCTAGCTTATGATGACTCGCTGATTTACTAACTCCAACAGATGCAGCATGCTCATGTTAGCGGGGAAGCAGGAGAGGGATGCGGTGAGTGCAGGGAGGGGAAACTGCACTTCTTCCCAAGTTCTCTATTCTAAGAAAGTTTGTTTAAACTATGCCACTTTGATCTTGGAATCACCACTCCCATGGATAAAGCTCCTAACACTCCAGACGCCTTTGGAGTTCCAGAGTTACAGATTCTGCTTTTCCTAGTGACCATTCCCCAGTCCAGAGTCTTGACAACCAGTGATCTTTTTACTGTCTCTACAACTTCCCATTTTCTAGAATGTCATAGAATTTTGTGGCCTGTTCACTTATTTCTTTTATCGGGAGCTAATACGCCACTGTATCAACATATCAATTTGTTTACCCATGCACCTACTCATGGGCTCATGATTGCTTACAGTTTTGGATAATTAAAGTTTCTATAAACATCCATGTGCATGCTTTCATATGAACAAATATATTCAACTCACGTTATTTCAAAGCTTTTTGTTTCATTTTTAAATGCTCTGGGATTCTTCCCACATCTTTCTGTTAATGATTTCAATAGTGTGTGTGTGGGGGGTATAGGTGCACATGTGTATGTAGGTACATGTATCTATAAGCATGCATGCAGAGGCCAGTGAAGAACAATGGATACTTATTTTCCTCTGCCTTTGCTAATTTTATTGTTTCGAGACATATCTTTCACAGAACCTGAGGCTTATCATTTCGGCTCGTAGGGCTAGACAGTTCTCAGGATTTGTCTATCTTGGCTCCCTTCCAACCCCATGCACTGGGGTTAAAGGTACGCATGGCCAGGCCCAGGTTTTATGTGGGTACTGGGGAATTCAAAGTCAGGTGGCTTGCACAGAAAAGCACTCTTACCCACTAAGCCATCCCCTCCCCCCATCACCGATATCTAGCTTAATACATGAGCTGAGAACATACTTTGAATGATTTCTAGTAGCTAGAATTTGTTCAGGTGTGTTTTACGCCTCACAATGTTGTCTCTTGTGAATGCCCCACATGTGTTTGAGCAGAACATGCCTTCTTCTGTTGTCTGAGCAGGTATGTAGATGTCAGTTAGCTCCTGTGCCTGCTGGAGCTGTCCTCGAGAGGACTAATGCCTCCGTCACAGCACATGTATTTGTTTCTCCTTGAAGTTCTACCATACACGCCAAGGAAATGTGTGTGAAGTCAATTCCTTGTTTTGAAGGCTGGCTCCTTTCTTCTTGTGTGAAGTACTATTATTATCTTTTAAATATTCAAAGGTGAAGTCATGTGGCCTTTGTTTGAGAGGTTTTAAAATTAATCATTTTCTGTCTTGTTGTAAGTCTATTTGAATCTTTAAGATCTATATTCTTCTTTCGGCTTGTTTGGGGTTGTTTGTTCTTCAGTTTCTTGACATACGCATTTAGACTATTGATTGAGATTCTTTTCCCTTTTGTCAGCTATAGATGTTAATAGCTCTAAGTTTCACTAAGCCAGATGTATCTAACCTTCTGACATTGAGATATGACATTGTCATCTGCAAAGTCCATGTTCAAGAACCAGTCAAATTCAAAGAGAACTCTCATAATGTTTAAGGAAGCTCACGTCTTTGTGCTGGGCGGCGTTCATAGTTGTCCTGGCTTCATGCAGCCTCATGCAGTCCACAGGCCATGGACCAGAAGCTGAACACACCTGCTGGCCTAACATTACTTTAGCTTCATTCCACATGCCCATATTTTATTTTCATTCACTTAAAAATACTTCAAAATTTCCCTTGTGATTGCTCCTTTAACCCAGGAGTAATCTGGAAGCACACTGCTTATTTTCTAACATTTCATGGGTCTCCAGTCCTTTTCCTACGGTGAATTTTAATTCTCTGGGCTAGAGAACACACATGGTGCACTTTTAGTTTCCTAAAGCTTACTGAGATCTATTCTGTGACCCAAAATATGGCTTATTCATTTAGAAGCATCTTAATTTTTATTATTCATTTTTATCACAATGTCACTCATATGCCATAAAGTTTGGCCCCCAAGGTCTCTGATTCATGAGTTTTAGCAACCACAAAATTATGTGACCATCACTGCCATCTACTCTGACCATATTTGGATCATCAAAACCCCTGTGTTCATTAGAAGTCACTGCCTTTACCCCTCTCTGAAGCCCCAGGCAACTACAAGTGTAGTTTGGATCTGCTTATTTGGGGCATCCCATAAAAAGGGAATCATACAAAGTGTGGATTTTTGCATCCAGTTTCTGTGAAGTCTATGTTGTGGCATGCAATAATTTCACGTAATTTTTTAAGGCAAAATCATCGTTCACCGGAGCATACATCAAATTTTGTTTCTTCATCAGCTGATAAGCATTTAGGTTGTTTCCTTTTTATGATATTATAGGTACTTTTGCTGTGAACATTTGTGTATAAGTTTTTATCTTAAGAGTGTGTATCTAAAAAGGGATCTAATCTACATACTACGAGCAAAGGACCCATGCTCAGGAAACTTGTGTATTTGTAGATCCTTCTATGTATGGGCTGATGTGTGTTCTTGGATGTTTACAAATAGTCTCTGAGTTTAAAGAGTGGTCAAAGGGCCCAGTCAACTCTCAGCATGACAGCTCTGCTCCATACGCTTAGCCTGGTTACATGCCTCACCTTCCATCCTGAGTCGCAATGTAGTGAGCGCTGCAGGGTGAAAATGAGCTATAACATTTGTGGCCAAAGAAGCCAGAGCACACACACAGATTATTTCTAGTATGTTCTTGGATGAAAGGAAAAACGGTACTTTTTTTTTTTTTTTTTTAGTTTTTCGAGACAGGGTTTCTTTGTAGCTTTGGAGCCTGTCCTGGAACTAGCTCTTGTAGACCAGGCTGGTCTCGAACTCACAGAGATCCGCCTACCTCTGCCTCCCTAGTGCTGGGATTAAAGGCGTGCGCCACTACCGCCTGGCACGTATTATTTTGTGAGTCTAGAGAAGTCACAGTAAAAACTGATCCAAGTTAGTGGGAAGCCGTCCATCCACTAGGGATGTGCTGATGCCCAAACATGACTTTGGTTAGAACACTAAGCCTCATGACCTTCCACTTCTCTCTCTTCAGGCCCTAAAACTTTCATCTTTGCTGTGTCTATGGAAAACGTGCTCCTCACCAAGGCCTTAAGCTGCAGTTCTAGCAGTCAATCTAGGCTTGGCCTTCCTTTGAGGAGACCATTTCCCATTTCTTTCTGTTGTTGCTGTTTTTTGTTTGTTGTTTGTTTTTTGAGACAGTCTCTCTAATAATTCCCAAAGCTAATCGTTTGGCTCTGGCAAGCTGGGTGGGAGTCTTCTTCTCCATGCTCTACTCCAGGACTAAATCTGAACACACAGCACAGTTTGTTGCCTGCTAAGACAGAGCAAGGCGGCTTTCCTTCATAGCTCTGTTAACCCCCCTCTGCGTAAGATGGAGAGAAAGGCTTGGAAACAGACAGGAGCACAGGAGCAGACTGTTCTCTAGTCACAAGAGGAATCTGATGGCAGCTGGGTGTCTCCCTGACAAAGCACACGTGATACTCAGACACATTTCTGTAGACCGAGAGACATTCTGTACCTGCTTGTCGAAATGTCCTCAAATGGATAGAGGATCTCGCCATTGTTACAGATCTCGCAGACGAACCCTTTCTGGCTACAAAGACTGCAGCTGTAGACATGAGAGGTGGCGAATTTAATGACCTTGCCCAAGAACGGTGCCAGTTTTCCCTCTATCACCTGTGGAAAGAGGAAAGGACAAGAAGGCACAGCATTGAGAACACGAGTCTTGCAGATGTGGGAAGGGAAGGGGTGTTTTTTCCTTTATACAACAGGAAACCTGTAATTATAATTTCCCAGCTCAAGAGCACATGACTTTGCTCCGAAGGAACCAGCTTATCCTCAGGAGCTTGCAAATGAAGATGGCCAAGCTCTTCTTGTGCTCCTCTGTTTTTGCAGTGTGGTGTCTCGAGGAGACCAAGTTCAGAGTAGGATGTAGAAATTAAGTCAGCAGCACCCCTCGTGAACCAGTATGACTTCATCTCCGCAAATACAGTAGAACGGGCTCCTCTTGCGCTGGTAAATGCGATAATTTAAAGAGGGTGTAACCTGTTGGAGGGCCATTTTCAGTTTGTAATAATCAAATTTTTACAATGGGGGTTCTAAAACAATTTTTGTCTACTTTTGATTTCCAGCATGGTGATGAGCCTTGTTCCACGCTCTTGACAAGGCATGGGCTGTGCACAGGCAGCTAGCTGATCCCACCTTCGCCATGTGTGCCTGTCGGCTCCTACTACTGTCATTTTCCTTGCTGGCCTGCAAATGTCTGTGAGTTTGGAACCACGGCGATCATCTCACTCTGCACCTAACGAATATTCACGAGCTTCAAAGACTTCAACACTTCACACAACAGTAACACAAAGGTCTGCCCTTTATTTCTGCACCATTAATGACTGCTTATATGCTTATTCTGATATCAGGAAAAGACACGAAATCAATGGTTAACTCAGGGGAGGAAGTAAGGCAGAGATGCTGGGTTGCCACTTTGTGTATTGTGTCTTTGCCTTTCTACAGTATTAAATATATATCATTTTGCACTAAATATAAAAAGTGATTATAGAATCAGTTTATTGTTCTGTAAGGCTGGCTCTCTTCCTAACAGAGAGGATAGATTATGACGGCTGTTTTCTGAGCTAGGCCAGCATACTCTTCCACTCTTTGTCTCTCTTCTCTCCATAACCTACGGGAAGCTGTGGGTATACCAGACCTCTTTCAGTTCTGTTCTCCTGGGACTGTTACCTCGAATAACCCCAGTAAGGCACATGCCGAACACCAACACACGTGCCCAACCAAACACTGCCCCACGTGTCACAGCACTGACTCTGCATTGTGGTGACAACCCTCTGATGAGTCATTTCAACAGAGGCCCAAAGATTTAGGATGGTCTGAAAACCTGGTAAGAGCAGGTGGTGTGCGACCCCCAAGGCGATACAGGTTCTCATCCGGGATCTGAAGAGGCTGAGAATCATGACCTAAGCTTTTCTCTATCGAGAAGTCATCAGGACAAGAGCATAAAGATTCTGAAGGCTCCTGAAATATTTCACCAATTTGATATGGTCACTGATGCATATTTAATCCCACCCGGGGAAACTAATGACCCTTTGAAAATTAATTTCTAATATCTAGTCTCACAGCACCTGATCTACAACTCCATTTTTACTAATGTTTCACTTATTATTACTAGTAAGAATCAGTTTATCCTCTGAAGAAGCCACTCCATTTTGCTTTTAGGCTATCTGAAGGTTAAATTTTTGAATATTACTTTAGCTATTGCTAGAATATTAGGATATCTGCATCTAGTGACAAAAAAAATCATACTACTGAATTTTCACTGATCTTAATCATATCTATATATTTCTTGGGGTATTATGAAAGCATAAATTTCAAGTAAAAATAGTGTTAGTAGCAACTGTGTTATTTCACTGACAGCCAAGCTGGAAATGACAGTGACTGACTCGTTTCCATCAAACCCAGATCCCCCGCCATTCATCAGGCTTTATTCATTTCCTCTCCCATTTTTTGAATTAACAGCTTTATTGAGATAGTCCACACACCACAGGATCCATCTATTTAAATTTCAACCTTGGTTTATTTATGGAGCTGTATACTTCACTACAGACAGTCCTCCCCGCAGCTTCCGTATGTAGAGGTTAAGTCTTCATTTCCCTCTCACTCTATTCTCCCAAGTTCTAGAACTGATAATCTACTTTCTGTCCCTATAAAGCTATTTCATAGAAACAGAACCATGTACAATGTGTGTGTGTGGTCTCATTCATCATAATGTTTGAGGTTTATGCGGAGTCCTTTAACCTAGTTTGACCAGCTCTAGAATCTTACCACCCTCTCTAGATTAACAAAATAACCCAACTCCAACCCCAGAAGCCAGTCTTTCTTCTTTAATCTGCTGAGCACATGTATTAGTCAATTTTCCAAAACACTTTCATAACATATCACCTTTCCTCTCAAGTCTTCAGTGACTTCTCATTTTATCACTATTAAAAGCCCTTCCCTGATGTAATAGTATCTTGCTAAATGACTGTGTCCCTGATGCTGGATACAAGAGAACTATGGAAAACTAGACTTTATGTCTCACTTGCTTTGCAAGGCCTCTAAAACAGGAGTCCACATACCAACCCAACTCGCATGATCAATCTTAGGCATCTTCAGTTGTGAGCAATCATGTTGACACAGCATGTGCCCACTCTTGTTCCTGTCCTTCCAGGCCGTTTCCTCTACGAGGGTGCTGCGCTCTTCCTACCACTCAATTAGACTTCACGTAGGTTTTGTGGCTCTGATCCAATAGGACTTGAACCAACCTTCCCAGCCCCTCCTTTTTGTTTTTTCAGACAGGGTTTCTTTGCGTTCTGGCTGTCCTGGGTCTCACATTGTAGACCAGGTCGGCCTCAAACTCAGAGATCCAGCTATCTCTGCCCCCTGAGAGCTGGGCCACTGCCTGGCCCCCAAACCCATTTTTAGCCACAACTGTCAAAGATCTCTTTACTTTCACACCATGCTATGACACATGAAACTCAAGGTTGTTTATTCCTTTGCTACAGTACATTACTGTCTTGCTTATCGTGTGTTGAACATGTATGTACAGAACACACAACTGTGAGAACATCTGACCACTCTTACCCACAACCTGGTCCTTCCACATGGGACGGCCCAGGAGAGCAGACTGCTGTGCAGCAGAGAGTGGGCCCAGCCTCAGCTGAGCTCTCCTCTCGCTGCCAGGCACCGAGTGCCCTGCTGAGCAACGATGCTGCTGCCCCGTCCTTTCCCTTGGCTGCGTGCAGCTGGGGCTGGGGCTGTCTAGATGTCACCGGCATTTTCTGTGCCGTGTGGGTGGAGGAGCACCAAGGCAGCACTGTTGAAAGGCAGGTGTCGGCTTCACGGTTTCATACTTGATTTGCTGCTTTTATTTGTCATCTCAGGTTTGTGGCCCTGTTCCAAACAGCTGAAGTCGCTTAAAGATTTTTTTCCAGAGAGTGAGGTAATATTTTCAAGTTAATTTTAGAATTCATAATCATTCCATTAATATTATGGAAAGGAAAACGTTATACTTATATCCATTTCCAGGAAGAAGGACCTACTGTTTTTGCATGCAATGGCTAGCAGCAGAGGGGAGAGGACTGGCTGTTGTGGCCTCTGGTCTAGAGGCTGCTCCACTGTGAAAAGTGGGTTCCATGCGTGTTACTCGTTAAGGTTCCTTTTAAAATGTAAGACCCAGCCTCCCCAAGCCTCCCCTCTACCACCTTTGAAGCCCACATCCTAGCCATCCTGCTGTGGTGTAAGGCTAAGAAAAGGCTAAGAGTCCATTACAAAAGTACGAGGAGGATGGTGGCCTGAAATGAGACCCAAGCGTCGTCTACCCCTACAGTTTCCAGCTGAGAATGAAGACCAGAACAGAGGAACGAGGACTCCTGGAGAAAGACAGGGGGCAAGGCACAGTTAAATGGGAGAAGGTGCACTAGCCAAAAAGTACCCAGACCTGAGGAAACTCAGCTGGGAGGACCCAGATTCTACTCCATCACCCGGAACTGGTATGCCTCTACAACTAATAACAGTCCACTGCATGGTCCAGCATTAAGAGATTCTTACAGACCTTCTACACAGGCTACAGTTGTCCCACAAGATTGTAGTCTAACTGCGAGCAAGCCACAGCTGAAAAATAAAGTACAAATGTATTGTTTTTGTTGTTGAGACAGGGTCTTCCCATGCAAACTAGGCTGGTCTCAAACTCACAATCCTGCTTTGGCCTCTGTATCAGTACAGTTACAGGTGTGAGTTTGAAAGTACTTTCTTAATAGAATGCGGCAAAGAGTTAAAAAGCGAAATAGCCATCACACAGGTTTGCTTCCCGACAGTTCTGATGTATTGGTCTAGTGCTAAGCAGTTGATTCATTACAGACTCTCCAAAGAAGCCGACACCACACAGCTCTCCTCACCCACTACACCTTGTCATCTCCGCATCTGCGAACTGTGAGGCTCCTCTGGGCACAAATGAGAATTCTCTCTCTTCCAGCTGGGAATCTGGCAAGTTATTAAGCCTCCCTGAGCTCTGGCTTCCTCACCTAAAACCAGCTAGTTCATACAGGGTTGAGGAAAGGGTTGGGTTTAATATCCTGGTGAAATGGGGAGCATGGTGTCTGACGGCAGTTGGTCAGTAAGCGACAGAAGGCTGCTGACTTGTCTTAATCTTGTTTAGATCATCAACAATTCAGACTCATTTTTCTCTAATGCTTTAGATCTGTAGCAGGGGTAAGAAAGAAAGGTACGCCGCTCCCATGTCAGCTTTCAAAAGGCACCCGCCCCACTGTTCTTCTGTCTGGATGTGACCAGGAGGAAGGGAGGCAGACATCCAGGGCCTCTGATGTTGCTCAGGTCCACAAGAGAACAGAGCTTCGGTGAACATCTCACTCTGGCTGAGGGGAAAGGCTTGGAGAGACTAAATCAATTTAAAGCACCTGTTAAAATCGCATTTTAGCAATACCTGAGGATCGTCTTTTACTCCTTTCAGATTTGCAAATAAGTTAGTCACAGATTAATCTAACCGTGTAACCACCCGGCAAAAGTCAGAAAGACTCTCTCTAGCCTCAGGTGCTTTTGTAAGGAGATGGTCAGCTGGCTCTGAGAAGGAAGCTGTAGGGCGAGGCTTAGTTATCTTCCCATGCACTTCCTGCAAACTGCATGTCTACGTGGACAGGAGCACGACAAAGCAGTTAGCAGGAGGCATGTGTGGTTCTCCCGCCGTCTCCTCACCTCTGCACTCACACTCGCCCGCTTCTCCACAATACCCACTCTTCCTTGAGGAAAGGCAGATGTCCACACTGCTGGGAGAGGTTAGTTCTGTTTTCCATTGGACTTGATTTCTTGTACTGATCAAAGAAGGTACCAGTCTGACTTACCTGGGGGAGTGTACATAGACAACTATTTCATAGCTGCCTTACTGACTGGGTGTTCAAAGAATATACAACTCCAACTGTGACTTAAAAGTTTATCTTTCTATTGCACTGTTGGGCAGGAACAAAATGTAATATCAAGTTGACAACTAGATTCTCCTTTAAATCATTTAAAGTATGCTTGGAATTTGAGAGACAGTCAAATGTCACTTAACATGATTCAGTCATCTGAGAACTATACCAAATATGCTTATTTTCTTGGTGCAAAAAGAGCCCATAAAAGCTGTCTGGTTGAGCTTCCAGCTTGGGGATACACACATTTCCCCTCTTCTATTCTGGTCAAGATGGTCAGCATTGGAATTTGAGGCCTATGGCTTTCTGCAGACTAAGACAACAGCCTTTATTTGATTTACTTTCTTGCAGACCAATCAAAAATTACAATTAAGTTAAAAAATAACCTAGTGCTGCCTTCCCCAGACCGCAGTTTCAGAAAGAGCTGCTTATTACTCATGTGTGGCACCGGGAAATTGCGGTGTCACGTTCACGTCTGCAGCCAATGGCGACCTGCGGGAAGCGAGGAGGGCACAGCTCTGCATGTTGTTTACCTTTCCCTTCGGCCTATCACACGGTTCACAGCCCACAGGAAGGGGGACAGAGCAGAGAGAGAGAATGCCCAGAGAAGTCACACAGGAAAAGGCTCTCTCAAATTTATTTTATGCATCTGCTAATGTTTTCCCTCTGATTTGTCAAGTCATCTCCACTTCAAATCCAGCTTTCCTTGGCCATTATGCAAGTTCTAGATTCTGGACACTATTGGGAATTCTGGGATAAAGAGGTCTACTGTCCTGGACCCAAATGACTTCTACTCTAAAAGCCTACTCAGAAGATCCAATTCATGTTGAACAACCAGGAACAGGAAGACTCAAGGAGATGAAAGCATCTAAGCAGTCACGTGCTGTAACACAACTTCTAATATAATTAATTCAGTTTGCATTTTCTTTCTTTTTTTTTTTTTTTTTTTTTTTTTGGTTTTTTGAGACAGGGTTTCTCTGTGGTTTTGGAGCCTGTCCTGGAACTAGCTCTTGTAGACCAGGCTGGTCTTGAACTCACAGAGATCCGCCTGTCTCTGCCTCCCGAGTCAGTTTGCATTTTCTTAGGTGACTGCAGAAGGCTGTAGTTTGTAGATGTGCACATTCCTCTGCATTCACAGGCAGGCAGAAAGATGCCTAACAACCTAGAGCAGTTACGTTAGTGTCAATGTCTACAATGACAGCACTGGAGGTGGAGGGAGGAGGCTAGAGTGCTGAGGTCAGCCTAAGCTACAGAGCGAGACCCTGTCTCAAAACAAAACAAACACCAAACAGCACATAGATCCTGCCTGACACCCGAACTCAAATTGAGAATATTCTGTACTTTCATTCTAAATTCTACTCACAAATCCTCAAAAGCAGAGAAGCATTCCACCAAAAATGTATAGGAATTCCTACTTCAGAACGTTGGGCAAAACCCTCTGTTCTTCTATAATTCACCTTTGAGGTCCTCCCCCTGCTTCAGTGCTAGGTGTGTCTCTAATCAGTCCCCACCCTCCTGCCTCCTTGGCAAGGCTGCTCAACAGGACTGAGGTTTTGACTTATCAGTCTTTGGGCTGAGGGATGACTATGGCATCACCGCAGGGTTCTTACCTGATCCTCCCCTAAGGGTGACAGTTTCTATTAAGACTTTGGGAAATATGTGATAATGTGATGTGGTTTAGTGTTATGGGGTAGATTTGTGAGTGCCCATGGTAATGGTAATAAGTAATGGTAATGGTAATAGTCATAGCAATAATGAGACAGAATCTGTTTCACACAGCTCTCTGCACATGTCCAGGACTGTCAAGCCTTACACTCAGGAAGCACTTGCAGAGTAAGGACAACTATGTGGCTCCAATATCTAAGCCCCCAACAGGCTGTGTAGTCTCTAGTATATGTGGGGAAATAGTTAAAATTGAGACAGTTCTAGAACATCCTCAAGGATGACCAGTAGAATTTGCTTTCTGTTGAATTACTTACATGCCTGAGATAAATCTGATTTAATCTTCTACCATTCATTTTAGCTCAGCATTATTGCCTTATCAAATAGTGAGAAAAAGACTCAGTCATTTAAATTCACCCTTTTATTTAATACTTGAAAAATTATGACTCAAAGAAGGGAGGCCATCACCCAGCTGGCTAGTGGCAGTTCTGGCTTCCTCTCTTAAGAGCCCTTCACAACGAGGAAGGGTCTTTCCTGAGATTTCTGGAGTGAGAGTCCAGGCCAGGTCTGGATTAGGTCAGGAGTTAGGTCATTGCATGTCTGTTCCCTTTCATGCAGTCCCGGAGTCCCAGGTTCGCTCTCATTTCATTTATAGTTACTAATTATGAGTATTCTTTTTAAATCTAGTCCACTGGTCTGGAACTCACCATACAAACCAGGCTGGCCTTGAACTCACGGGACCCGCTCACCCCCGCTGGATTAAAGGTGTGCCCAGGCCTGCGGGGCCGCACTAATAGTTTGATCTGTACTAGATCTACCTTTGGCACTGGGAACAACAGCAGTTCCCAGTACTGGGAACAACAAAATTCTTTTCAATGGTCACATCTTCGGGAGGTTTTTCAATATAGAGATGATCTTATACATATATTATAGTCTTATTGGCTGAACTCTTGAGAGAGACAAATACAACTGGGAAGAAAAGGCAAAACCAGGCAACTCTCTGTATGCATAAATATGGGGGAAATAAGAGTTTCCAGCAGGGACTTGAGTAGAGGACAGTTTGAGACCTTTTAACAGACCCCACTGAAAGAGAGAGAGAAAAAAATAGAAGAAAACCAAAAGCAACCTTTTTCTGATGATATAAGGAAGGACCACAGAGTCAGGAGAGACGTGGAAGTGGAAAGATAAGATGGCAAGGCAGGGGAGGATGAGAGAAAAGACTGAAGGGGGAATGCTAACACAGATACGCACAGAGAGAGCAGTCTTGGTTTCCGTTCCCAGGGACGTCCCAGTAAGTTAAGAGACTTTTCTGAGGTTGTGGACTTTTCCATGCCTCAGTTTCTAAAACAGAGTGACTGTGCTAAACCATTCAAAGCTAAACGATCAACAAGACACCCCTAAGTTTGAGGAGTCTATGATTTTGTGATTAACCATGGGGGCAAACATCAAAAGAGGTCTGAACAGCCCTAGGGATGTAGAAAGGGAATATCTGGGGACAGATAAAGGTGAGTTCCACCAGGCTAATTAGAAGATACCCTAGGAAATTTTCAACAGAAGTGAAATGATGCCAGCAGCTTTTTGATTCCCCGGTTTGCTGAGTGCCATTCAAAGAAAGAAGCAGGGGCCTTTCAGGCCGGTCCCCTCACAGGTGTGCAACCAGAGCCCGGCTTTCCTTGCAGATCCTTTCGTCAATGCATTTAATTAGTCAATGTTTAGATAGCACTTTGGGGATGGGAAGTACCATGTAAGCACTTAATGTTATTATTACTTAGCTGCTTTTGTGGGACCAGCAATGCCTGAGATTAAATGAAAAATTAAAGTGCGTTCCTGGCTAGAAGGCTGTGCTCTAATAAATCCCTAGGTTACCGATGAAGAAAAACTAACCTGGCACATGAACTGAACCAGTGCTCTCCGTGTTCAAGTCATTGTCTGAGCCCGTGGATAGTTTTTAAGTCTTTGCCTCAAGGTGTCAACAGTCAATAAACACCACTCACCAAATGGAGGATTCCCACACATCCTGTTTTTCCAGCGGTATCTGGCTTGCTGATGGTGTGTACCCAGGCCTCTGTAGACCCAGGGTAGGGGTTTAGCTATATGGGAATTCAGTGCACAATGAAGTGGGGACAGATAAATTAATAAATGATGTTACAGCAAAATAAAGCTAAATTAATAAATTTGTAAACATTATAATCCCTGATAAATTGAAGATTTAAATATAAAAATGAAACCATAAGAGTATTGTAAAACTATAAAAATGTATTCAAGAAAATATTAATGTAGAAAAGTACTTTTACCATGAGACGCTATAAGACTGGTGAATCTTAATATATAAAATAAAAAGAATTAATATATAATTTACATAATAAAATAATGAAAACCAGGAAAACATTTTCTATTTACATGAAAAAGTACCAATTTCCACAATATAAAATTAATAAGAAAAAGATCAAGACCAAGTTTAACAGGTAATTTACAAGTTCTATAAGTAACAATATAAGATGATGCTACATCTTAAAAAGGAAAAATTGTCTTAAAAAATTGAAAAAAATTATGACAGCATCATGAAGTTATCTCAAGTGTTCTAGAAAATGTGAAGTGTTCACACAGTGAATATCCTTATAACGACTACAAGTGGGTGCGGGTTACCTTGCCTGTGATCTGACTTAGCATGCAACCAACTAGGAGAACGAGATAAACCTTTGCCCAAACATCCACAGACACTCATGTGCCCACAGCTAGACTGTGAAATGGAAAAGAGAAGCTACAGAAAGACAGCATAGTGTGATTCCACTTTTAAAAAGTGGCATTTGTAAATAAAAAAGTATAGAATTGCCCAGAAAGACAGATTATCAGTAGTTAACCAAAGCTGCTTTTGGAGAATGGGTATAAGAAAAGCTGGAATTTAAAATATAACTCTGAGGTTGAGAGTTTAGTTCAGTAAGACATAAAATTTGCATATGTATATTTGTGGAATTTTTTGTTTTGTTTTTGTTTTTGAGATAGGGTTTCTCTGTGTAGCCCTGGTTGCCCTGGAACTCACTCTGTAGATCAGGCTGACCTGAAACGCAGACACTGGCCTGCTTCTGGCTCCCCAGTGCCGCCTGACCTGTGTATGTATATTTGTAATTGTTATTAAAACGTAGAAAACTTTCCTCGGTTTTGGTTCCGTATAGCCTATGCTTATACTTGCTCTTAACAGCATTTACCTTCACACAATTTCCTATCAGTGAACCTGTCTTGACCACAGAAGACTTGAGGCTGTATCCAAGGAGACCTGGCTGCCTCCTCAGAATGTTCCCTACTTAGGAGTTTTTCAGGTGTGGAAGGTGACACTGTCCCCTCAATTAGAATGATTTCTAAGATAGAGGGAGAGTCAACAGCCATATCTAATGCCAGGTAATTTAAGGCTGGTTTTTGTTTACATAATTATCGCTTAATTCTGCACATTTAATCTTATCTCTTTCAGTACTAGACTGGGTGTCAGTAAGTTAGGATGCATGCTGAGTTCTCTAAGAATCCACTAGAACATTTTTTGGCACTCATTTCCAGCTAGTGCAGCTGAGGTTATCTTGTCAGAGTGGACCTCCTCTAACTGGCGCTCCCTGGCTTTATTCTCTGCTCATACCCTTTTCAGCTTTGTTTACATGCTTGGCTAGGTAAACTGTAGTGGTTCTGAATGGTGGTTTTATTGATTTTGTTGCTGTTGTTTGTTTATAATAATGAATAACTTTAAAGGCAGAAAAACAGTATTGTTAGAAGATTTTAAAATTAATTTCCCATCTATTCTGAGGTCACATTTTCACAGAGGAAGTATTTTTCCAACTCAACTACTTTACCCTTAGATCAATGTCAATCCAAGAAAAAGTATATCAAGTGACCCACCCTAGCCTTGGCCTCAAAGAAATGGAAACTACGGTTTTACAACAGGACGGCAAAGATAAGATTAGGTTCAAAGAGAGAGGCATTTGAATACCATGCCCACATGAAATGTGTTCAGAGGCTCAGTAAAATCTACAGGGAAAGAGTCCTAGAAAAGGAAGTCAGGACCCAGGCTATTTCCTAACAGGTTGAGGGTAAGGGTCTAAATTAACAGGAGATAGCAACCACTGGTCATTAATATCCCTTAATGTAAATGGACTCAACTCACCTATAAAAAAGCACAGGCTAACAGATTGGATACAAAAACAGAATTTGTCCTTCTACATACAAGAAACATATCTCATCCTCAAAGACAGACATTGTCTCAGAGTAAAGGGGTGGGAAAAAATATTCCAATCACATAGACCGAAGAAACAAATGGGTGTAGCTATTCTAATATCTAACAAAATAGATTTCACATTAAAATCAATCAAAAGAGACAAAGAAGGACATTTCATATTAGTCACAGGAAAAATCCATCAAGAGGAAATTTCAATACTGAACATCTATGCCCCAAATACAAGGGCACCCTCATATGTAAAAGAAACACTTCTAAAGCTTAAATCACACATTAAACCCCACACACTAATAGTGGGAGACTTCAACACTCCCCTCACCACTGGACAGGTCTATCAGACAGAAAATTAACAAAGAAATAAGGGAACTAACAGATGTTATGACTCAAATGGACTTAACAGACATCTATAGACTATTCCATCCAAACAGAAAAGAATATACCTTCTTCTCAGCACCTCATGGAACCTTCTCAAAAATTGCTCTAACCCTTAAGTCTTCTAGATCATTCCAAGTATCTACCTTTTGCTGCTTAAGGATGCTGTCATTGCTAAGCCAGGAGCAGTGAGCGATAATGCTCTCTCAGGTTGTTAGGAAGTGCTAATAGTACGAACAAAGGGGAAACAGGGACCAGGAAAGAATCTGGGCCCTCCATCAGTGAGTGGGTAAATGAAAAGGAGCACCGCTTGGTTTCCACAGCCCATTCTCCTCAGTGGAGAGCGCAGGTGACATTTCGAGCAGCTGTACACCAGCTAAGGTGAACGGGGGAAGAGGTTCAGAGTTCTCTCTTTCACATCGTAGAGTATGCAAATACACGTATCACAGCGCTGGGGACTGATCCTGGGGGGTCTCATGAACAATTAGACAAGCTACCTCCCAGCTCAAATGCACCCAGCTGGAACTTTCCTACTTGCTCTCTTGGCCTTCATTCTGATCACTCTAACCTCTTTGATGCTTGTCACCAGAATGAACTAACAAAATGCAGACTTGGCCAGATAACAGAAATAATGATGGAATTCGCAACAGTCACTAGCTTGAGAGCAGTTAAGCAGCCGTTTTCCCCTTTAGATAATGCATGTGGAGCAGTGGAACACTGGCGGGCCAGTGTGGACATCAAATGAAGAATTATTCCGGTGATTTACAAACATCTCCAAAGGTCAATGTTTTAGTCATCAATTTGAAGGAGATAAAACTGAGGAGCTGCAACTTATGTCCAAGGTCACCTAGCTTGGAAGGGCACAAAGCTTGTTCCAGAGCCCAAGCTGCCCTAACCACTACGTCTTTCTGGAGTGGTATCTGTTAAAGGGAAACTCCCTGCGGTCTCCAGCCCCTGCCGGCTGAGGTCTAAACTCTTTAGCATGCTCTTCATCTAAGCACAGCTATTTCTCCTCACTGGCTTACACTTGTTTTGTGGTTTTTGCTTCTTTCGAGACAGGGTTTCACAGTGTAACAGTCTTGGCTGTTCTGGAACTTGCTATGTAGACCAGACTGGCCTCGAATTCACAGAGGTCTGCCTGTCTCTGCCTCCTGAGTGCAGAACTGGTTTACACTTGTTATCCTGCACATGGTCATCTTCCGTTCTCTCCCAACCTGTTTTATATTCCCTGAAATTCTGATCACCATAACGACAATGTAAATATCACATGAAATTCTGGATGGCTTTCTGTATTTATTTCAACTCTTATTGCTGTTAAGATCTGCTGGCCTGGTCTGTCACCTGTGTACCCTGTCCCTTTAAGAGACAAGCCCCGCCCTCTCCCAACCCCTCCCTTTCCGCGGAGTGAAGCGGATATCCCACCTCCTCCAGCCTGAGCTCTTTGTCTTTCTCTGGAAGAGGTAACTTTTGCTCGCTTGTTCTCTTCTCCCCCACCATTCCCTTCCCTTCCCTAACCCACTGAATAAACTCTATACTCAAACTCTCTGCATGATGTGTCTGTCTGTCTCCCACCTGCCAAGGCCTCAGGGGACTCACCGCAGAGGCCTCGGGTCACCTGCTGCTACCCCTCGTGGGACTGGCCTCCCCCCTTGTATCTTTAAAAAAGAATAACAATTGCAACTTTCCAAAAATCGGTATTATTGCGTTAGTTTTAAACACAGCTGGGGAGACTATGACTCTAGTTTTGTTCGGGCCACATGATCTTAATGTCTGCCTTCTTTCCTCTCCACCACTACTTCTTTAGGACAGCCCTGCGCCTGGCTCGGGGGGTCATCACTCGAGCATACTTGCCCTTGGTCCCCAGCTGGTCTCCTCTTGCTCGGGTGCCGCCCACAGTCCTGAAACACATAACCTGGAGTGGAGGTGGAATGGCCTCTGCCTCGCTTCCATTTCAGGCCTGTCCAAGCACATTCAACCTTTGCAACATGAAGTTAAAATTGAGCCAGGTGTTCGTGAGGCACATCTTTAATTTCAGCACTCGGGAGGCGGAGGCAGGTGGATCTCTGTGAGTCTGAGGCCAGCCTGGTCTACAAGAGCTAGTTCCAGGACCACTATGACTCTTAAACAGAGAAACCCTGTCTTGAAAAACAAACAGAGAAACCCTGTCTTGAAAAACAAGCAAACAAACAAACAAACAAACAAACAAACTAGTTCCAGGACCACTATGACTCTTAAACAGAGAAACCCTGTCTTGAAAAACAAACAGAGAAACCCTGTCTTGAAAAACAAACAAAAAAAAAAAAAAAAAAAAAGAAAGAAAGAAACTAAAACTGAATGTTTCTGAAACATTCCTAGGGCAGGCCTCAGATCCAAACATTTCAATTACAACCCTGTCTAAACAAATGGCTAGTCTCTGACCAGAGGGGGTCTGGGTTAAGGGTATGACTACACAGGACAGATGGAGAAGCTGCTGGCAGGTAAGCGCCACAAGCAGTTGAGGAGGATTTCCAGGGCATGTGTGATTCGTGATCCTGGGAGATGGGAGAGTTAGCTTCTGTTTAGCACGACAACACAGGGTAAATTTTGTGGGCAGCCAGAATGGCCAACTTTTGAATTGATCTGGAGAAACATTTTAACACTGGAATAGTTGGCATTCTTGTTGATTATGGAGTGTAAAAATTACACAAACATCTTAACACCTGGAACATGTCCTTCTGGACGGTCAAAGTTGGATCTATTCATGTGCAGTCCCCCAGGCTTCTCAACGCCACAGTGTGCCTGACTCTACAGGCAATTCCTCAGATACTTTGGTGGTATTTGGTTGTTATCAATCCTACTTAAGACAATAAATTAATTCTTTAAATTAACAGTCATGTAAGATTTAAAGTATATATGTGCTTTCACAAGTCCCACATAAAGAATTTAACTGATTAAGAAGTTAAAAAATTCAACCTAAAGAAAGTACAATCATTAAAAATAATTTAAAGAGTAAATTGAGTTGATGCAATGATCACCAAAGTTATCCCAAAGAGCAAAAGGTCAGACATGAGCAGAATCATTTTGAAGACAGTAATATGAGGATAAATACATCCTACAGGAATGCAAAATCTAAGATCTAAGTGAATGATGCTGGCACTGAAATCGCGATTAAGGAGCACAGTGATTGCTCAAATACTCACAAGAGATTCTGAGGAACACGGTCTACTCACCAAGAGCCAGCACAGAAAGATGGACTACTAAAACCAAGGCTGAAGTAACATACCCATTTGGGAGAAAAAGTAAGGAAGATATACCCTCACTTCATACAGAAAAGTAAAATGATTTCCAAATATGTACTAAAGTGTACTAAACAATGTTTAGTTTAATATCTGCAGCGCTGCAGATGGAGCGAGGCCTGCACACGCCGGTGGGGCCCCCAAGCGCACGGTGCTGCAGGTTCAGACCCCGCCAGGGCCTAACAAACAAGGACATGGAGACAGACACTTCTCTGAGAAAGGAAAAGGACTCTATAGGTTTTAGAGCCACAGCAGGAATTATACAAGGAAAAAATGGACAGGTCTGAACATGTAAATGGCGAAGTGTTTATCTAAAAATACCACATTAAAAGATCTAAGGGCAAACAACAAGAATGGAAAATATCACAGATGCAGTCACATTAATCTATAAGCTAACTGAAAATATACAGCCTGCCTCCAAATAGGCACAAGCTATCATGTAAAAATATATTAAAATAGCTATGGCAATAAACATAAAAATCTAGCCTTATATGTAATAGAAAATAGGCATGCAAAGTCAAACAATGAGAAGCTGTCCTCCCCATGAAGTGGCCAGACTTAACATTTTTAAAGATGACAATAGTTAACACTCTAGCGACATGAAGGGTTTTATATATTATATCCCAGCTATTTTGGAAATTTCATGTCTCTATAGTAGTTTTATCTAATATATATATTATATGTATATAATTATATATATAATTATTAGAAAATATGTGGTCTTGTACAGGGATGTATATCATAGTATATTGTTTATAATAAGAAAGAATTGGAAATCTTTAGTAACCAGTAAAGAGAAAGAGCAGGAGGGAGAAAATTCACCCAACTGCAGCAATAGAATCTTATATAAGCATTCCAAATCACCAGTGTTTCTGAAGATTCTTTAATTAAATTTAAACATCAGGGTAAAAATGGATACACTTCCAGGAATTTGCCACACTCTATACGCACACAGAAGGGAAGCAGTTGGTATGTCTCTATTTGCAGACTGTGGGGCTGGGCAGTAAGACTGGAAGGAGCAGAGGGGAGATGATCCCCCGTCCCCACACCACCGTTACATCAGCATTCCATTTTATAGATGAGAACTCAGAACTGACGAACGAGGACGTGAACCCTGCTCTGCTGCCTAAAAGATTCCTTTCTCTGTCACTGCATATCTTTCTGGTCAGGTAGATGCACAGCTTTTCATAGAGTGGGCTGGACTAAGGAAGCCTTTGGAGTTCTGTTCTGTGACTTACTGCAGCGGGGTGACAGTATGGCCACCAGGGAGCCCTGTCATTCTCTGTGGCTCTTGGTCCCCTTCACTGGCCCCCCCTTTCCTTTCTAATGTTTTTTTTCCGGTGTAAACATTGGGGATGCTTGGCCTACCAATGGAGAGAGGGCTTAGTGTGTGGCACTAACATCCCAGCCTGACCCCTGGCCCCACTCCCTGCTTCCTTCTTGCTTGCTAGTATGCCCTGGGATTAAGGCTGATTCCATGGTCTGGTTTAACAAAACAGTCCAGAGCATGCTGGGGTTAACTCAGGCTTAGCCTTTCACAGTTCTGTGATTAAATTGCATTTTTCAGTGGTCGCGCCTTTAAATTTAAACCCCTTTAAAAAGAAACTTAAGGAGAGCAAAACATAGGAGACAGCCAAATGCCAATAACATATTTTAGTCATTTGGGGGAATGGGCAGCCTTAGAAACCACAAATTCCCACTTATGCAAGGCTATCTGAGCTTTCCTTTTACTGCTCAGTGACAGAACCCTGGCTCTCCCACATGATCAGAAATGCATTCGCTTTCTTTTTTATTTCTCTGAAATATCATAGAAGGCCTGCACTATCACAGTAGGAGTTGGCTAATTGTACAGCTCTGATCAAATAACAAAAATTATTTCCACTGGTGCAGATTTTTCACACTAGAAGGCAGATCCAAGTCCATGTCCTGGTACCTGCTACACCAGCTTGGCAAACTAAGTCATCATGATGCATGCAGTCTAAACTCAAGAGTGTCAGCACCAGAGACATCACCATCACAAGCTTTGGTACCCACCTTGTGCCAGGCAGAAGGTTATGTCTTCTTTTAACCTAGAAAAATGACTGAGAGGGGAATGTGAAGTCCACGTCTTGTTTTATACAATGCTTTCCAAAGCCATGGCTGGCACAGTCAAAGCGGAAGGAACTCCAGAGAGCTGTTGCCTGTGATCTTGTGTCTGCTCTGACTGCAAGACTGAGCATTGCAACGTCAGAGGCTAATGGAGGTTTTTTCATCTCAGGATCCAACCATAAGAGTTGGATTGGAGGGTGGTCTAGATAGATCAGCATTACGAATTGGAAAACTAACTTATCACCAAAGAATCTGAAGCTAAGAAGTCAGCAAGCAGAGGCTTCCACAGCCATCCCTAGTTAAGGGGAGAGGAGAACCAATCCCGCTTGAGAATGAGTCGGAAAGTGAGTTTCCAGAAATTTCTTTATATAGTAAGTACCTAGAATTTTGGTGGTAGGCATGTCGAAGGTATGCATTAAACAAACTATGAGCCAAAGAAACAGCCTGAGTACAAGGTAGTTGATACCCATCTGAAACATTAGGTACCAATCATCCATGAACACTGAGGGACATAATAGCCATTTTTGACAGCAAAACTATAAGTGTAGGGAACAGACACAAAAGAGTGTCACAAGCAGGGGATTTTAAATAACTTCCCTGAAGAAAGTGCTTGAATACGTTTTTGGTGTAAATCTGTATCGCCCTTCCTGAAACACTTCAGACTGCTAGGCACTGGGAAGGGCTCCACTCTGAGTATATAGCATGACAGAGGAAAGACCCTCACACTGTGTTCTCCACATCAGCTCATTTAAAAAAATAATTTCTAAGTTTTATTTTTGCCATATAAAAGATACTAAAACCAAAAAAAATTTATCACCCACTATCATTATCACTTTATGAAAGGAGACCTTTAAAACCAAAAAATGTAGGAATGAAATGATTTTGGGGGGGGGGAGTACTTCATACCGGACCTCTTTATGGGTGTGGTGCTGTTAAGAGCTGGCGAAAGCACCAAACCCAGAGGGACACTGGGAATCCGTGCACGTGTGTGTGCGTAGATACACATATGCAGGTCTGAATAAATGTGCTTGCACTTGTGTGGGAACTCCTCAGGAGCCACCCACCTTTTCCTGAGACAAGACCTCACACTAGTAACCAAGGCTTACTGATTCAGGTAACCTGGTCGGCCAGGACATCCCAGAATCCTCCTGCTGCTGCTCCCTAGCACAGGGGTTAAGAAGATGTGCCACCATGCCTGGATTTTTTTTTTTCACATGGGTTCAGGATTGAACCCAGGCTCTCATGTTTGCAACAGAAGCATTTTATCTCTTCAGCCTGGGGGAATGTCTTTGATAGAAGCACACGGGGACTCCAGCAAGGAGAAGGAAAGACAATGACTTACAGGCTGAGAGCCGCTGGAAGCTGCGGCCATCGTCCTGGCATGAGTTCCACAACGCTGGGTAATGACGGTGTTTCTCAGACTTGGGCCATATGAAAGTCACGATGTCACAGCTGCATTCCATGCATGCTGTTTATTCAGTGCTTCATTTAAATTAAAGCATTGACTACTGAAACACATTTATGTAAAATAATTCTATGAATACCCTATGTCAAAAGCTAGGAAATCAAGCTAGCCCAGACCCTGGAAGGGCCTGAGCCTCTTCCTACTTGCTGGCAGCACTGCTGATGCCAACTATGTTGAAAAGGAGAACAGCAAATGTCAAAGGTTCAAATCCTAGCAGCACCATATGAAACTTTGATTTAGCCTAAAGAACGGAGAGAAATGAAAGAAACACCTTTCTTTCCATAAAATATTTTAATCAGTACCTATAACCATTGTAACAACTAACATCATCTTGACCAACAGTCCAGGGAACCAGAGCATCCTTACTTAGTAACTAACAGTGCTGGAGAAAACAGCCTCCCTAAACCTAGATTCTGAACTTTGCATTACGAACTGGTGAAGCCTCCCTGCTAAGGTTTTCATGTGTAGAACAAGAATAACAACAACAGGGCACACTTCACAGGTGGTCATGAGGATCCAATGAAAATCCAAAGGACGAATGCAAAGCTCTTACAAGAGTCATCGGCACAAATTGAGATCTAAAAATGTCAGCTATTACGCTTATTATCCCACATTTTGGAAACAATGTCAAGATCTGGCATAGGCCTATGTTAGACTCTGTCAGGCATATCGTTTTAGAGAACATTTCTAGAAAGAGCATTCACCTCTAGAACAAGAACCATGAAAATCAACTATTTTGCTCAAAACGAACAACACATTACACACGCATTTAAAGCAACTCACTGTCTATTTTGCTTTTAAGTTCCTGCCATATCTCATTTACCTGGCTAACATATCTAAATTATATGCCTTTGCCTTTAAATAAGGCATAGTACACGATGTATTTGACACACAAAATAATGTCACACCACAGATCAGGATCATAACTATAAGTTGCTTCTTGGGTAAACAAGGCTGTGTAAGTATACTAACTTTTAATTATGCAATCAATATCTTGTCTATTTAGAGTAAGTAACGGAATTAACATAGGATTTAATCCTCAGAGTGGCTACATGTGTTAAATTTGAATTCATATTATGAAATACAGTAAGGGGGTTAGCCATCAATAAATCATTGAATAAAATGCCAACATCAAAAAGCAGTAGTTCTAGGGGGCTCCTAAGATGGATTAGTTGGTCCTGAACAAGAAAGACATATATTAACATATCCTAAGCTGTT
The DNA here is from genome assembly GCF_950005125.1 of Chionomys nivalis. Lineage (NCBI taxonomy): Eukaryota > Metazoa > Chordata > Mammalia > Rodentia > Cricetidae > Chionomys > Chionomys nivalis. The sequence continues at coordinate 131,570,683 of NC_080087.1, read as the reverse complement.
GCCTTTCATGTATCTCATCCCTTTTGTCCCTGGAACTATTTTTAGTACAGCGAGAACAAAAGACTTGCCAAGGCAGGCTAGCAGAAAGAGAGGGTATTAATTCAGTAGGACTTGGTCAAGGTTAGGCTAGCAGAAAGAGAGGGTATTAATTCAGTAGGACTTGGTCAAGGTTAGGCTAGCAGAAAGAGAGGGTATTAATTCAGTAGGACTTGGTCAAGGTTAGGCTAGCAGAAAGAGAGGGTATTAATTCAGTAGGACTTGGTCAAGGCAGGCTAGCAGAAAGAGAGAGAGGGTATTAATTCAGTAGGACTTGGTCAAGGTTAGGCTAGCAGAAAGAGAGGGTATTAATTCAGTAGGACTTGGTCAAGGTTAGGGCAGGAGACAGCAGGCAAATACATATTTGGCTCATTAAACTTCAAGACAAGGTTGTAGTGGGAATTTATAGTACTTTCTAGACCATTTGGGGGGCTGTGTTGATGGCAGTCTCATTCAGAAGGTCCTGGATTATAAAACTGTCTTCCTCGGCCAGTCTCTCCATTTCTCCAACATGCTTTCTGGAAGCACCTCCCCTTCCTCCGCTCACCGTTGACTATCTCTTCTTCCAGCATCTCTACTTGAGCAGCTCCTCTCTGCTCTTCCTTCATGACCCACTATTCTGGAGTCTGCTTCTGTAGCCCCATATGGCTGTTTGTGGGAGTAGGTGACATACCGTCCTTGCTTGATCTTTCTGCAAGTCCTTCAACTTTTCTAATAAAATAAATGTATACCCAACATTAACTCGTCTGCCTTACAAATGTTGCCTGGTCTTCCCTGCTTCTCTTTCTCCTTGCTTCCTGTCATGGGGACTTTATCAAATTATTCCCTCCCTTTAATCCTGCTGTGCCCGTGAACAACAAGACACTCAAGATCCTGAAGTAAATTATATTCTGACCCTGTGTGAGCCGCACTGTTCCATCTCCCTCGAGCCTTTCGCTGAGGACCTGTTTCTTTGAGAGGCACCTCCTGAACACTTTAGGATTCCAAAATGGAAGAGGAAGTTTCATTGTAAAGGAGTCCGTCCGCTTCCCCCCCGCCACACACACACTGTCACTGTGTTGAACCTAGACAGGTACCTAAGCAAAACGAGTGCCTGGGTAGGAGCTCTCTGTGCTCACCCTACAGCAGGGTGTGGCTGTTTGAATGAGAAATACCTTTACAGGCTTAAGAATTTGGGCCCATGGTCTCTGGTTGGTGACACTGTTTGAAACGTTAAGGAGGTGGAACAGTGATGGAGGAAGCATGCTATTGGGGGAGGCTGAGAGCTTATAGCCTGGCTCCACTTCTAGCCCACATTCTCTGCTTCTGGGTGTAGATAAAGATGTGGCTTCTCAGTTCCGTGTACCTACTTGCCATGCCTCACCATTACAGACTGCCTAGGGAACTGTAAGCCACGACCAACTCCTCTTTAACAGAAGTCACTTTTAGTCACAGCGTTTTATCACAGCAGTCAAAAAGTAACTATGACTACACAGTGGCTCTAGCTTTTAATAAGCTATATAACTACTTATAAATGGTTTCTATAATATTACATATTATAATGGTTAATTAATACTTCAAATCTGTCCAATTATCTTACAGTGATCTGAATGGGTTCTTTATGAAAATAAAATGTATTGTAGCAATGTCAAATGACAGACTGGCATGGACACTCACCAAGAGGCCTCAACCCAGGGTTCCTGGTATTGTGCCTGGGGCTGGGGATGTGAGTAAACAAAGTCCCAGCTTCCTATTTACTGCAATTGACATAAGTCAAGTTAAAGTCAGCCTGTTGAGAAGGAAAGGCCCAGTGCACTGGTGCACAGGCTCTCATGTACCCAGATATACATTTAAGAGTGGACAGCAGGAGGTTTCTCAAACACACACATACACATATGAACCCAACCCAAAAGATAATGGAAATCATCTGTTCTGCACTCATGTACAAACCTATAATTTATGGAAAGATGGGGGAAAAGTCCCTTAGGAAGCAAAGCCAAGTTCTGTGGTGAAAATTCAACTGTACTCAAAGCACAGACTGGAAGAGGTGGGGGTGGAAGCCGCAGGAAAAATAACACGTCTGGGGCAGTCAGTTCTCCCCTCTCTCAGGTTCCAAAGCCATCTGGGGCCAAGCTGCCCTCTCGCCTGCCTCTGCCACCCCCACCCTTGCCCATTCTTAGGCCATTACTTTTTCTGTTTTGCAGGGCAACTCATAGAAGTGAGTTAGATAGCAACTTGTCTCAAACAAAGAAGAACTACAGTTTGGTGTAGTGCTCCCAAATCTCACGGCGACCTCAGGAGAATACGTAATAGGGCATCCTAGAAAATATGTAGTGCAATCAAGTGAGAATGTATATGAAGTAAATGGAGTTATCAAGAATTTCCAACGTTTGGAAAGGAGATCATTTTGGTTTTGTTTTTCGAGACAGGGTTTCTTCATAGCTTTGGAACCTGTCCTGGAACTTGCTCTGTATACCAGGATGGCCTTAAACTCACAGAGATCCACCTGTCTCTGCCTTCTGAGTGTTGGGATTAAAGGTGTGTGCCACCATCACCTGGCAGGAGATCATTTATTTAGCTACATGATAATGCAAACTATCCATCTGCGTCTATGTATTTGTGAACACTGACATATAGAATAATTTACTACTAAGAAACACAGAGTTCTGACAAGAGGAAAAAAACCCTCACTTAAGGACACAATACTGTTAGCAATGTCACCTCACTGAACATCTATTTCCTTTTTCTGGTACTAGGGATCTAAGCCAGGATCAAGCATACTAGGCAGGCATAGAGAGGTACTTGGCCATTGAGCTCCCCCTGAGACCTTAGTTTCTTGAAGTAAGGTCTTGATTGACAGTCCAAGCTGCTCTAAAACTGCTTTGTCTCCCAGGATATCTCCAAACACCTGACCTGCTTGCCTTAGCTTCCTGAATACTGAGATTGCAGGTGTGTCCTGTCAGGACCAGCTCACACTGTTGGGTTTTTCTTTCTTCTGTGGGGCCGTCACACTCGGCTTCACATTAGTGCTTCTAAAGGGTAAGAGGAGCCGGGCGGTGGTGGCGCACGCCTTTAATCCCAGCACTTGGGAGGCAGAAGCAGGCGGATCTCTGTGAGTTCGAGGCCAGCCTGGTCTAAAAGAGCTAGTTCCAGGACACCAAAAAGCTACGTACAAAGAAACCCTGTCTCGAAAAATCAAAAAAAAAAAAAAAAATCCAAAGGGTAAGGGGACCACAGAAGATAACTGTTGCTCTCACAAACTTCCCTAATGCCAACAGCAGTGGTTTCTGTTTGGCCATCTGAGTAGCATTTTTATGACATTTAACTATTTACTAACACACATCAATAAAAATTCAATACGTATTCTATTAGTTTCCTTATCAGTCATATGGAGTAAATTATTATCCATGTCAGATATAGAAACTGGGAGGGGTGTAACCTAAGAAAAACTGAAGTTGTGCTAGAAAAGGGGTATAGAGTAAATATAAAACCATGCACCCAGAAACATCCAGTCTAACGTTTCAAATACTTCCTAGTGTCTGTTCGTATACTCTTACTGTACACAGATAGCTTAGCCAGTTGCCAGAACAAGAGACATACACAAAGAAAGAAGTCGTGGTCAAACGGGCCACACTAAAGGCTCAATCCAGTGCTACTGGCCGAGTGGCCCATCCCCCCCAGTGGGGAGATCATTCTCGGCATTGCCAGCATCTCACTCACTGTCCCTCACTTTCATCACAACGTAGTGAGGCAGGGTTTGAGGGACAGAACTCAGCTGTGACAAGTTTAAATCACTTGCTAAGGCTCATAGGGTGGCTGAGGAGCACAGCTGACCTCAGACTGCCTGGCTGCAGAAGCTACGGCCTCAGCAACCCTGCTAAAGTCCCCCTCAGAGGCGGTGCTGGAGCAAACTCACACACCAGGGTTATCTGAAGATTTATCTGAAAGCCAACTATTTACTTGAACTCAGGACCAAGTAGTACTAAAGAGAAAATAGAGATTGATACCCATGTTCCACTCATAATGCACAGCAGCATAGCTGGAAGAGAGAAACCCTTCTGAGTCCATTCCCGTCTCTGCCTTCTTCCTCTGCATCTACCATGGGGGCATTTCCTCTTGCCCAGGCTCTATTCACAGATGCAGAACCAGGGCTGGCAAGAGAAAGACTTGCTCTCTACATTAACCTTTTCCTCAGAGATCACTTTAAAAGAGCCGGGTAACTTAGGTGACATTTTCTCCTGGGAAGACCTAACAGGAGCTTTGGTAAGAACCACAAGTTAAGGCTGGGCATGGTGGTACATGTCCTTAGCCTCTGCACTCACAGGGCAGAGCCAGGCAGATCTCTGTGCGTTCCAGACCAGCCTGGTCTACGTAGTGAGTTTCAGGTCAGTCAAGCCTACACAGTGAGCCCTGTCTTCACCCTGCCCCCCACAAAGAACCACCAAGTGTACCCCTCTATGCTTCCGCCCTGTGGAGCACAGGTCCTGCTGGGTGTGAGGGGCTGGTGGGCCTTCCTACAGGCTCACGACTTGCTGAGTTCTGCCAGAACGTGCTCACCTAGAACGCACACCTTGTTTGAACTTACCACATCGTAGTATGAAGCACTTAACAGACACTCAAGGTTGTAAAATAGAGTCCACAGTCAAGGTGTGTGGGCGCTTTCCTGTTTTTTTTGTTTTTGTTTTTGTTTTTTAAAGGAAGGCATTCTTTTCCACACACACACACACACACACACACACACACACACACACACAATCATAAAATATGCCATTTTACCCATTCTAATTACTTTTGGTTGGTTATTCTGTGCTGATTCCCTTTCTATATAGCCTCTCTACCACTCACCATTCCCTAGTAATAAAAACTGGTTTTCCCAGCTAACACTGGTGGCCACGGTTGTTTCTTGGCGACTTTAGCTTCTCTCCTAGACTGAGATGACTTCAGCCCGTGGCCCTGTCCCTCCCCACCCTGATGAACTGAGGTCTGAAATCTCCTTGCTTCCCTCATCCTAGGAAGCTGAATCAACTTCTCTGTCCACCCTTTCATTATCCTATTCCATCCTTCCCATCGCTGCCAGCGGGGTGGAGACTCATACTTAAAGTGTGCTGAGGGAAAAGCCAGAGCAAGGAACTAGAATAACTCGCTTCTGCTAACACAACAAACCAGAAAACATGGTGGGGGCCAAGACCTCACATTCACAGAGTTCCAAATCCTTCCTTATCCCAAGGAGACAGACTGCCTGCCTCTTCAGGCTAAGCTCAGGCAGTGTGGCTTAAGCAAACTCACAGAAGGAATTCAAACCTCAAGATCCGTTTTCAGTTCTCCCCAGCTACCCCTATGTCTTTTTATTCTTATTCCATCTTGCCAAGGCAAATGTGAAAGCCTACGTAAAGACCACAGTGTGTCTCATACAATGAATGCTCCTAGGACTTAACTCCTGGCTACCTCTCTCATCCCAGGGAGACAGAGAGAGCAACAGCCAGCTTGGAGGGAGGGAGGGAGGGAGGGAGGGAGGGAGGGAGGGAGGGAGGGAGGGAGGGAGGGAGGGAGGGAGAAAGAGAGAGGTTATCTCTATGTTAAATTAAACTCAGATTTGCTTAATATGCTAGCCAACTTATGCCACAACTATTTTGGCTGTTTTTGCCATCCCAAAGTCTTTTGTGGCCAAATGTACCATTGTGCTGCTGTTTGACTCCATGTGCCAGCAGGCCCCTGGGCCAATGCCAAGTAACACCCTCCGTTTTCATATTTTGGGGATAGTAGGGGAGGGTTGTTAATTCCTTTTGTGACCACCAACTCAGAGCCAAGTGGCCAACAATTTGGTAAATTATATACACACCTAAAATGTCAGCTGCAACAGAGATTTTGCTTTTGGACCTTCCAGAAGGGAGCTTGTAGGCTGATGGCAATTCTAGAAGAGTCGGGTTGTCTAAGCACATTCTGTGGGAGGGTACCAGCGCAACTCCAGACATGTGCCAGCGGTTCCCGCCAGCTGAAGAGGAGGGGTTAAAAAGTCACAGCTATAAATGTACACACAGGGGCAGGGGTGGAAACCCTGGCACAGAAGGTGCCAACTCCAAACTTTTGAAAAATAAAAACTTGAAGCTTCTTTCCTTGTAAATCATAATCCATTCTGTAGGTGACTCAGACACTCAGTCCTGGAATCCTGCTGCTTGGATGGCCACAGGTCACGGGTACAGACAGAATGAAGACAGCTGACCCCGACAGCACTGTTTACAACTGACCTGCTTTCACATGCTTAAGGCCTATTCGGGGGAGCTTGGGCAGGAAAGTGATCCTGGTCACAATGTGCCCCAAGTCTCCCTAAGCATGGGGTGGGGACTGGCACAGTGTGGCTAGTGACAGGTGTGTGAGCCTAGTGCCGCCCCACCCAGGGAAAGGCGGGAGCTCCGGCTTGGCAGTGGAGGCCTTTGCTCCAGTGGCAGGAGGATCTTGGTAGCGGTTGGCTATGATAAAGAGAAAGGTTTGATGGTAGAAGAAAACAGACCAATATGGTGTTTCTCATTTCTTTGGCCAGGGAAACTCCTAATTGCTGGGGCCAGCATGAAGCTGACAGTAGTCATTCTTTATGCTCTGAAACATTTCACATAAAACTGAAAATGAGGTGACATGTGCTAGCTTGAGCAGGAGAACATGGGTTTGAATCAGTTCCTCCACGTTAGCAGTATGGCTTTGATAAGTTCATCTCATTGATAAAACATGGATAATAATAGTACCCATCTCAGCGGGCTGTTCTGAGGATTAAATGAGATAATCCACATAGACTTAGAACAGGGACTGGCCTAAAGTCAGTCCTGTAACTGGCATTTGTGGAGCACACAGTAAAGAGGAGCTGCTATTAATCTAGTTATTTAGTACAGCCTTCTCATTTCACACACAAAGATTTTAAGCACCAGAGACATTACATGACTCGGTAAAGGATAAAGTGTTACTGCTCTCAGGTCATGGGGTTTAGGGCTGTCTCTTTCTGTTCTCTTGCAACCAACTACGAAAGGAAAATTAAATGAACAGGCCCCTTGCCTTCAGTGGGACTGCATCTTAGCAACTCAGGATGGAATGAGAGGGCTGAGAGTCTTGGTTTTTCGGTCCTGCCTTTTGGCTGCACAGGCACTGACCTGTCCCTCCAGGCAGCAGGCAGGGAAGCGAGACTAAGCTCAGTAGGTGTATTACCTCCTCACTGCCGTGGCCGCTCTGTCCTGTGCTCTAGACCTCTGTTCCAGCCAGGAACCCTTTCACAGCCTTCCTGCTCTCCTGGGTTCTTTACCTTTAAATCTTACTCCGCTGCTCTAATGCCCTTTGTTCTTCAGCAGCTCATTTCTTACTCACCAGGGCTGCAAACGGCCTCTGGCTTCCTGCTTTACTCCCAGGCAAACGCCCACCCCAGTTCACTAGTTAAGGGCATAGTGCTGCCCGGCTCAAGGGGAGGTCCACAGAGAGCATATTATTTTAATGGCCTATGTCTGTGCGTGAGAAATTAGTGGAATTGTCATCAGATTCTGAGGAATAAAGATGAGGGCTTATTTTTAAGGAACATGTAAAGTTGCCACAATCTTGTGGCATTTAAACATTTCAATCACCAATGCATGAAATGTACAATGTCAGCCCTACAAGATTCTAGCTCCCAGCAATGGACTAGCCATCTTGGATTGTACAAGGACTGTACATTTGCATGAGAAAATGGTAGGTTTCTCAGAACGTATTGCCACAGCTTACACAGGTAGCTTCAAATGCTATGCAGTATAGGACAGTGCAGCATGCACACTTACACACAGTCCATAATAGTTGATGTTGATAATAAACAGTTGTATATTATTCTATTATTTTAATAATTAGAATATAGTGTTTTTACTTATGGAGAAAAATAAAGATTCCCTGCAGGACCATGCTCTACCATGTCACCCTCAGTATCTTTGGATGGTGCTGTAATATCATATCCTGGCTGACCTGTGCCAAACAGGTTTGTCTAGGGACCCTCTCTGATGTTTGCAGCAATGGACTGCTTACCAGCGCATTTCTTGGAGCCTGTCTGATAGCTACAGGACGCAAGATCATCTACTGAATGTGTTTTTGTAAGCAGACTGCATTTGTAAAAATACTTAAAACTGTTGCTTATTGACAAAAAACTAAAAACAGCTAGTTTCTGGCACAGGAAAATCTTGCCATTTATTCCTCAGAGCCGACAGTGCGTCCCTGGCACTCAGGGGTCTGGCTCCTTCGGGTTTTGTGCCATCTGGCTGAGAAGCCCTGGGAAACAGATGTATGCAGAGTGGCTTCCTCTTTTCAGTAACTTCTCAAGGGGCTTAAGAGCAGGCCCTGGAGAGCTGGGAGAAGCTCGAAAGACTGCATAACTCATCAACTTTTCGCTTTGTAAATGAGGACACTCAGGAACTGGGAGGTAAAATAATAAAGATGGTTTCTGTCCAAAGACGTGCCTTGTGGTCCTTGGCTCGGGAAGAGATTCTGTACAAAACTGAAGCTGGGAAAGGAAGGCGGTGATCCAAATGAGATGTACCGAATGAAGGTGTCACAAAAAGATGCCATCATTTAACAGGGGTTGACAGGGTTCAAATAATCCCTACAAGTAGGTTAAGTTAAAAATCCATTGGGATGGGGTGGGGTGGGCTGGGAGAGATACTCAGCTTTTACAAAGTGACAAGAGATGGCAGGAAGGGGCTACATCCAGAGGTGAGCCTTGTTTCTGTTTCTAACTAAGACTTAATGGAACCATGCATTCAGCATGGAGAAATTCTAAGCGTAAAGGCCCTTCAGGCCAGCTCCCTTCCAAGTCAACATTACAGGAAGCTAGAAAGCCAATTACATTCACAGCAGGGCTGTTCCCTTACTGCAAGGAAAGAATGTACTACAAACTCCGTGTGTGCTTTACACGCTGGTAAAACTATGATTGCAGGTAAGAAGAAACAGGGTTGCTTTCTGTTTCTGCCAACATCTCAGGCTGGGGAGCTTCTCTTAGAGCAGCGGAAACAGTCCGGTCTCGGTGGTTTCCTTTACGGACAAAAATGTGTCTCTATAATTCCATAAAAGGCTGCTCTTTGTGAAGATGGAAAGGATACCTGTGTATGACCTACCAAAGGGCATTTGTTTTCCTGAGGAATGGGCGTGGAGGGTTCTCACCTTTCTGAGCAAACATACTGACCTTGGCTCCAGTTCTGTAAGAGCAGAGGAGGTGAGCTGCCGTCAGGACCACGGTACCACACTGGTGAAGTGTAATGGGAGTGGACCGCCTTGAAGGGTGGGGGCTCTGTGTTCATTCCCTTGGGGCCCACAGGGACGTCTGGTTTAGGACTGTGTTGAATACAGGAGGGGTGTGCCAGGGCTTTTCTGCCAATGGTGAGGTGGGACAGGTGACACTACACCCGGATCCTGTGGCTGTCAGGCCCCTGCAGATTCTGATGGGCAGAACTACAATGCAGCAGCATTACTTCTTAGAGATGGCTGCAATCCAGAGTCTAGATGGGTGTCCTGGTGACACTGAAGGAAGTTCCAGAGAGCGACGGGAAAGAGGCTGGGCTCTTCTGCACACCGAGCCATTACATACTCCGCAACTGAAGTGCACTCTTCCACGGCCTTGCGTGCTAGCAGACTTCTAAGTGTTTTATTGCACCAACATTGAGCCTCACAACATCCTTTTAGGGCAAGTAATATTATTCCCTCTTCAGAGATAAAATTCCTTTGGCACAAAGGGATTTACTTTGACCAAGGCCATTTGACCGAGGTGCACTTGGGTACACTGGCATTTGATCACGAGCAGGTGAACTCCAAAACACAAGGGTGGACGCGCTGTGGTACCCAGCCCTCTGTGATGCCCAAACACAAGGGTGGATGTGCTGTGGTACCCAGTCCTCTGTGATGCCCAATAGTGTGTATCATTACCCTTTTGAAGACCTTTGCTCCAGGCAGAAACTTCATCCCGTGTTGGCCTCACACTGGTGTGCTGGTCTCCTAAAAGCTCCTGTCAGCCATCTGCAGTTGGATTTCTATTTAATTTTCTACTTCACAAAGCAATACCAGCAGAGGGGGGCTGCTGATACCTTTCCAATGTGATTTATAAACTACAGCTATCAGGACTGCGGGGCTTTCTTGCTGCCACCTGACCTGTGTTTTCATTCTTCCTAATGTTTGTATTGCTGCCCTGACCTTGCAAAGTGACCTGGAATAGCTTTCCCATTTCCTTGTGTGTGTCCACTTTCAGAGCTTGGCTGCCAGCCTGGACAAGCCTGTCAATTAGTATCTCAAGGGTTTGGGATGGGGTCTACAGCCCATTGAAGAGCACAATCTAACACTGACCTCCAAATTCCGTCTCTTAATTGAGCATTCATTAGTTTGCAGGAACAAAAGCAGGCATTCTCTATTATAAAGCAGAGGTCAAAACCGGTGGCTATGTTTTGTTTGGCCTGCAGAGTGTTTAAATATTGAGAAATTTCACATAAAATACGGATTTCCGGCTTCTCCCAGAAAATGGACAGAGCTGATGACTCTGGGGTGCTGAGTAACAGCTGTCTCCTCAGAGGGAGATACTTTCAGGTTCACTGTCCCAAGCTGAAGTTTCACTTCTGGCCACTTCAGCCACAGATTCTGCAGCCTGGTCCCCACAGCAATCCCAGCCAGTGTAGCTCTGCCGTAACTTGGTCTCTTTCCTTCACAATATTGGGCAGACTGGTGAGGTGGCCATTCTTAACTGCTGTCGTGTTAGTGCATGAGCAGCCTGTGGCGGTGGGGGTTGGGAGTCCTTTCTACACGGCTGCTGGCATTTGTCATGAGTGCCTGGTACACATGAGTTGCTTGTCACTTCTTATGTGTCTGAATACATGAATGACAAAGTCTCAGGAATACAGAACTCTGCGACAGGAACCCATTTCACCAGCTGAAGTCCCGACAGCTTCATTAAGTCTTTACTGAGACTTAATGAGAAGTCAAAAACCCACACAGCAATGCGAAAGCTGCCCCTGTCAGCTCCCTCGTTTTTCCTCAGAAGACAGAGGTAGCACCGCTGAAAGGAGCAAGCTGCCCGAGTACAGAGGGAATTAGAGCCAGGCTCGCAGGCAGACAGCGCTGTCAGCCAGGACAGGTACAAAGCTGTCTTATCGGGATGCTGTCCTTCCTGGGTCCACCTCAGGGTACTGCAAGTGAAGGAACTTTGGAAAGTGCCAGAGATCCTTAGGCCTTCGGCACCTGACTAGAGAATGTCTTCTTGCTATTATTCTGCTGCCAATAAAGACCAGCAGAAAACATGGAAGGAACTGGCTTGTGGCACCAAAGGGTAAAATCCCACTGACATCACCAGGTGGCACAGAATCGCAGGCACCTCTACTCCAAGAGAGCAGAAGTGTGTCCATCTCAGGAATATCTTGAGAAAAGAACCTCTCAGTTCCAGGATGGTTTCTGGTATATCATGCTTAATCGATATTTGCTGAAGGAATGAATGAAGACCCACTCAGAGGATTGGAAACAGAGAATTGGGCTCAAGCTTCCGGTGCACAAGGACAAGGCAAAGACGACAAACTGCATCCTCTGCATGTCTGGCCACGCTGGAACCTCTCAGTTCTGACAAGAGCGTCACCATCGGACTCATTCACGAATGCTTTATTGAGACAGCTGTCCAAATAATCCTGATGTGCTTAGATGGAATATTCTTTAGGAATGTCAAGGTTAGTGATGAGTTTTTGCTTGTTTGTTTGTTTTTTCTCTTTCTGCTTTAATGATGGGAATATTACAGGCCATGTCCCAGAGAGCTCTTAGGCTACCAAACCCAATGAGTCCTCTGCACTCCTGTCTGCCTGGCTCACATCTGCAGGCCCTGACTCTTAACTGAAGCCCTCCCTGACAGTCAAATTACTATTGCTGAGAGGTGAATTACCCCAAATCCAGTGGCATAAAACAATCGGTTTATTGCACTCCCAGGCTCTGCAGGTCAGGCAGCACACAGTGAAGGCAGGAGGCCAAGGGTGGAGTGCTCACTCACGGGCAGTAGTAGATGGTGGCTGCCAATTCAGACTCAGTTGGGCTGTCAGCCACGATGACTACGTGTGACCCCACCATGGGGGTTCCTTATAGCATGGTGGCTTCGTGCCAGGTCTTGAGAAGGTGTATTACCTTTTATAACTTGGCCTTGAAAAATCACACAGAAAAAGTTTCAATGTCACAGCCACTCAGCTTCGGGGAAAGGAGATAAAGCCTTGCCTCTCAGTGAGAAGAGGTCAAACTCACAGGTAAGAAAGCCACATGTGATGGGAGGTAGTGCTCACCCGCCTACAAAATACAGTCTGCCACACCAGGCTGGGTGTGTCCGCAGGCACTCTGTGCTCAAATACACTGACTTGGCCGCCCCTTCCGGCCTCCACAGGCACCCACACCGTGGCATACACTTCAACATACATATAGATTTAAAAAGTAAAAATAAGTCTGAAGAAAAAGAAGGCCAGAGTTGGCAAGACAGCTCAGTGGATGAAGGAACTTCCCCGAAGCCTGGTGATCTCACTTTTTGACCTCAGAGCCCACATGGTGAAAGAGGGCTAACTTCCACAGGTTGTCCCTTGAAAACCTGACACACTGTGGCATATGTGGTATGGAAGTAAATAAATATGTTTAAAACTTAAAGGTAGGTAGTCATATCTATCTCACAAAGTTGTTTAGGGGATAAAACATAAGGAATGTGTGTGCAGATGTGGGGTGGTATTATTACAAGGTAAGATGATTTTGTAATATGTTTATATATTCTTTTTGTTGTTGTTGCTTTGAGGCAGGGACTCTCTATGTAGCCCTGGCTGTCCTGGAACTCACTCTGTAGACCAGGAGTGGCCTCGAACTCACAGAGATCCACCTGCCTCTGCCTCCCTAGTGCTGGGATTAAAGGTGTGTGCCATCATGCTAGAACATATTTCTACATTCTTTAAATGTGAAAAGTGAGGGTTACAAAGCTGGTGAGTAAAGTGTTTGCCTTGCAAAACAAACAAACAAACAAAAAACCCCAAAACGCCTCAGTTCCATCCCCAGATTCCTCATAAAAAGGCTGGATAAGGTGCGTGCACTTAGAAGGCAAGCTCAGGGAAGGCAGAGACAGGCAGATCCCTGGGCTTGCTGACAGGCCAGCCTAGCCTAAATGGTGAACCCTAGGCAGCCAGTGAGAGACTATGTCAAAACAAACAAACAAAACATCAAATGTGGACAGGACACTGAAGGCTGTTATCTGGGTTACATGTGCATACATATGAACAGACCCACATATGAACACACACACATATGAACACACAAAAAGGAAGGTGAAACGTGGCGTCTGAGTACTCTCTCTGCACTCCGTGCCAGCAGCCGCGGGGCTGGAATGTGCTTCAGCAATCCATTCCTGACATCAGAACACAGCGGAAGCACACCTGGACTCCCAAGGTCAGGCCACACAGAAAGAACAACGTCACCTTTTCCTCTCTCAAGCCACTTTCCAGCCAGCTATCACATCGCGAGGACTCCTTGCACATCCCGTAGTGGCCCATGTGGCTTCCCACTAACAGGCCCCCATCTGCCAGCTGTGGGAGCAGCTGACACCGCTCCAGCTGGTGGACCACAGGCCCCACCCAGCATACTGCTTGCAACCTCAGCTCAACTGAACTGCTCAGGAACTCCTGGCCCATAACAACCATGAGAGACCACTACCATCCACTCCTGTGTGAAATGATAAGCTTTGGGGTGTTCTGTAGTATAGCAATAGATAACGAACACGGAAATATTCTCCACTAACCAAGCATAGCAAGGCAGACAGTATAACCTCTCTGGCCATGTTCCTGGTGACACCACAGCTGCGTGCGGTGTCAGGCTGAGCAGTCGGGCTACGGATGGCTCAATAGCAACACTGGCAGTAAATGTTCTTAGGAAAGAGGTCCTTAATGAGGCCATGTTATGACTGATTTTATATAAGTGAGAAATAACACAAAAATCACCACCAACATGCGGATGACTGAAAAGCTAAAGTAGGAGTAGGAGCCAAGTAACTCAGATCCCAGGAAGATGACTTCAACACCGACTGCCACCTGCCAACTCTGTGGCTGCATCAGCTATTACATAGTGTGTGTACCTGAAGGGCTTGAGGGTGGCTTCTGGAACCTCCACTGAGCTCTTCTTCACCTGGACAGTGGGGTTTTCTATCCAACACTCATAAAAGTTCTGGGTTTTAAAAGAATTCCGTTAACTCTGTACTTGGGTGTCAATGTTTTTCTGCTACAGTCCCTGGCCAACTCTGCCCACCTCCTTTAACACAGCTGTGAGGCACGCTGTAGTTGGACAGCGTGCTAAAACTAACCAGCCAGCATAAAGCACAACTTTCACCACTATCTTGTTATTTATCTGTTTTATCTTCCTCAGCCAAGTATCCCTAGTAACAAATCATTAAAAAAATCAACAACTAAACTAAACAACTAATTAAATATAACCTAAATTCAAAAGCCCAGTCATTATTGAGACACAGCTCTTCAAGATGGAAGACTTCTGTTCTGGATCTAGTACTTATCACTCTGCCCCTTGCCCCTCCACACGAGATCAGGAGCAAGCTAGCAAGACGTATGAACTGCTCAGCACCTACTCAAGAAACACCTGCTCCTCTGAGATGCTAACCAGCCAGCCCTTCAAAGATTAACATTCAACCACTTCCCACCACCTAGGAAGAAAACCTTTGAGGAAAGTATGTACATTCATTTTCTAAAACTTCCTTTGTTTAAAAGGCATTTCCCCAAATACTGTGTGGCCTTTTTCCCTAGTCAACAGCCCTGGCTAGAGCAGCTAACAGACTTAGCAATGTCTTAAAGGCAGCTCGTTCCTGCCTTGTCCCCGAATGTGACCAGGGGTTTCTGAAGGCACAGTAGCTACAGCAGACACAAGCCCCGGCTAGGGAGCAACAGAGGAGAGCTGTCACGCTTTGTGTTTCTGCTTGTTAAGTCCGAATGCTCCTAATTAGTTATTCTGCCCAATAATGCCTGGTGGACAATGGTGCAGGGACTGGGGCTGCTGAGGCTATGAATGCAAGTCCCCTAGGCTCCTGAGGCTTGGTGATTGGTGGCTTGGTTGTGGGCACTGAGGCGCTGTGTTCCTGCTGGCTGTGGACTCAATGACATCAACCCACATGTGAATAAAGGTCATCACCTGCTAGTGCTCTGGCAGAAGGGCAGCTGCCCTGAGTGCCCACTTAGTCCTTGCCTTTGTCTACTGACTCTGTGAAGAGTGCCCACAGACAACAACACTCTATGACTCTGTTTGCTCAGTGGGGGCAGGGCGTACAAAGTGATTCACCGAACATCCTTGAAGAATTCAGCAAAACACATCTTCAAAGACTGGCCTTGAACTGCCTTGGACATGGCCTTTTTGTGAACTCACTCACTAGCTACAACTCCAGGAAGCCTCTGAAGTGGACCACCAGGTGCATTGTTCCCATGCGAAGCACTTCTGACAGACACTGATGTCACACTTATGACAAAGCTCTATGAATAGGGGAACTCGCCAAATCGTTAGCTGAGAAGTTAGCTGTCCAGGGACATTTAGTGTGTATTCAGAAAGACTGCAGTATTAGCTAGACTTGGTAGTACATTCCTGCAATCCCAGCACTGAGTTGGGGGGCGGGCTGAGGTAGCAAGTCTGAAGTGGAAGCTAGCCAGGGAGGCATAGCAAGATCCTGTCTCAAAAACGAACAAAACGTGGGCAACACTGAACAACTCAACATCATTTTGACAGTCAAACTGGAAATCAGGGGACTGGAGAGGTGGCTCAGTGAGTAAGACCACTTGCTGTGAAAGCAAGTGTACCTGGGTTAAAATCCCAACCACCTATCTAAAAGCATGCCCTGGCTTCCAGAAGCTTGCTAGTTAGCCAGCCTAGCCTGAATGGCAAGCTTCAGGTTTAGTGAGAGATGGACCGAGGGAGACACCTGTGGTGGTTTGAATAGGAACGGCCCCCACAGAGTCATGTGTTGGGATGCTTGGCCCATAGGGAATGGGACTTTTAAGAGGCACGTCCTTGTTGGAGTCAGTGTGTTGCTATTGGAGGAAGAGTGTCTCTAGAGGTGAGCGTTGAGGTCTCAGAAGCTCAAGCCAAGCCGAGCGTATCTCAGTCCCTTCGTGATGTGGATCCAGATGTGGAACTCTCAGCTTCTCTCCTGCACCATGTCTGTCTGTGTGCTGCCATGCGCCCTTCCAGAGTGATGATGGATTAAATCTCTGAACTGCAAGCCAGTCCCAAGTAAATGTGTTTCTTTATTAGAGTTGCTTTGATCTTGTCTTTTCACAGCAATAAAAACCTTACTAAGGCTGGGCGGTGGTGGCACACGCCTTTAATCCCAGCACTTGGGAGGCAGAGGCAGGCGGATCTCTGGAGTTCGAGGCCAGCCTGGTCTACAAGAGCTAGTTCCAGGACAGGAACCAAAAAAGCTACAGAGAAATCCTGTCTCGAAGATAAAAAAAATAAAAAATAAAAAAAAGAAAGAAAAAAAGAAAAAACCTTACTAAGACAACATCTGACATATGTGTGCATGTGTGTGTATATATGATGTGGGATTTCCCTCTGTGTGCTGTGATTACCATTGATAAATAAAGGAACTGCTTTGGGCCTATAGCAGAGCTATAGGGGAGCAGAGCTAGGAGGGGGGGTGCAGGGGGAGTAAGCTGAATGCTGGGAAGAAGAAGGGCGGAGTCAGAGAGAAGCCATGGAGACAGATGCCAGAACTTTACCCAGTAAGCCACAGCCATGAGGTGATACACAGATTAATAGAAATGGGTTAAATTAAGATGTAAGAGTTAGCCAATAAGGAGCTAGAGCTAATGGGCCAAGCAGTGATTTAATCAATACAGTTTCTGTGTGGTTATTTTGGGGCTAAGCAGCTGGGAACAAATAAAAAATCAGAAGTCATTTATTTGTTGTTTCACATATGGACCTTACTACCTTGGTTTTTATTCTGAGACTATTAAAAAATTTGCCAGGCAGTGGTGGTGCATATCTTTAACTCAGCACTGGGGAGGCAGAGGTAGACAGATATCTGAGTTTGAGGTTAGCCTAGTCTACAGAAAGAGTTTCAGGACCTGAGCTACACAGAGAAACCATGCCTTGAAAAAAAAAATTGCCGGGTGGTGGTGGCGCACGCCTTTAATCCCAGCACTTGGGAGGCAGAGGCAGGTGGATCTCTGTGAGTTCGAGGCCAGCCTGGTCTACAAGAGCTAGTTCCAGGACAGGAACCAAAAGCTACAGAGAAACCCTGTCTCGAAAAATCAAAAAAAAAAAAAAAAAATTTTTTTTTTCACTTTTACATGCCCCATGTGTTCACAAAAGCTTAGTTGCTGTCTGCTTGGCCTTTTGAAATGGTTTGAAAATTTGAAAATCAGTATGCATTTGCACTTCCAAAGGAAAGTCTTTATAATTCTTTTGTATAAGAAACAAACAACAAGCCGGGCGGTGGTGGCGCACGCCTTTAATCCCAGCACTCGGGAGGCAGAGACAGGCGGATCTCTGTGAGTTCGAAACCAGCCTGGTCTACAAGAGCTAGTTCCAGGACAGACTCCAAAACCACAGAGAAACCCTGTCTCAAAAAACCAAAAAAAAAAAAAAAAAAAAAAAAAGAAGAAACAAACAACAAGACAGGTGGTGGTTGCGCATCCCAGCACTTGGGAGGCAGAAGCAGCTGAATCTCTGTGAGTTCGAGACCAGCCTGGTCTAACAAGAGCTAGTTCCAGGACAGGCTCCAAAGCTACAGAGAAACCCTGTCTTGAAAAACCAAAAACCAAAACCAACCAAACAAACACACAAACAAAAAGTACCCCAAACAAAACAAGGTCTCCCACAAAAACCTCAATAGCAGAGGCTGGAAAGGTGCGCAGCAGCTAAGAGCTCTTGCTGCTCCTACAGAGGACCTAAGTGTGATTCCCAGCACTGATGTTGGACGGCTCATGACCACCTGTGACTCCAGCTTCACGGAATCTGGCACTCTCTTCTGGCTTCTGTGGACACACCACACAAGTATAATAGATACACAGGAATAAAAAATGTCTTTAAAAAGAAACAAACTAAGTTTTTCTGTCCTTTTTTGTGTCAGGGTCTCATTCTATAACCCTGGTTATCCTGGAACTTGTTCTGTAGACCAGGCTGGACTTGAACACAGAGATCCTCTGCTTCCTGAATGCTGAAATTAAAGGCATGCACCACCACCACCTCATCCTGGATACCATTTCCAACTACCCTATTTGTTGAACAAAATTCATCTGGAATCCAGTCTTAAGAAACTAGTGTATCAAGCTGGTAGGCCCTAGACATCCCAGGAACTGGAGAACCTTTGCCTTCCCTAATATGCCAGGTCCTCGGCCCTGCTGTTAGGTCAGAACAGCCTTTGGCTCCCGAAGACGCTGCCCACCGACAGGCCACACAGCGTGCTGCTTCCCTGCTGTCCTCCATGCACAGGACATCCAGAGAGCAGTCTAGTCACTGGAGACGCACAGGCCACTGGAGATTCAGCCCCAGCACACAGCTGACCAGCAACTACAGCAGCTCTCAGCTAATGGGAAGGCAACCGTCAGGACTTGCAATTTCCCCCACATATCCAAGTATACTGTAGCAAGAATGAGTATATCCCAGGGGCAGAAAATTAAAATAGTTTCTTGACTGTAACAAAAGATCTATTAGGTAGCTAAAAGTCTTCAGCCATAGTTGATTGAGCACATTTGTCAAATTTTTGAGGGGTGTTATAAAAATGAACCATGAGCGGTGCATTTTTTGGTACCAGAATGTTTTCAGCATCTTTAAATAATATCAGTGCTTTGTATCCTACATTATCTTAAAATTACTCATAAACTTCAACTTCCTCTTTGCTGTATCCATTATTGTGAGTGTGTGATTGTGTGTGCACACACATGAATGTGCAAGTCACAGTCCTCTCCTTCTGTGCTGGGGATACTGGGGATCAAACAGTTCGTCACGCTTAGCAGCAAGAGCCTTATCCTCTGAGACACAGACCAGCTATGATGCCTAGTAAATCAGAGCCTTTTTTTTTTTAATTTCTTTTTTAAAAAAATCAAACTCATAAGGGAAATTTGTGAAAGTTAAGAAAAAAAGGACTCTATACTGTTCAGGAGCTATAACTTCTCAATAATTTATTAATTTTCCTTTCTTTCACTATAAAACATATACCTAAAAATTTCTTTTTCCATAGTTATCAAATAAGATAGAAAAGTTTGTCTTTATAGAAGCCCTTACGCGTAAGGAAGGGAATCAAATGGGAGGAAGCCCCGACTCCAGCAGTCCTGAAGGGAAAAGACTGGAAAGGAGAGACCAGGAGTCTCAGATCCTTGGAGGCTTATGGCTGAACGGTCAGGAAGGGTTCCTGCTACCCCGATACACTCTTTCACAAAAATGTTAGTATTGTTTCTCCTGCTCCAGGTCCCTTCTCTTCCCTATATTTGAGAACAGTTCAAACCTAGAAAACATACTCGTTATTGGCCCAGAAACCAAAGGGAGATGAGCAGGGATACTCTTCAGGGCTGATAGCCAAGATACAGACAGATCAAAAGCCAAATGCAATTTGGCCCACCTCAGGCAGAAGCAGTAATTGAATTAAACTTCCTCTAAATATGATAAGTTTGGGGCTCTTAAAGCCAGGCACAAAGAACTAGGTTAGAGCGAGCTGCTACACCAATGGATGCACTGAGCCCCCACCCCCGCCCACAGGGACTTTGATAAGCTGGAGATTGTTTCCATCACTCCACTGTCCGGCTGAAAACTGATTAAGCTACTTATGGGCTCTGGGGGCTAATGGCCTGGCCCCCCAAGAGCACCACTGTCACTGATTGAAGTAAGCTGCTTGGCCTGTATGGTCTGATTATTACAAGAAGGAAAAAGAAAGGGCCGTGGGGGAGACAGCAGGGTACACGCAAGCTATAAGAAGCAGGCTTATTATTCCAAATGGATACACACCGCTGACACCCTCAAATGGATACAGAATGCTGCAATTCTCTCTTCCTCTGACACCAGAACTTAAAGGGGAGTCACTCTGTTTTAGACCTCCACCTTTCTCAGAGTGTCTGGTGCCTTTAAACATCTCATGACAGTGCCTGGGCCCTAGGCTACCATGATCAGACAGACCACTAAGATAAATAAATGTATATCAGAAAATTCCATCAATTCACCCCCATATGATACAGTATATCACCATGTGACTGAAGTTGGAGATGCACCCCTCTGTGCCCTAGCCAGCCAATTCCATGGGTGGCAAGGACTAAAGGAGCAAGCAGGTCTAAACTTGACAAGGAATATAGACTCGCCCTAGTCTTCTCTGAGGCCTATCCAACTAACTGTTATATTATTTCTTCCATTTGAAATAACTGTCTTGCCTCCAAATGAAAATTAACAAAAAAGTTTTAATTTTTTTTTTTTTTTTTTTTTTGGTTTTTTCGAGACAGGGTTTCTCTGTAGCTTTGGAGCCTGTCCTGGAACTCCCTTTGTAGACCAGGCTGGTCTCGAACTCACAGAGATCCGCCTGCCTCTGCCTCCCGAGTGCTGGGATTAAAGGCGTGCGCCACCACCGCCCGGCAATTTTTTTAAATTAAAAAAAGACATATACTAGAAACCTTGAAAAGTAATTTAGAGTCTGGAAATGACTGAAGGCCTCGGTGAGTTTTAAGCTGCGCTCACTCCTTTTGGTTAAGACAACTGGATGAAAACAAGGACGGACGCCCAGCAGTCTGAGATTTCTGAAAGTTGTCGCAATTATTTTTCGATTGGTTCTTCAGAGAGTCAGCATTTATTTAGAAAGTAAAGACTGCTTTCACTCCATGTCAAGCAGCTTCTCAGGAGTGCGCTGTTGATTTAAATGATTAACCAAAGCTAAGCCTACTCAGAATTTAGGACTGAGCACACAAAACCTTCGTTTCTTCCTGGCTGCTAACCTGGTCAATCATTAAAAGTCGTGCACTAACAAACTGTAAAAGCTGGTTCTGACTCCTCCGTGCTCTGCTGAGCTTTACTAAACTTCACAAGCCATTCAGCTGTAAGATTTCCGCAGCTACCCACTGCCTTCCCCTTCTTTTCTCTCACATAGTTTTGAGTTGAAATATTCATGTCATGTAAACTTCATTATTTTAAAGAAAACGACTTATTTTTAGTGTAGTCACAAGACATCCTATCTAGTTGTGTCCACTGGCTATCTGCCTCACTGCCATCTTTCCAGAGGCTGGGGCCACTGATCTATTTCTGTCACTACGAATTGTTCACTGTGGACACGCCACTGAAACTGTTTTCCCTGTCTGGATTCAAGGGCTCATCCGTGTTGTAGAGTGCACCAATATTCACTCACTGTTATGGCTACCATGCTGTAGAGTGCACCAATATTCACTCACTGTTATGGCTACCATGCTGTAGAGTGCACCAATATTCACTCACTGTTATGGCTAGACAATGTTATGTAATAATGAGAAACAGCACTATCGGCTGATAAACATCTGGTTGTTCCCTGCCCTTTCTTCCTATTGTGAATCATGTTGCACTGGGCATTCTTACAAAAAAATGAAAATTTTGTTTGATTTGTTTTGGGACAGGGTCTTGCTATTCCAGCCGTGAGGCCTGAGCTGCCTTGGTCTCTTTCATGGCTGAAGTGCAGGGGCACATCACCTCACCCAGGATTCACGCACAAGTTTTCCTAAGGACATACGTTTTATCATTATCTTGGGCATCTACTTGGGAGCTGGATCTCTGGATTATACGGAAATCTAATCTTTATAGAGCTGCTAAACCGCCCTCCGGTTGTTGTCCACTCAGCATCCCACCAGCAATGAAGAGAGCTCCAGTGACTCCATGCTTGGGTGTGCGTCATTGTCTCACAGTATCTTTTTAGACTAAATTTCCCTCTCATTCAGAGTAAAAATTAACTGAGTGCGAAGAAACTACCACAAGACAGATTAATTTCGTGCCAAAACCATCATCCACAAAGTGACTTCTGACAGAAAACAAAGCTGAAAAGGCCCCTCTGAGAACTTACCTGCTGCAGGTCAGCAACAGAATACAGGTGGATCTGTTGAAGGAGGTATTCTCTGGGGAAAATTCTGAAAACAAAGGCAGATACACAAATGACCAATGCTTCTACACTTTTCCTATGTTAAATCTCATTCAGAATTCCTTTCGTCTGCCCTCAGTCCTCCCTGCTTTTACCTCTGCTTATTTTCCAACCCTCTGAGAAACCTCTAATACTACCCTGTCTTCTGATATGTTTCTTTGTACCACAAATACTATAAATAAATACATTTTTTTCATTTCTACTGTTATCTGAAATGCTATATTATTATGTAGTGTTCTAGGGCACATCTGATTTTTGGTGTTTTGTTTTTGTTGTTTTGGTTTTTGGAGATAGGTTTTTGATATGTAGCCCATTATGGCATTGAACTTAAAGCCCTCCTTCTTTAGCCTGACAGATGCTGGGATTACAGGAGTGTACCACTATGCCTGGCCCCGCTTCTGGTTTCCTGTACTAGTTTCGTCTCTGACAAGTTGTGTGATCTTACTCACACATATCTCAAACCCCGCGTCTATGCTGGTCCAGCTGCTATGCTGCATAACAAGAACAACTGAACATGATATTCCTAACATCTCTGTAGCAGTAACGATAATGTGCTGATCTGAATAGAAACGGCCCTAAGAGCCCATCTGTTCCAATACCGGTCCCCTTTTGGTAGAACTGCTTGGGAAGGATTTCCAGCTGAAGTCTTGCTAAAAGGAGCTGTTGTCACTAGAGGTGGATTTTGAGGTTTTTTAAAGAATCGTGTCACTCCGTGCGCCTTTCTCTCTACCTTCTGCTTGTGGATCAAGATATAAGCTCTCAGTTATCTCTCCTGTAGCGATGCTTGTTAATGTGAGTCTGAGAGGAGAGGATTTTCCTACAAACATTTAGAGACAGGGCTGTGTTCTTGTACCTAGAGGAGGCATATGGATTTCCACAGCAGGGCAACAGGGTAGCTTTCTCCCCTCTCCCTGTAAGCAAACTGAACTAGAAACACATTCTCTAAATCGTTTCCTGCAGACATACTAATCACAGAGGAAAGATGGAGGAAGGACACAAACACTAAGACCAGGACAGGCAGTGTCACCACCAACCAAAGAAAATCACGTTACTGACAGAGAGCAGGAGCAAGTTCTCTGTTACCAGACAACACTGAAGAAGCCTGCCATCAACTGGCACATGCAGTCAGTACCAATGGTTCCATTTCATCATCTTTGGAATCGTTTGACATACTGGGAAGGTAACTTAGGCTTCATTTATAGCTTGTTTTAATGAGAAAAGTGAGAAAAGATGAAAACTAAAAAGGAAAAAGGTTGTATGTGATTCAGAGCCCTTATATTAGCTGACACTTGGGGTTAAACATGCAGAGGTAATTCCTATGAAATCAAAGGCAATAGCCTTAACATGAAAAGCAAGAAGGACCTCATTTCATTTTGTTCTATGTTATTAAGTTAAATAAATCAAGACTCATTTAACCTAACTAATTTCCAAGGACTTAACTCCCACCAAGCCCCAACACTCAGGACAGTAAAGGACTGAGTTAAACTCAGAGAAAAGTGGGCTCTTCACAAGATTCTGATAGAATTATTCATGTATGTAACATGTGCAGGAACTCAGTTCTCAGAGACACACAACTGTCTCTTAAAAATCCAAAGACTGGGGCTGGAAAGAGGGCTTAGTTGGCAAGGTTCCTCCTGGATAAGCAGGTGGACTTGAGTTCAGTTCCCGAAACACATGTAAAGACACCAGGTACTGAGTGTCATGGGGGGAACCAAGCTTCCTGATGGCATCTGAGGCCTGATCCCTGGGCGGAAGACAGCATATGCTGAGTACTGTAAACCAGGGAAGATAACAGTCCCCAGGGGAAACTCATGACTGCTGCTTTGCTAAACAGATGTGGTCAAATGCCTTCTAAATACTTATGTTTATATCCACAGATTAGGACAACTCTTGGCCTTTGTCAGAGAAGTTTCTTATTACCTGGGAAGCGACTGACACGGAAACGGTCAAAGAGCTTAGAATAAGAGATGGCGAAGTTCTCGGCCAAAGTGGCATATCTGTATCACCCTCTCCAAGCCTAGGGAATCTTGGAAGAGGGATAAAAAGAACAGAAGAACTGGAGGATGGGGAAGTAAGCTGCAAAAAGATGTCTTCTGAACATGATATGGTGGTTATACTCATGATATCACTACATCTGTGAGATATGTGTCTACAGATGTGTATGAGATATGTATCTACAGATGTGTATGAGATATGTATCTACAGATGTGTATGCACAGAAGTGCACAACACTGGGCCTGTCAACATTTCATCATAGTAGGGAATATGGTTCATCCCTCCCTGAGAAATCTTTTAAGTAGATTTTGAGTGTTCTTGATGTGGGAGTGATTTCTTTCTAATCTGTTGCTTTCATTGGTTAATTAATAAAGAAACTGCCTAGGCCCATTTGATAGGCTAATCCTTAGGTGGGTGGAGTAAACAGAACAGAATTCTGGGAGAAAGAAGCCAAGTCAGGCAGTCGCCATGATTTTCCCACTCCAGACAGACGCAGGTTAAGATCTTTCCTGGTAAGCCACCAGCTCGTGGTGCTACACAGAATATTAGAAATGGGTTAGATCAATATGTAAGAGCTAGCCAATAAGAGGCTGGAACTAATGGGCCAGGCAGTGATTAAAAGAATACAGTTTCTGTGTAATTATATCGGGGCATAAGCTAGCGATGCGGGCGGCTCAGTGCCGGGGACACAGCCCCGCCGCTCCTATCACAACATGTTCTAATTTTATTTTGAAAGATTTTAAAAATATTTTAAATTACATGCAGGTGTGTGAACATGAGTGCAGGCGCCCACAGAGGCCAAAGAAGTTGGACCCCTGGGGCTGGAGTTATAGTTACAGGCGGTTGCGAGCCACTTGATGTGGTTGTTAAGTCTCAGGTCCTAGGGAGGAGCCCTGACATGCTCTTAGCCCTAAGTCCCCACTTTAGCCCCCTGAAGGACTACTGACAATAGCAGCTGGGGGAAGGGGCTCCTTTCTTTAGTAGCATAGCCACCTATAAGTTGCCCATGCTCTAGAAAATAGCCTCTCACCCGTGTTCCTTCAAGCAGCCCTAATTAAACTCAGTGGGTCACACACACATATGCATGAAAGTGGAGGGGGCTTTGGGGGAAGAAGAAAGCTTTCGATGAGAGAAGGTAATGGGGTAAAATGACCACAATTCAATATATACATGTATGAAACTGACAAAAGAATAAAAATATGCTTAAAAAAAAGCCAGATGTGGTTACAAGTACCTCCAGTGCTAGTGGGGGCAGACAGGAAGATCCCCGGGGTTCACTGGTCAGATAGCCTAGCCAAATCAGTGAGCCCCAGGTCAATGACACACTGTGTCTCAAAAAACAAGGTGCAAGGCTCCTGGGGAATAACACCCTAGGCTTCCACACGCACACATACACATATACACACACACAATTAAAGTGAAGGGGGGGTTTGCAATGGAAATACCTCAGTTCAAACAGGCTTTAAAGAAAAAACTCACAACACACATACACAACTCACATACACAATCAAAAAGGTAACAACAAATACAGACCTCCAGAGTTTGATTCTGAATAATAAGGATCTCAAAGAAAAATAGGGGTGAGTAAGGGATAATTTAGAAAGAAAACCATTTATTCACACATTACTGTGTTTGTCAGCAATACGTGATCCAGGGTAGGTAATTTGTAGTGAGTTGCAGGAGCCACTCACTGTCTTGGCTTTGGAGGGCACCTGCACCCACATCAGAATCTGTAAAAAGCACCGTGAGGCATCCCAGGAAGAAGCAATTTGGTGTGCGAGATATGAGCTGCAAACTCTCCTGAAATAGTTACATTAGGCTAGATGTGGAGAGGACTCATGCGTCCAGCTATGCTTCGAGCTAATGGAAAAACAATTTGAAATCAAAGGCAGGTACTTCGATGAGAACCCACATTGAAGAAATAAGCTTCAATCATTCCTCTAGATACCTCATTTTGCTAATCTCATTGGCTGAAAAAGTGGCAAGATTGCACAAGGTATTATATCTGAGTAGATAGTTACAAGAAATAAGGGTTTCTTTTACCTGGTCATTCAGAAAGTATGTGTAAGCTACTTAGCAACAATCTACAGCCTCGGGTAGCAATGCTTGATAAGTAATTTGGGCTGTGATTATTCTGGGGCTGAGTTGTAAAAGTGACAGATCATGCCATTTTTATATACCCTAGCTCAAATTCTTAAAGTAGTTTAAATAGGAACGAGAATGTCATACTTTTCCGACAGTGGTCCAGAAAATGATTTTAGGTAATGGTATATATTTCATTTAATTTAGGAAAAGAGAAAATTACTCCTACTTTTGGAAGAATTTTTCAGTAAAGAGTTATACGTGTATACAGTTTAGTATATTTAATACATACCTTCTTAGCAGTCCTTCCTCAAAACTTATGAATGAATCTGTTTACTATGGCATGACACTGTCTTGCAGTCAGTCTCTATGTCCATTTAAGGTTTATGATATCTATGTGTATATTTATATATAAAATATCTAATATATGTTTTTGGACCTATGGAGAAAGCCAAAGAAGGGAGGCTATACAAGAGAACAGGAAGACAGACAACTTGCAAACATTTCCAGAGTTGGTTCAAAAACAATTAATTATGATATAAACTAAGGATAGTTGCTTTTGAACATTTTCAAATGCTATCTACATGTTATAACCTCTGAGCTCTGGAAGATTCATGCAGATAGTCTGTCAAGACTATAGCCCAACTTTAGCTAATGACAGTTTAAATGAACTAAGTTGAAACTAGCCATAAAAGCCCGGCTAATTCTAGAGATTAAACAAAAAGGTGTATTATTTACTTAGTATAGAGAAGTGCTATTAATTCACTTGAAGTATTAGTAAATTACGATCTTTAATGAAGCTATTTTAGTGAGATGTTCGAGGCACTAGTGGACAGGCATGATGACGGACCCCTAGCTCCCAGATCACAAGGTGGTAGGAGAGAACCTGACCTTCACGTAGGCACAGCGGCGTGTGAATGCCTCCGCACACGCACACACCTACTTTATGATAATACTGTTGCCAAATGGGTTTATTCTGGGCTTTTGTTTTAGATTGTCCAGGTGAGGGAAACTAAATGATAAGGCATTAGTTAAATGTGGTAGAGCAATCAGGACATGTTCTCTGAGGGATTCCCTATGTCTTCATTGCAGGGCCAAGCCCACATCTGGGCACTCCTCCTAATGATGGACTATTTGCACAGAAAGACCCAGGCTC
This sequence comes from Chionomys nivalis, assembly GCF_950005125.1. Taxonomy (NCBI): domain Eukaryota; kingdom Metazoa; phylum Chordata; class Mammalia; order Rodentia; family Cricetidae; genus Chionomys; species Chionomys nivalis. Next base: position 131,543,336 of record NC_080087.1, on the reverse strand, counting down.
TTTGATGCCTCTAGACTCAGCTTCTTTTTGCTTCTTCCTCCTTGTTTATCTTTTGTCTCCTCAGTTTCAATGGTTATTTAAAAACAGGGCAGCTGAGAGTACCGAGTGCACACTCTGTCCAGGTGCTTTCCCCTTATCTGTAGACATGCTCATTTACAGGCAAGACAACCAGCTCTGAGAGCTGTTACAGAGGTGGGCTCTGGGGCAGGACTGTCTACCTTCAGGGCCCACCAAGCCACCGGCACTGCTGTTACTACATTATTATTGTTGTCCCCCTCTTTGGTCTTGGTGGCCCGGTTGCAATCTTTAGCTCTGTGGCAACCTGGAATCACAACTCCAGGGGAGCATGGTGTACCAGCCTACTCCCAATCCATCCTATGAGAAATGTCCAAGTTGCTCTACTACCGATTCTGCTAGTTCTACAAGCACCTTCATGTTTGTCTTTCAATAGAACAAAATCTGAGAATGCTGCCAGCCTTTGGTACCCCCAAACTGAGATGAGAGCTAAGGCTCCAGCAGCCAAGACACATTGTTCTTATCATTCAAGCTTACAGTCTATGTCTAAAATCTCTAATGCCTCCAAACCAGGAACCAGTGTGGATGAATGAGATAGGCTGGGGTTAAGAAACAGGACAGGCATTATTGTATCTTCCAGGAGATGCTGGGCCTGAAGGAGCAAGAGGACTAGCAGGGACCACAGTGGAGCAGAGTCACATATCTAAACTAGATTCTGCTGCATGAAAATGAGGGAAGCTCTGTGCAATGCAATCTTCAGAATTTCAAAGAGAAGTGGGACTGTGAGTGTGTGTGTGTGTGTATGTGTGAAAAATTTTCCTTTTCTTTAATCTGTGTATGTGGTATGGCTGTGTATGCATGTATGCATATGTGACTTCCCTAATAAGGCAGAAACCTAAATTGGCCCCCTGGCAGTCAAATGCCAATATGATTAATTATAATTAGTGCATATGTGAGTATGGATGTAAGAATGTACCATGAAGCACATGTAGAGGTCACAGTACAACCTTGGATATCAGTCTTCACCTCCCCCACACCCTCTTTGCTTTTTTCTTTTGAGACAAGGCCTCCTTTTTGTTCTCCTCTGTCATATGACAGGCTGGTTGGCGAGTGAGCTCCAAGGCTTCTCCCGCCTTTGCCTCCCATCTGCCCTAGGAGTTCCTGGATTACAGAAACATAACACCAGGCCCAACTTGTAAGTGTGTGAGTGTGTATGTACATGTGGTGCATGCACTGTATGGGCAACTCCTACTTTTAAAATGTCATTTCAGAGCTTGGTAGAAGCCATCCCTGTAAGGCTAAACGAAACAGGTCTGATGGCCAAGTTCAATCTTGAGGTACCCCTTGTTTTGCACCTCTGATTTATACCTATGCTCCTGGCCCTGAGTTGAGTTGAACATATAGGCAATTCTTCTTCATGTCCCTTCAAAACATGTCCCTTAATGGCTACTGATTCCATGCTTCTTGACACTGCCGAAATTTCCCAGAGTTCTCCACACACCTTCATGTGTGGACATGATAAATAACTCTTCTAACAACAAAAAGTTAACAAGGCCTTGCGCTAATTCAACAGGGTCACCATCTGGGAGCCATCAGAAATGGAACTGTCAGTGCTGTAAACACTGAGGCTTCATAGAAGACACTGACTCTTTCTAAACTAATCAGTGCGGCCAGTCAAGATTTGCAGCAGAGATTCGAGAACGAGACATCCATTTCACAACAATAACAAAAACAGTGAGGACGAAAACCGTACAGTCATAATAACAAGGGGCCTAAAAGCAAACTGTGACTTCCCTAATAAGGCAGAGACCCAAGTTGGCTCCCTGGCGGTCAAGCGCCAATACAATTAATCAGTCTGTTTCCAGTTTTCTCACGACAGCAATATTAACAGTTTGCTTTACTCTGTTTATATGGTGCTGACAGGTCTTCGGCATGTTGGGCCTACTTGCTGGTGATTAATGACCACTCTCATTCTGAAGTAAAACCAGGGAGGAAGAGAACGCCTCTTATGACCAGTTAGCCCCGAAGCCTCCCTCTGCTGTCTTGTTGTTGTTTCCCTGCCCCCCATCAGCCCTCCCTCTGTCCACCTCTATCTATGTGTGAGAATATTCATTCTCCCCTAACGGGCTCAGTTCCCTTTCCCTGCCCTGAGATGCTCTGTCTTCTGCTCAAAAAGGACCCTAAAATGCACACCATGAGAATGAGCTTGGCATGCATCTCGAAAGGTATTGTTGGCTCATTTTGTTCTTAAAAATCTCATTTCTATAGACAGAAATGAAAGAGCAAGTGTGAAATGGTTCTGGAAATGAGAATTTTAGCTTATTAAGTAGGTAACAATCCCCTCTCATATTTACAGCTATATTTACAGACAAAGAAGCAGCAGAGTTGAAATTATTCCTGACTGCTGTAGGAAGCATTGTCACAGAAAGTCTGAGAGATTATTGTATTAAACAATCATAGTCACTGAACTATGAGGTCAAAAGAGTTGAAATAATATAAAAGGACCCACCGTGTCCAGATACTTTTCCTTATAAAAGGAAAGCTGAAGGAGTACTATTCTTACTAATGTACTGATCTTTTTTCTTTGTTTTTTTCTTTACTTTGTGTGCATGCGTGTTTGTGTACACACGTGCTTGTGCCACGGGTTGCATGTGCAAGCCTAAGGATCTTTCCTTTACGACGTGGGTTCTGGGGATTGAACTCAGGTCATCAGACTTGGAAGCAAGTGCCTTTGCCCACTTGGCCACCCTTTGTTTTCTGTTTGTTTGTTTAGACAGGGTCTTCAACACAGCCCTGGCTGAACTCACCATCTCCATGTAGCACAGAATGGCTTTCACTACTCTTCCTGCCTCAGCCTCATAAATGTAGGGATCACAAGTATGTGCCACCACACCCAGTCACCAAACATTATTTTATTTATTTTTACTGCACTTCATTTTATTGTGACAGGATCTCTAGTAGCCCAGGCCAGCCTTGAATATACTATATAGCCAAGATAACCTCGAACTCCTGATCCTCTTACTTCTAATACCTAAGTGTAGGGACTCAGGTATGCACTATCCCCAACACTGTCTTACCAGTACCTAAGTGTAGGGACTCAGGTATGCACTATCCCTAACACTGTCTTACCAGTTCCTAAGTCCAGGGACTCAGGTATGCACTATCCCCAACACTGTCTTACCAGTACCTAAGTGTAGGGGACTTAACAATATGAAAATTAAACAAAAAGAATGCTTTTTTGTGAGGTTTGCTAGGAAACACTATCTCAGTGCTTGTTCTCAGAGTTGGTCTGCCACACTCAGACCCTGGCAGCTTTCAAGCCCACTTTCCTGCGTGCATGCTTTCCTCCCCATACGGCAACAGAACTGATCAGTCAGGCAGACAGGCAGAGAGGACCTCAGGAGTCTTTTCAGTGGAACACTAAAATCAGATGCAAGAACAATCTGATATGAAAGCGCTGTTAGTAACAATAATTCTATATACTGAGCGCCTACTATGCGCCAGCACTGCTGGAAATACTTCCTTCCCACAACTGTGACTGTACTGAGCAAAACAATACTCTTTGTTCCAAGTACAGACCATGCGAGAAAGTTGAACAATATACTTGGCTACATCTGGGCAGACTCTGACCCCATATGTAACTTTAATAATGCACCTAATGTAAAGGTTTGACTAGAGAGGGGAGAAGTGATATTAGCTAGACTAGTTATAAAGGTCTTGTAACCATTCTGGGAGAGGATAATTTAGCAGTTATCTCAGAAGATGAAGTAGACATTTTTTTAATGTAGCAAAATTGGACTTTATCAAGAAAAGGTTTCAAAAATAGACTTAAGCAGGAAAAGAGGGGAAGGAAAAAGACTTACCTAAGTGAACTATACTATATACCCCAGAGTAGCCTGACCTTCCAGAGAGAGCTGCCCGACTAAATATTCTGACTCCTTGGATCAGTTACTTCTCTAATGTATTCATTCAAACTCTGTAGGTCTGGATGGATGGGTTGGTTAGACATCTTGATAAGAGATCAATAGGGAAACAAGGAAAAATTAATTGTAAGATCTCTTCCTTACACTTAGTAGATGACTGGTCTCACTCACTGTTCAGTGGTCTCAAGTGACATTTAATACTCATCTGTGCTTATCTTCCTTCCCAGCCGGTCCATCTAGCCACTCAGAACTACACGTGTTGCTTTATGTAACGGCTGTGAGCAAGCCCAGAAGAAATAAATGAGTGGAAAGGAAAGGAGGGTTGCTGTCTTCATTCTCATGGTTTGGGAATAGCTTCTCAAGGCCTTTGTCCTAAACCCGCACTTCTCCCTTGGTGGTCTGGGTATAAGGCATAGCACCCTGTGGCAAACCACTGAACTGCTGGAGTGGAGGCTATTAGTCATCCATAAGAGAAGGAGCCTTTTATTTAATTTGCAAATGCATGCCCTATTTAAGCTACTTCAACCAAAGCTAAACATTATACTAGAAAGGTATCTAGTAGGATTCCCATGTGCATGTTCATTATCATCCACAAATACAGCCGCAAGAAACATAAGCTCTGATTTGCAAAGTCAAAAAGTACTGAGGTATCAAATAAGAATATTTTGAGGTCTAAAAAAAAAATCTTGATTCTAATTCAGTTGCTAAATGAATTGAAGACAGAGAATTCTACTGTCTTCCAAAGCAAGTCCTGAGACTTTTTTTTTAGGTATATTTATATTTATTTCATGAGTATGGGTGTTTTGTCTACATACATGTTCAAAGCTTTTAAAATTAAGATCTGTCTAGATTATATGAAAATAAGTAATGTGGGCTATCCTTCCATAAATGCTTTGCTTTTACTGGTTGATGAATAAAGCTGTTTGGGCCAGTGGTTTAGCAGAGTAAAGCCAAGCAGGAAATCAGAACACAAATATAGAAGAGAGTAGGCGGAGTCAGGGAGACACTGAAGGAGACAGACACCAGATGGAACCTTACCTGTTCCACAGCCAAACGGCAATAAACAGATTAATAGAAATTGGTTAATTTAAGATGTAAGAGTTACTTAATAGTTTCTGTGTGATTGTTTTGGGTCTGGGAAGTCAGGAAATAAATGAGCAGCCTCCATCTACAAGTAAGTGTCTATTAAATATTTTCTGGAAAACAAGTATGTAACTGAATGAGCAGTGTCTCTGCCTTTGCATTATTATATCATAAGAGCTCATCCGGAGAGCATGCCCCTTTCACTATCTACACTGAGTTCTTTCTGGAATGTCTTCTTCAGGACTATGGTCCTGTCAGTTTCTTTGGATCTAGTTGAATCTCAAATTGCAAAACCTATCATTTTGATTCTTCCCAAAGGCTCTATGCATGCTGGTTGACTACCAAAAACTTCTACTATGACTAATGTATGTGGCTTATCATTTCTATTAAAACGAAAACAATCAAAAGGTATTTTAGGGACTTATGCATGCCATCAACAATTATTTCAAGTACAAACTGGTTCATATATGGCAAGGGTGAGAGTTTAAATGCTCATAAAATACAACTGTAAAAGAAGAAATTTTATGAGACTAAGCACATTTTAACTTCATTTTAAATAAGCGAGTTTGGCTTGGTCTTGTGTGTTCTATGAACCATGAGCTGACTCAGTTACAGAAAGAAGAGCAGCCCGTACCAAGTGCAAGGTGAAGGGCAGAAGCCTAGGAAATGCACTGTAATACCAAGCTTTTCTGCCTACAACAGTTACAAAGTTTGTATATTTGGTTTTGTACAGAAATATTAAAGGGGATTTAGTTGTGAAATATTTCAAACCTGCTCATGCTTACTGACGATAAGTGGTAAGTAAAGCCTAGGAAAGTTCTGAAACCGGTCTGTATGACTGTGGAAGCTCCCTTACATTAGCATCCTGGCAGGGAAGGTATACTGCTCTGGGTACTCATTCATGGGTTCAAAGCCTTGAGCTAGGCTGAGAAGTGATGTTCGTTTTAGCTTGGATCAACGGACTGAGGTGCTTCCAGGAGAAAGTGAAATGAGTCGGGCAGGAGGTGGGAGAGGGAGACAGTCAGACCTGGGCAGGCAGGAAAAACAAGCGGCGTGGGCTGGCATCTGTGACTTACCTGCGCCGCAGATCCTCCGCCACTGCGGCCCGGCAGCTGAACAAATACGCTCGGAGTGATTTCAGCTGTTGCCGCAGCCGCACCACCGTGGCCAGCGGCTCTGCGTGGAGGTACAGCATGGGATTCTCCTGCTGGATGTCGATCAGCGGCTCTTCGTACACATACTCCAGAAACTCCTTGGCCTGCTTGGACACCTGCAAAACAAACACTAGTCGTCAGTGCTGGTGAATCCCCCAGCTTTCCATAGCTGCCTGCTCCCCCGGGACCGCACCTTGGTGACAAGTCAGTAGCGTTTCTGCACACGTCTAAATGAAGAGCAGCTTCTCTTTTCACCTGACAGAAGCTCAGCTGGCAAACGTGGAGGGATTCATTAACTCACCTCAATTGTGCTGGTAATTACATGAGCCCATACCTGAGAGTGCACAGAACTACACAGATCCACCACGCCAGTGGCATGGTTCTGTTTGGTTTGGTTTTATAAATCCTACTGCAGTGACCTAAGATGTGACTACAGGAGAAAACTAGGTGAAAGGTACTTAAATATATGTTCAGTTTCCTGTGAATCTGTAATCATTTCAAGCAATGTAGGAAAAGACTCATAGTTCTTAAAAACTACATAAATATATGTATATGTACATATATTCTGTGATACTTTAAAAAAGTATTTTCTTAAAACAGAAGAACTACACACATTGTGAAATACTAAAACAAAGAAATTGGTGTTCTCAAGAAAAGAAAAAAAAAAGAAGGAGGGAGGAGAAAAATCATGAGGAAACCAAACTGCTAAACAGAAATGGCCCAAAGAGAAGATGCCCTTAGCGGAATCCCCGTGAGTGTGGGCAGACTGCTGCCAATACATCCATCCCACCCTTTAATCCTTGAATGTTCTTTAAAACAGCATTGTTCTAAGTAGAGGTAAATAGTGCACTGGAAATACAGTGGAGCGGAGAGAGAGAGAGAGAGAGAGAGAGAGAGAGAGAGAGAGAGAGAGAGAGAGAGAGAGATAACTAATGTGCACACTGTCACACGTGTGCAGTGGAGAGAGAGAGAGATAACTAATGTGCACACTGTCACACGTGTGCAGTGGAGAGACCTAACTAATGTGCACACTGTCACACGTGTGCAGTGGAGAGACCTAACTAATGTGCACACTGTCACACGTGTGCAGTGGAGAGACCTAACTAATGTGCACACTGTCACACGTGTGCAGTGGAGAGAGAGAGATAACTAATGTGCACACTGTCACACGTGTGCAGTGGAGAGAGAGAGATAACTAATGTGCACACTGTCACACGTGTGCAGTGGAGAGACCTAACTAATGTGCACACTGTCACACGTGTGCAGTGGAGAGACCTAACTAATGTGCACACTGTCACACGTGTGCAGTGGAGAGACCTAACTAATGTGCACACTGTCACACGTGTGCAGTGGAGAGACCTAACTAATGTGCACACTGTCACACGTGTGCAGTGGAGAGAGAGAGAGATAACTAACGTGCACACTGTCACACGTGTGCAGTGGAGAGACCTAACTAATGTGCACACTGTCACACGTGGGTAACTGGACTCTCCAAGCCAGTCTGCTGACACTCGGGTGGGAACTGCCTGGTGACACACAGAGTAAGCTGAGCCTCTGCTCATGGAAGGTAAACCTCTCCAGAAGTTCCCACTAACCCTCTCCAGAAGCAAGGCTAGGACTGAGCACTAAAATAAGCAACTCTGTTCATTAAAAAGAGAATTGACAATTCATTAGGCTTTACAGTCCACAGCAGCAGCTCACTACTGAAGAAGGAGAATTCAAGGGGATTTCTAGTCCAAAAGATAAAGACTCAAAACAAAATCCACATGCGGTCTGTCATCACTAGAGCGACGGGGCTCACGGGAGGCGTAAAGGAGAGGACTCGGCTCTCCTGGGGAACAGGAGCTGGGGGCCTGGTGAAGTAAGCAGCACTGTATCTAGCTCTGGAATTACAGGTGGAAATGCAGACGGACAGAGTGGACAGGGAAGCACGAGGAGGGGACAACACAAAATCACCAGGTCCCCAGTGTACAATATGGAAGTGTGATTCCCAACGTGAGGCTGTAAAACACTAATTAAAAATATACTACTCACACACAAACACCAAGTTCAGCATCACCATCTTCTAAAGTCGAAAGCTCACAACTAAGTTCATATTTCTTACAGGGCTAGAAAAGTGCACTGTGTGTGTGTGTGTGTGTTTCTAAGTGATTATTTATAAGATATACAGTCTGACCCCATGAGATCCTGCAGAGAGTGGCAAAGTTAAAGGATCTTAATAGACTGAAAATCCAGGTTACAAAACAGCCCCCAGAATCAGTCAAGAGCTTTAACTGCTTTACCAGGTCAGGAACAACAAGGTACCAGAGTGTAGGGGCCTCTACTCTCAGCTGTGAGGCAAAGACAGCACAGCAGGCCAGGCCTTCAAAGACAACAAAGCAGCCCCGCCTGCCCTCAGGCACCTCCCAGCCCCAGCTCCATGCAGAAAGACAAAACTGAGTTGTTTCTGAATTACATGTTGTATTTACTTGTGTTTAAATATCTGCTGCACTTAAATATCTTCAAATGAGGAAAAATGCCTGACGGTGTTCAGGGAAGTGAAGTACAATCCACTTGAAACTGCTGCTAGAAAATGATGTATTGTACAATTCAATTAGTCTTTCTGGGTGTAGAGAAGACTGTTTATACTGAGTCAGGGTCCCGCTGAGACAGGTTAACAATGCTACCTTTTAGTAGGAACTGAAGGACAAAGGGCACTGGACAGTCTCCAGGTTTTAGGTTTCTCTCTTCAGGTGCTACTTAAGTCCAAAAGCAAAAGCGGGAAAATCTCTTATAGAGACAGAAAAAGCAGGGGATGAACAGGACAGCAGCTACTGATAGCAGTGTTCATAAACTGAAATGACAAAACAGGAGAAACAGAGCTGGCTTCCGAGTCGTCCACGGAGCTGCCTCCCGGTTATTAACTAGCTTTCCTCCCACGGAGGGCATCTGACAATAGCTGCCTGGCTGTGTGAATACATCTCCGCAGCTGCAAGCATTTTTGGCAAGAAGGCTGAGCTTATGGACTACATCTTCAGAGTCCAGATTCCACTGATTCTACTCCATTCACAAAAACTGGTGAGGTAGTTTTTAGGAAAATTTGCAATTTGGTATGAAATAAATGCTAGTTTTGCAAAACAGAGCTTTATAATTAATCCCTTTATGATTCCTTGAGCTTTCAAAGTTTTCCTCCCTATATTAGCAAGATGATTTAACACTCAAGCTCCACTATCATTAAAAAGCATTTTCCAAAAAGAAAGACTTTGAAATGAATTTTAGCCTAAGGAAGAAAGTATGCTCTTGCTAACCTACGGAAGAAGCCAATGGCATTCTTAGGTGAAAGTTCTTTTTTGTTAGTCTAAACATGATACGAATCACATGGTAACACCAGGCATGTCCCAACAAATAGCTGAGCTACTATCCTTCAGGCAAACCAAATTATGAAAAGCAAAAATGCCAAAGTGATGTGGGACGTCAGATGATGTGGGAAGTCCTTCTATATATGTGTTGCTCTTATTGGTAAATGAATAAAGGTTTTATTTGGACTATGGCAGGGCAGAAAATAACTAGGCTGGAAGAGACATAGAGAGAGTAGACAGTCAAGGAGATGCCATGTAGCTGCCGAAGGAACTTTACCTGGTAAGCCACAGCCTCGAAGCGAAACACAGAATAAAAGAAATGGGTTAATTAAAGATATAAGAGTTAGCTAGGAAAATGTCTGAACTATTGGCCAAACAGTTGGAATATATTTATAGTTTCTGTGTGGTTATCTGGATCTGGGCAGCAGGGAAATGAAAGAGCACTCTCCACCTACAAAATAATACCCACATATTTGGGGCTAACACACATTGCTGTCACCCACTTCAGGTGTGGATGCTTGTACGCCCACTCGAGGTTAAGAGGAAAGTAGCTGATAGCATGCCAGCAGCTCCCCACTCCCCGCCTGGGCAACTGGCAGGAGAACAGAAGATTCCCGCTGCTATACACAGAGACATTTCCAGGCTGCACAACATGCTGCATGGCAGATTTAGCTTTTACTCAGACAAAAAATAAAAAGATTTCTGTGCTGCATGGTGCTCCCCAGAGTTGAGGTGGCTCCCACCCAGCGGTCCCGGAGCTGGCAGTAAGTATACCTCTGCCATGTTGAAGGCTGAGAGAGCCAGACGGAGCCAGACACCAAAACCAAAGCTTTAATCCTAGCCATATCGCTAAGCAGATTAAAGACTTGTGCTCAGAAAAAGATATACAGTGAAGACAGATTCAGATAACAACAACAAAAAAAAAACCCTCTAAATTGTTTACAGTGTGTTTAAAAAATGTACATAGGGTTGGGAGAGAGAAAAAAAAGAATACAGACATGTATAAAAAGAAAACATAGCTTTAAAAATAAAACAGAGTCTTTAAAGAGATTGTAAAAGTAATATAAAAGAGTACAGACAGACACAGATTAAAGGAGTAAAAGCAATAGAGAAAAAATAAGCCATGTAAAGATGGAAAATACGCAGAGAGTCTGGATTATGTATATTTTTGGGTTTTATTTGATTTTTTTTAATTGCAGAAAGACATTTGATTCTGGGGGCTGCTAAGTTAAACCAACATAAAGGTATCTTGACTTCAAAATTTAGGTCTAAGGATATGTTGCTTTGGAAAAGAGGTTTTGCTTTTGTTTCCACAGAAGATGAGAACCTGTGGATTCCTTCCAGACTAATGAGATTTGATAGAACAAGAGCCCCCAGAAAGATATCCGTGAACCCTAAAAATACTTTGCCCAACAAACAGCAGGAAGCAGTATGGAGAAAACAATGCCCAAATCCCCAAAATGATTGTATATAAATGTTTGTTTTCATTTAACGAGGGCTATGATATAGAAATGAATACTTTACATTGGTAAAGACTTTGGTCTATTGATACAAATTCAAGGTTGATTTGTAATACTGTGTATGTGTATTTCTGTTATTGTTTAAGGTATTGTGATTGTGCAGCTCATTTAAAAAGGTAATGTATAATTAAGAAATATAGATTAATAGGTAGCCATTTATAATAGTCAAACTTGTAGTCGTATTAGTTAGGTTTTCTAGATGTACAGAGATATATTTAGATGGATAGGTTTTCTTCAAATCTTTCAAAGACCTACAGAATATGGCATTTAAAAGGTTTTGAGGCTTCTTTTTTTCTTTCTTTTTTCTTTCTTTTTTTTTTTTTTTTTTTGAGACAGGGTTTCTCTGTGGCTTTGGAGCCTGTCCTGGAACTAGCTCTGTAGACCAGGCTGGTCTCGAACTCACAGAGATCCGCTGCCTCTGCCTCCCAAATGCTGGGATTAAAGGCGTGCGCCACCATCGCCCGGCGAGACTTCTTAACAGTGAAACATGTCTTCTTCCAGTAGCACCAATTACTTCAGAGAGGTTGATGGACATTGAAGAAACTTGTTATGGAATTTGCCTTCAATGTGACAAGGCTAGCCATTTGGGCAAGAAACTGCTCTTGCCTGAACTGTTTGATGATATGCTGTGTTAGCTGGACATGCAGGACCCACAGAAAAATGACTGCTGAACTTGCCAAAAGGTGAGACAATCCTTTAGAGTTCCTGCTTCATGAAAGAGTCTGCCAGACACTCTGCAGGACACAGAAGAAAGCAACTGATAAACTTTGCTATTACAAGGCAGAACAGATCTACAAATTTCCTGCTTCACTGAAAAGTCTGCCAGACATTATAGCCTGTAGGCTGAAGACAGGTGCCCCAATGTTACCAAAGAACTTTGGGTGACTGTTCAGACAGCAAGATGTCACTGTCAATTCTAGAACTTTGGAAATTGCTTACAATGTACTTCCTGTTTAATATATCCTTCTAGGGTCTTTGATGAGTTGAAGACTAGATAGTTATAATTATAGTTTTTCCTTAGTTATGATAAAAGATAAATTAGATGTGAAATTTTCCAGAACAAAAGACTAAATATTATAAGAGTAATTCTTACTTGATATCTGTTTTGTTATATGTAATTTTACTATGTTAAAGTTAAAATCTTACTTTTTATTTAGACAGAAAAGGGGAGATGACGTGGGATGTTTTTCTGTATCTGTGTTTCTCTTATTGCTTAATGAATAAAGCTGCTTTGACCTTTGGCGGGGCAGAATATAGCCAGGCTGGAAGAGATACAGAACAAGTAGGAGGAGTCAAGGAGACGCCATGTAGCTGCCCAAGGAGACAGATACTGGAACCTTACCTGGTAAGCCACAGCCTCATGACAATATACAGAATAATAGAAATGAGTTAATTCTTAGATATAAAAGTTAGCTAGAAAAACGCCTGGACTATTGGTCAAAGAGTGCTGTAATTAATATAGTTTCTATGTGATTATTTGGGTCTAGGTAGCAGGGAAATGAAAGAGCAGTTTCTGCTAACACCAAAGTGCTTTTAAAAATTTTTATTCATTATTATTATGTAAATGTGTGTGTGTATGACTGCCAGGGTGTGTCAACATTTACACACCATGTTTTGCCTGTGAAGGTCAGAGGACAAGTTTCAGAACTGGATTCTCTCCTTTTAATGTTGATTCTGGGGCTTATACTACGTACTAGCCTAGACTGGCCTAACGCACTGGGATTAGAGATATACACCACTATGCCAGAATGGTTTATGCCAGAGGAACTCCATGCCATACTGTGCTTGTGTTTCAATGTGTGAGCTGATTCTGTCTTCACAGCACTGCAGTCTACACGACTCATGAGGGAGGAAGCACAGTTAGAACATACCCCTCCTCACAGTAAGGAGAATACTGAAGTTAGTTCTAAACCAATGACGACCAAGTCTGTGGCTACACACACATATTTACAAATGAGCAATGTGATCTGAACACCAAGTGCAATCATTGGAGAAGTGAACACAGCACATGTTTTGTCTGCACAATCCTGGAGAGGTTTCTGGAATAGTGTTCTGGCATGTTCACACAAAGAACAGCGCTGGGTAAGGAAGTGGTGGGCAGAGGGGATAAATAGTGAACACAGATGCAATGTGAAATGGAGCAGTGGGGACTAGGGCTCCGCTATTGCTACAGTGGAAAAAAGACACAGGAGGACATGATCTTAGTAGGACAAGTCAGTTTTTCTAAACCTGTGTTCCCCCAGTTACCAGTCCCACAAAAGAGATTTTTTTCAAGTTTTGGAACAAAAACAGGTTGCATGGTACTTTCCTTTCTCATATTCAAACTCTGAGACACTTGAGAGTAAAGAAAATCTGCTTAGGTTGGGTTAGAATGTAGCTCAGTAGGGATGACAAGGAGGAGGAAGAGAATGGGAAGAAGGGGAGGAAGGGAAAGAGGATCACTGTGGAATATTCCTTTACACTGTGTGAATATTTGTCGCTGTGATTGGTTTAATAAAGACGCTAAATGGCCAACAGTGGACAGGATAATGTCAGAAGGAGAGCCACACAGAGAATGCTGGGAAGAAGGGTAGAGTCAGAGGAGCAGCGAGCAGATGCAGAGAGAAGCTGGACGGACATGCCGTACTGGGAAAAGGTACAAAGCCTAGTGGCAAAGTATAGATAAACATACGGGGTCATTGGAAATATAAGAGTTAGCAATCTGCGCTATCAGCTGAGCATTTGTAAGTAATAGTAAACCTCTATGTGGTTACTGGGGAGCAGCCTGAGGGACAGAAACTTCCACCTACAAATGGCACCCACACATTCGGCACCTACATCCACACAAAACCTGAGAGATCACCTGTTTATCCTATCTACTTCTCAAATCTATTTGAGTATAGACAGGACAGTTTTGTTTATTCCAGCCCTGCCGAGGGCAGAAAAATGGGAGAAAGGCTAATCTATGCCCCGTTCTTCAACTGGAAGCAGAATACCCTCCTCTATCCTTACTGAGCTGTAAACTCATTAGCTCGTTCTGATCCTCACCAAGATGGTCTGGTGGTGGCCTTCCAATAGAGCCCACGCACATGTGCTGAACATGTAAGTATTTCACAGAGTCTACTTTGAAAAACAGTGAGTTAACCCATTTCCTGTATTTAATCAAGTACAGGGACCCCAAATAGCTTATTTACGGTCATGGCATGGCACAGTAGAGCCAGGACTCAGAACTCTGGACACCTTGCTCTGTGTCCAGGGGTCTTCAGTCATAGTCACTTTGTTTTGAAGAAGTCTGTCACAACTATCTGCTTACTGCTCCCTGCCCCTCCCCCATCCTTCTTTCCTGTTGGAAGACAGGAAGGCTGAAAACAGAGAGACTAGAAGGCACATAGGCAGCACTGCATGTAAGCTTACATGGAGCTGGACTCTAAATCAATGATGAACAGCAGAAATATTTCATTTCCAAAGTCATTTTTGCATTTATGTATTTGTTTAATATCTTGCCCCCTCCACTGAAATAAAAGTATTCAGGAGGGCAGGAATTACATTTCCTTTGAGCTACTTCAGACACACTTTGAACAGCTTGGTTTTATTTCTAAGTTCATAACACATCTACAGTCAGTAATGAACAAAGGGGGAGGCAGCTGGCGGCAGGAGAGCTGGTGCTGGATGCCTCTCGGGATGGACAGACAGGCTTGAGTAACATGGAAAACCCCTAGCTAAGAGGAATGTGAATATTCAGGCCAGGACACACAAATCGTTCTTAAAAACACAGCTATGGGAAATGGTAAGAAAGTTGAGTATTTTGGTTGTGTCTGACCGGTTTGAATGGGGGCAGGGAGGTATTTTTAACGACAATTTCATTAGAAAATGGCTACAGAATTTAAGGAAAGGGTTTATTTAACTCCTTCTCAGTCATGGAGCCCAGTTGAGTTTGTAGCACAGACACCAGAAATGGATGCAATTTTGCTCGCGGAAGTAATCAGGATTATTAATACTCCAGAGGGCAGCCAGGAAATGCTTGAGATGACAGTTTCATTCTGTTCTACAAACCCATTTTTTTCAATGGGTAGCCAAGCAGTCACGTACTGTTAAGAGCAGTAGGCAGATCTAACAGAATGATGTCTGGATTGAGAAACTGATAGGTCTAAATTGATCCTCACAATTAGAAGCATTAAGTTAATTCCTGGTATCTGAGCAAAGACAGACAGATGCTGGACTAAATGGAATATAGTTCCTCAATGCCAGTGACAGATGATCCAGATAACATCAGCTGGCTGTGTTCCTACATTAAAGCTGCCCCTGGTCCACTGAGAATGTGGGAAGCAGAGGTCTGATTCCCCACGTGCAGCATGAATGAAGTGAGTGTCCCTAATAAACATCTTCAATGACCTCAGCGCAGACCACCACAACATGGCCCATCTTACAGAAAGATCCTATGCTTCAGTACCAGCTAGAATGGTGGTTTCTGAAGTCTTCAAAGCTCACTGTGAACAGTCATGCCTGCTTTGGCCACTTGCTGGCAGTGCCTCCTTTTTGCTTTTGCTCCACTGACTGATGTGTATTCTGCTGGCAGGTGTCATCGGCCCCAGCTCTCAGCAGACCATGGGGCTGGGGCTATGTCACTCACTCACTTGGTATTAGATGTCAAAGTTCTACTCCAAGCATAGTAATCTAAAGTGAATTCAACCAGTCTGCCTCCCTAAATATGTTTTTATCTCATACACACACAAATATTTATAGTCTATATTGGGAGTGTCAAGTACAAGATCACAAGGAGTTCATGATAACTGTCTAGGAAGGGAAGGAAGGAATTAGGGGAGAAATAAGGTCCAAATCGGATTTTAGGATTTGGTAGGTCTGGGAGAGATCAAGAGAAGTCAAGAGATGTGAAAAAGACTGGCAGGACAGGGATCAGAAGGGTAAAATGATTTTAACGAAGAGACGAGTGGGGATGGATGTGGATGAAGAAGCGAGAAAGGTGGACAGGGGTTAGAGCTCACAGGGAAACCAACTGTACCTACTCTGCAAACAACACAGGGAAGTCTGGGACTAGAGATCACAATGGGAACCAACTGAACCTACTCTGCAGACAACACAGGGAAGTCTGGGACTAGAGATCACAATAGGAACTAACTGTACCTACTCTGCAGACAACACGGGGAAGTCTGCGACTAGAGATCACAATGGGAACCAACTGAACCTACTCTGCAGACAACACGGGGAAGTCTGGGACTAGAGATCACAATAGGAACTAACTGTACCTACTCTGCAGACAACACGGGGAAGTCTGGGGCTAGAGATCACAATGGGAACTAACTGTACCTACTCTGCAGACAACACGGGGAAGTCTGGGACTAGAGATCACAATGGGAACCAACTGTACCTACTCTGCAGACTACATGGGGAAGTCTGGCCCTAACTGAGCATTTACATTGCATTGTCACTGTGCTAGGGGCTTATGTGACTAATTTAAGAAGACAGCAGCCTTATTGTCTAAGTGCTATTATTATCTCTATTGTAAGATAAAAAAAAAACTAAGCTAAAGACTGAGTAAGAAATTCATCTGAGGTAACACTGGGACCCAGGGAAGTGAGCAGCAAAGGCAAGAGGCTGTTAGAAGGCAGCCAACTCCTGCCGTGTGATGGCTGCTGAGGCCATGAGTGTAGTGGGGCTGAGAGTGTGACCTCATGCTACAATTAAGTCTTGGTTCTTGTGTGGCCAGGACACATGCAGTAGAGGAAATAATCAGGATGCCACCTATGTCTGGCAGTGGAGATCTTTTCCCATTCAGTAGGCTGCGTTTTATCTTGTTGACTATCCACATGACTATGAATATCTGCATCTGCACACACTTGGTGTGTTGAGTTTGAGGCACCCAAGCGATAGGCTTCACTTTCACTCAGCAGCCCCTCCTGCTTCCCAACTGTGTGCCATGGGCTGTGCTAAGCCACACCTCCTGAGCCCTCCGTTACAGGGAAAACATGCAACCAGCAATCAATTCCATAAATGCGGTGTGATGAGAACAATAACTCGCATCCAATAAGCACTTATCACACCATTTCCTATATTTCCCGTTGTGAGCCTAGTCTTTAAAGGCTAAGCCATTTCTCTAGCCCTTATCACACCATTTCTGGTGCTTTTCTTTTGAAACTTAAAAATTTAATTATGTATTTGTGTGTATATGTAAGAATGAAGTTTCTGTAAAGTCAAGGGCATGGTCAACAAGATAAAACGGCAGCCTACTGAATGGGAAAAGACCTTCACTAGCCCACATCGGACAGAGGACTGATCTCCAAAATATACAAAGAACTCAAGAAATTCGTCATCAAAAGAACAAATAATCCAATAAAAAATGGGGTACAGACCTAAACAGAGAACTCTCAACAGATGAATCTAAAATGGCTGAAAGACACTTAAGGAAATGTTCAACATCCTTAGTCATCAGAGAAATGCAAATCAAAACAACTCTGAGATTCCATCTTATGCCTGTAAGAATGGCCAAGATCAAAAACACTGATGACAACTTATGCTGGAGAGGATGTGGGGGGGTAAAGGGAACACTCCTGCATTGTTGGTGGGAATGTAAGCTGGTACAGCCCCTTTGGATGTCAGTGTGGTGATTTCTCAGAAAACTAGGAAACAACCTTCCTCAAGATCTAGCAATACCATTTTTGGGTAAATACCCAAAGGATGTTCAATCGTACCACAAGGACATGTGTTCAACTATGTTCATAGCAGTATTGTTTGTATCAGCCAGAACCTGGAAAAAAACCTAGATGCCCTGAACTAAAGAATGGATAAATAAAATGTGCTACATTTACTCAGCGGTAAAAAATGACTTCTTGAAATTTGCAGGCAAATAAATGGATCTAGGAAAAAAAAAACCATATTGAGTGAGGAAACTCAGACCCAGAAAGACAAAATATAATATGTACTCACTCATAAGTGGATATTAGACATAAAGCAAAGTATAACCAGCCTACACAGTCCACAACCCCAGAGAAGCCAGGAAACCGGGAGGACCCTAAGAGAGACATACATGGATCTCCCTGGGAAGAAGAAAAAGGCAAGATCTCCTGAGTAAACTGGGAGCATGGTGGTCATGGGAGAGGGTAGAATGGGACAGGGGAGGAAGGGAGGTGAGCGGAGAAAAATGTACAGCTCAATAAAACAATAAAAAAAAATGTGCACATGTGAGTGTAGGTGCCTGAGGAATCCAGAAAAGGGCATCACATCCCCTGGAGCTAGAGTTACAGGTAGTTGTAAGTTGTCTGACTTGGGTGCTGGTAACTGAACTCAGGTCCTCTACAAGAATAGTGTATGCTCTTAACCACTGAGCCATCTATCCAGCCCTCAAACCAGAGGACAGAATCCCTGAGAGTTCAAACCACCAACTTTCTTTCCTAACCTCCTCCATACAACTGTCAACTATGAATGTGTGAGTTACCGAAAGCATAGTGCTTATCTGGCATGCATGGAGTGCTGGTACCATGCTACTTGCTTTACATATTTTAGCCATTCAGCCAGTGGGTAACTCTTTTGAGGTAATATTGTCCTCATCTTATAAACAAGAAAACTAAAACACCCAGAGTCTAAGTAACTCACCCAGGTCACACATCAGCAAGCAATAAAGCCAAGATCTGAACCAAGGTAGGCTGGGCTCATCTTATATATTAGAAAACTTAGCCTCGGGAAGTTCAAGGAATATGCCTCCCACTAAGCAAACACACAAGAAGGGGCTGAGGTATGCTTTGGACGGATGTCTAATTAACACCAACCCGCCAGAGCTGCTAAAAGCATGATGGGGAGAGAAAGAGCGGAGGAGACAACAGGAGCAGAGGAATAACGCTTCTATAAGGGGAGGGCAGTGAGGACTATGTGGCTACAGAGAAGCCTGCGGGTGAGCTGACAGAATTATTTTCCAATCATCCACTTTTCCCTATTAGCAGGAGGGAGTTTCCAGAGTAACCCACATGGAAACTTAACCCCTGTAAGATCACAGATATTGAAACCAAAAGGGCTCCCACGAGCTTCCAATACCTCTCAGACTCCTTTTCTCTCACTCCACCGTTCAACCCTGGCCAAGTCCTCTGCTGTCTACAGGATGCCATTCTTACTCTCTCACCTTCATTACTCCAGCCTTTCCCTCTCTCCTGGGGAGTTCACAGCAGCATAAAAAAGCCACGCTGTTATCTTTTTTCCATGAAAACAAAAGTCAGACCTAACCTGACCCCACTTCCCTTTGCTATCCCCTACCTGTCTCTTCCCTTTTGAGTGAGCCTTCGCCTATTCTTGTCATTTCTTTCTTTCTTCCGGTTCTGTGTTGCGCCCTCTCCACTCAGACCATTCAGAGTGCTCTCATCAGGGTCACTAATTACCTCCACATGACTAGAGCCAATGGTCAGTACTCAGGGCTCATCTTATTTGACTTATCAGCATCTGTCACAGTTCATCGGGTAACCCTTTCTTCACATGGCTTTTCACCAGCCTGGGCTCCTTCTACCTCACTGCTCGCTTGTTCTGGTCCCCTAACGCTCTCTGTTGCCTCTCTTCTCTCTACACTCTCATGCTGGGATGACCCGACGCGTCTTGAGCCTTCCTCTTCCCCTGTTGACTTGCACTTTAACAGCTAACAAATGTGCTATTTACACTCGTTGGATGTCGCTCTTGTCTGCTAGTCATTACTGTGCAAAGCTCTTAGCATATTCCAGCATTTCTCATCTGTTCCCAATCTCTAATACACAAGAGTTCTCCTAAGAGATCTGAGGATGACTAACTGCACTGTTCCTTCCGTGGGCTTCTCCCAGGATTCCAGCTCAGTGGCTGAACGTGCTTGAATCAGAGCACTATATCATCACAAGCAACACTTTGGGTCACATATGCCTTCTCCAGAGATCACAGTTGTGCTCATGTAGAATCTCAATTTCCCCATTTTCTAATAAAAATCCTGAGAGGCCTCTCACCATATAGAATTCTCTTAGCACCTATAGTTAATTTTCAAGGTCTATAGGTAAAAACTTATACTTGATAGACATATAGATCAAAAAAATATACATATATTTTCAAATTAATAAGAACCACAATAAAAAAGCTTTAAAATAGTGAGATGTGTAAGACATTAGATAAAATCTGATTGCACAATTGGGCGTGATGGGATGTGTCTGTCAGCCCAACTCTTGGAAGCTGGAGACAGAGGGATTGTTAGTTTGGGGCCAGGCTGAACTACAAAGTGAGACCCTGTTTGTTTGTTTGTTTGTTTGTTTGTTTTAAAGACTACCCATTCAAGTTTGCCTCAAAGGGATTTACCTGACATATACGAACACCTGAATCGCCACTCTCAAGCACACCCAAGGTTGGCACCTACCTTATATTTTGAAGTGTCCCAGTTGTGAACTACTCGTGCTGGGATGAGAAAGCTGTCGTCCACGTGGCACCTGCTGCAGTAGTACCACCCGCTGTAATTGCACACCTTGGCCTTGCCATTAGAAAGACCAATAGATCGCTGGCATCCTGTTCAAGGCAAAAGATAGACTATGATTGCTGCTGAACTTTGAACAGCACAGAACAAGGCTCCACAGCCCTCACGCTAAATGAAGTCTGTAGCAGAAGAGAAGCTGCAGAGAATGCAGGGACCCAAATGCCTCATCCTTCCTAGCCTAAAAGTCTAGACCCCACCTCCTGAGAGACAGACACCATCCTAACTAAACCCTTGTCTCTGGTCTCCTCTGATTCTATTTCTTCTGCACATAGCTATCAGAGATCAGTTCCTCCACAACTCTACCTTTATTTTCCTTCTCAGAAACTAATTAATATGACATAATTGTCTGGAAGCTTCTAATATAGGTTTGTTCGGCTTACACAGCATCTCTGAGGAAAGAGACCCTATTTTACTAATGAAGAAATGAAATCAGGCATGGTGGTCCACCCCTGTAGTCGCAGAACTTGAGGCTAAGATTGTGGGCTCAAGGCCAGTCTAGGCTATATGGCAAGTCCCAGAGTTCAAAGCAGCCTGGGCAACTTAGTGAGCCCGTCTCAGAGAAACAAAACCAAGAGCTATCACTCTAGTTCAGTTAGTGGAGTACTTGCCTAGCAAATGAAGCACTGAGCTCAATCCCCAGCACCACGTAAACTGTGGTGATATATGTGATATGGTGGTGCTTGCATTTGGAGGTATTTCAAAGGCAAAGGGAAGAGGATCAGAAATTAAATGTCATTTGGGCTATATATCAAGTTTGAGGCTAGCCTGAGTAACATGACACGTTGCCCACAAAAATAAAATCAAAACTAAACCAAAACAAAAACCAATAAAAGGAAGGAAAGGAAGAAAGGCAGAGATTGAGAGCAGAAGAAAGGAAGAATTTTGCAGTGTTCAATGTGTTATGTGAGATTGTTCTGCAAATAAAAGGTAGGGTTTGGAATTGGTTGTAAGCTTGTCTGGTGATGAAATGATCCCTAAATAGGAGACACAGCATGTTTTTGCTTAAAAAACTATTAGTGTAAAGACTCTGGCATCTGACTGTCTTCTCTTTGGATATAGAATCTATTTACTCCAGCCCAAGAACTCTTCACATCCTTCCCAGATAAACACAGTACTCACTGCACCCTCAACAGCAAACGCGCCAGATTCTCTCCAGTGCCTTAAGTGTTTGGGACCTCAATAAATCTTGCATGCCATCAAGGCCACTAGATGGTAGGTGACTCCTTTTCCTCTCTCAGGAGTTTGATGATTCTGTGAACACTGTCCAGGGACTGTCAGGCGACCTGGCAGTAATCATGCTTCCTTAGGAGGAAGTCCTGCCACAAACATCCTGGAAGCCCCAGTAAGGCTGATGAACACTATGCAAACGGCATCCCTATTCTGAACTGTCTCACGGCTTTCACTTCAGAACCTGTCCATGCGGCATTCCTCACGGTCGGGTGCCAGAACACACAGACTAAAGAGAGCTGACACAGGCTCACGATGTAAAGATGAACTGATTTACTCTTCCAGTGACGGTGACGACAAATAATTTGGCAACCAGTGTTATAATCAATTCCGTTACTAGGAACTCAAAAGATTTAATACAATTATTTAATACAAACTGCCTTCCTACAAAGATACACATAAACTCAATGAAAATACTACAAAACCTAACAAGTTTCCATCACAAATAAAATGGCAGTAATAACCATGCCATTTCACAGTGCATCTTCTGCTGGGAGAATTGGATCCTTTTGTTTTTAAAAACAGAGGGGACTGAAAGATCATGAAACACGTGTGTTAGTGGTACACTCTCATAACTAGATCTTCCCATAGTTCTTAAAATTATTATTCTTTTTTAACTACTGAGTAGCAACAAAATCACCATGAGCCTGTTTTTGAGGCTAGCTGAGGAAAGAGAAACAATGTGCAGAAGATAAGGACACAGGAGCTCCTGTGTGACGGGAGAGATGCTGTCACCACTCTGGGCGGTAAATGCTGGAATGCTGTTTGCTGCACTTATAGACTGTGTGACTCATTTGGCATTTAGCACGTGCCTCCTTGAACCGCGGTGCCTTTTTATGGCCCTCTCCAGTCAGGCAGACAGTAAACTTCCCAGATTTATTTTTTATCCTCCGCACTTAACACAGAGTTTAACACACAGTAGACAACCAATAAATGTTTGTGTTGAGACATGATAAACTAGCTACCCCCGGCACATGCACACAAACATACACGTAAAAGACTGTCATTTCCTATAGTTATTCCAAAGTAATTCTCTGAACCTGGCTGCATGCCTCTTCAAACAGCTTGCGTTTGTTCCTATTCTTGTTAAAATATGTTGCCCATTCTAAAGTCTGCACATTAAATGTGTTTACCTGTGATCAGTGGACAGACCCAACTGGGACCTGACACATGCAAGCTCTGAGGATGTCTCTGTTTCTATAATTAGTAGATAGTCAAACTGAATTAACACTGAGATAGAATTGTGGCAGAGCACTGTCCAAGAATGGAGTCACGTGAGAATTTTGAATGCTGTGAGAAACCACAAGAAACTAAGACACAAGTCTTGTAACTTCAGTTTCTTCAAAACATAGAGTGTTTTCATGTTCCCAGGTGTAGTGGATAGGCCTGAGCTGACTTCAGATTATCCATTACAACTGGCTAGTGTTATTTGTTTAAATGTTTCTATGGAAACCATGATCTTGCCATGTCTGCTGGTCCACCATGTGCAGCCCTGTGACTGTACTCTTGGCTTGTGTGACTCTGCTTAGCCATCAGCTCTGAATAAAGTTGGTTACCGCATGAGGTCAGTCCATCTCACTTATGGGCTCCACGCTCTTGGAGTGTCGCTAGAGCAGGAAGCCCAATAGAACCCAGTCCTTCCCAATAGGTCAGAGGTGACTATGATCTTGCGACATTCAGTCAAGCACATCACTGTAGTGCAAACTACCATCCAAAACACTGAAAAACAAGGTCAGTTTGGCTCTTCAATTGCTTGAATTTGGTATATAATTAATATCAGTACGCATCTCCTGAATACTAATAGGTACTAAAGGAGTTACCAGTCTGTAATTTTAATGACTTTACTATAATGTTCTATAACAAATATAAGCAACATTTAAAAATACAAATATGCATAGAAAGCATATAAACTAGCAATCTGTAATGTTTCACTGGTTGGTGGAGGCACACGCTTTTAATCCCAGCATTTGGGATGTAGAGGCAAGTGATTTCTCTGAGTTTGAGGTTAGCTTAGTTTACAGAGCAAGTTCCAGAGCAGTCAAGACTACAACAGAGAAATCCTGTCGCGCAAAAAAAAAAAAAAAGTTTCCACTAGGCACACTGATTTTAAGCGGGTGTTGAACTACGTGTGCCACTGAGACATATTAAACACGTTTAGACTTTGTACTGTTTTCTGGGCTTATAAAAGGAAAGGAGGAAGGATGGGAGAATATAGCGATGCTCTTCAGGGTTTAGTTTAGACATGGGCAACACTGTGAAGACTGATACCTCTGGTCCTTGGGTGTCTTCCTGCTCTATGTGGAACCATGTTGCCCAGTCAGTCCATAAGTCACTTTGAACAGGTCTGCATGCCTAGGAATATTCCCACATGGGAAGTACAGAGACGTGTTAATCCAGAGCCAGAAGTCTGGCCCATTCTTGTCCAGTGCACACTGTGAACCTGACCCAACCAACTCTCTAGGCCTGCTTCCTCATAATAAAATAAACTGGATAGCTGAGACTGGTGGATGGTCAAATTCAATGAGCATCAAAATCTCCTAGCAATGTTTGTGGCAAATTAAGACCTTCCTCAAGACGATTATGAATCTGTATAATCGGGATAGCAACCAGAAATCTATACTTCTCGTGTACACCTTCTGTTCCTTACCAGGGATTCTAGCAGGTAAAGGCTGGGATGCTCCCCTGGTTTCTCTAAAACCTACCTCCAAGATCCCTCCAGACTCTAAATGACAGTGCAGAAGACATGCAGATTACTCAGTGAAAACCATAATTTGTTGCATACCTTCCAACACTAAATTTCAGTTCTTAGTCAATTTCTGGCCATCAGCTATGGAAAAGTACCTGAGCTCGGTCTATAAGTGTTTATTCCGCACACTGCAGATGGAACTGAGGATCTGCCCACACTCTGCAAGAGCTCCACCACCAGCTCCACCCAGAGCATCTCCACTGCTACTGGGAAGCCTCCTATTCAACTGAGAAAGAATTAAAGCCTTTTAGCCCCAGTCCAACACACTTGCCTTTGAAGAGCACAGTGTAGTTGGGAAGAAGACAAGAGGCTACTGACCTGATACAGAGTCATTGTCTTTCACACAGCACATAGCATCTGTCTCAAGAAGGAAGCCCTGCTCTGTTGATTGGCAGCGAGATTTCCTTCACTATCATACTGTGGGTCATGGACTGAAAGTGTCTGAAGCAATTTTCCATGAAGAGGCACAATCGAGATTTTAATTTATCATTGTGAGGTTTTCAACAGGGGAAAGCGTGCTTTCTTAAAAATGACTGCTAAGAAACTTTTTTTTCAAGAGTGCCAAAAGCAGATTCTGAAAGAAGAATAGAGCTGCAAAGTAGACAGACAATAATTAATTGAAATAACTAATTAGGCCTTATTTACATATATTTTTATGTACTTTCACACAGATTTTCAACAACATTTCTAAATTCAAGGGCATTTGTAGAGGGGACACTCTACATGTTAGATCAAAGCAAATGCATTCTCCTAGGTTCTTTTTGAAACTTTTCAGAGTGTTCAATTCATAAGAACAAAAAACTACCTCACAAGAGAACTCACTGGCCTTTTTTTTTTTTTTATTGCTTCCCACCCCACTTCACATCTTTAATGAACACATGCTCTGAAGAGCTTAGCTTCCCCTCTGATACACTTTTGGAAACAAATGTCACCATGTAAGCAGAACCCAGCTTGCTGCATGTGCAGCCCTTTCCCAAATGGCCTTTCACTAAGACATCCAATAGAATCTAAGGCTCGCAACAGACATTTTGGCATAATTCTCTACAATGGACAATCTTTCTTCTCATGAATGCACCTAGTTAGCTTGGCGGGCTGCTGTGTGGTGTTTCTGAGGCTAAGGTCTTGAGCCAACAGCCTCCTTGCTTAATAGCTGTCAACCTCTGCAGCCCAGACCCGGGGAACCTAGGGACCCGAGAGGGAAGGACAAGAGCTGAGGTGCCTGTCTCACTGTGGAAGTGTTAGCTGCTCCAAGTTGCTTTTTGTCCTATGACATGAGCTTTCATATACTCCCAGGAGGTCAACCTGTATTTTGCTTTTTGGTTGTTGTTGTTATTGATGCTGTTTGCTTCCATTTTGTTTTTTTGAGACAGGGTTTCCCTGTGTAACAGCCCTGGCTGTCTTGGAACTCACTTTGTAGACCAGGCTGGCCTCAAACTCACAGAGACCCACCTGCCTCTCCCTCCTAAGTGCTGAAGTATTTTGTTTTGTATTTGGCAGGTAGAGATGCTCTAAAAAACGAAAAAATAATAATAAAATAAAACAAAATCATGGAAGAAGAGAAGAAAGTGCTTTTATGAAAAGGGGAAGAGAAAAAAACCAGATGGTGGTAGTAAATATTGTAACGTCAGCACTTGGGAGGAGGAGGCAGGGGAAGCTTTTAGTGACCCTATCTTCTAAAAACAGGAGGGGAGGTGTGAGACTAAGAGTTTGAAGAAACAAATGTTCATTTGCTCTGTAAAATCAGAAAAAAATAAAGCCTAGCAAAGACATCACGGTGTCTGTAATCCCAACACTCTAGTAGCTGAAGCGAGAGGATCATGATTTCAGAGCTAATGTGGGGTACATAGGAAAATCCAGTCTTTAAAAGGGATGGGAGGAGAAAAGCAAAAGGGAAACCTGATGAATTCCACAGCCTCTTTTCCATAGGCATAGGACAGGATGAATTGTCCACGCTAAGCTAAGGAATAGGATCTCCCGGTCTCTCCCTCCGTCCTTCCCTCCAGTGTCCTGGCAGGGAGCAGTGGGTTGCCATCAACAAGCACTATGTAAAATGCTGCTCTAAGGCCTGGACTTTAAACAGTGTTAGACACTTAAGACTGTATTTTTTCCAAAGTGAAGTAGAGGCTCAATGACTTGGCTTTTTATAAGTATTAGGGATGGTAAGACTAGTGGTATGGTTCTCTGGCTGAATACTTGATTAGAAGGTGTGAAGGGCCTGGGTTTGACAGTCCCATGCCACCCAAGTGCTGAAAAAAAATAAAGAAATGTCAGGAACTGGGTATAAGAACATAAACAACTCGGTTTCCCTAGTTTACTGGCTGTAGCTATCTACTAAATAATAGCTAGGGTTAAATTGGGCATGGAGTGGCGCACGCCTTTAACCCCAGACCTTGGCAGGCAGAGGCAGGCAGATCCCTCTGAGTTCAAGGCCAGCCTGGTCTATACATTGAGTTCCAGGGCAGCCAGAGCTACAAAGTGAGACCCTGTTTTAAAACAAACAAACAAGCAAGCAACAAAAAGGAGTTAGTGTTGAATATACACTTTTAAAAACAAACAGCAGCTTGGCATAAACTAAATGTTCTGCTTATCCAGCCTGGGATTAGCCCAAACATAGGTAGCGTTTAATTTAAGGCATAAGCAATCTTTTCAATATAGAGCTGGCATTAAATGAAGTTGAAGCAAAAACAAACATGGGTCCTAGCCTTGTATAATCACACAGAAACTATATTAATTACAACACTATTTGGCCAATGATTTAGGCATATTCCTAGCTAGCTCTTACATCTTGAATTAACCCATTTCTATTAATCATTGTATCTCCAGGAGGCTGTGTCCTTCTTCTTTGGCAGCTACATGGTGACTCTTTGACTCTGCCTGCTCTCTATCTATCTATCTATCTATCTATCTATCTATCTATCTATCTATCTATCTATCTATCTATCTATCTATATGTTTGGATTTCCCCCTTGGCTTTACTCTGATAAGCCATTGGCTGAAACAGCTTCTTTATTAACCAATGGTAATAAAACATATTCACAGCATTCAGAAGGGAATCCCACATCATAGCCTTGTACCCTGAACAGCAGAAAGGGACAGAGTTTAGATGTAAGAATGGCTACCACTACACCTCAATTAGCATGGTAGAAATAAGGTTATGAAATTCTACTTATAAAATGGAAAGGGTACAAAGACTAAAGGAATCTGAAAACACCTATTTATAAGTCATTGACCCAACCCCTTTCCTATCTCAAACATTCAAATTACCACTGGGTCTTTGGAACAAGACAGTAACCCACAAAGCAGAAGGGATCTACTTAATCATAAAACAAAGTAAGTCACTGAACATTTAGATAAAGACTATGGTATGTATGTCATATGGAGTGTACACACTTTGTCTGTTATAAGACAAACAGTATTTCTAAGCATCTCGAAACTGAGGAACAAGAGGAGAACTTAATCTTGTGCCACTATAATTACTAATATGAAGAAATGGTATGGGTTGGCAGAGATTTGGTGGAAACTATATACCTATTTTAGGTTGTAGAAGCTCAAAATTATATTCTCCATAAGGTTTTAAATACTTTGATAGCGAATTCTCTTCCCAGGGAATAAAAACTTTATAGCTGGTTGCTCTCAGAAAAAAAATACAAACAAACAAAAACAAGCAAATAAAACAAAAGCAGGCTATTAAACAAAAATCTCAGTGCCAGGAATAGATATCTCCTTTCAGGTTATTAGACAAAAGCCCCAGATTCCTCCAAAACATTGTCAATGCCTTTGGTTGCTCACTAACTAACTAGATGGTAAAATCCTATAGCTAAAGATATCATACACTTTGGTTGCTGAGCAAAGAAAAATCAATCTGGAAATATGGAGTCCAGGACAGGCTCCAAAGCTACAGAGAAACCCTGCTTGAAAAACCAATAAGAAAAAAAGAAAGAAAGAAAGAAAGAAAGAAAGAACGAAAGAACGAAAGAACGAAAGAACGAAAGAACGAAAGAACGAAAGAAAGAAAGAAAGAAAGAAAGAAAGAAAGAAAGAAAGAAAGAAATCTGGAGCAGAGTAGGAAATTTCCTCCTTCTGGCTAGCTTTCACAGTGTCACAAGGTACTATGCAGGCTTTGTGGGGAGAGAGGATTGGGGAACATCAATGGTCTTACCCAGTGCTGGATCCTGTGTGGTACAATACTGATCTTCAAGCAAGATGCACCCACTGGTGCAACAGTGGCATGGCTGTTATGGCAGCAGTAACCAACTACTTTTTGATTGGATTTCAGGCTCTTACCACAGGAAGAAATTCATTCCTGGCACTGAATACTGGGCCTCAAAATCTATGGTTAGGGAGGTCATAGGCCCTACAGGAAAACTTGCTACTGTTCATGTTGTCAATCAGCCGTCTAACTATTTATGTTCCTACCCACAGACTAGGATCGCTGTCAACCTTGGTCAGAGGAACTTTTTGCAGCGACAACGGAGTAAAGACTCATAAACTGCCAGGCAGTGGTGGTACAGGCCTTTAATCCTAGCACTTGGGAGGCAGAGGCAGGTGGATCTCAGTGATTCAGAGGCCAGTCTGGTCTACAAAGCACGTTCCAGGACACTCAGGACTACACAGAGAGACCCTGTCTCAAAACAAAACAAGCCTTATAAACTGGTCAAAAAGTGAAGAACAAGAGCTACTGAATGTCCAGCCCTAAATGGAACAACCATATCAACTCCTCACCACAAGGCTCAGGACGTATCATGCAAAGGGGGTGGAAAGAATACGAGAGCTGGAAGATGGGAGGACACAGTGAGATGCTGTCTTCTGGACATGAGATGGACACTGCACTCACAAACCCACAGCTGTGCACGCACATAAGTCAGACCTGCACAGTGTCAAGTCAGTCAACATTCCAGCATGGGTCGGGGAGAAGCTCACAAAGCCACAACCACTGCTGACATGTTCTTGGCAGTTGATGGCTGTTTGGAAAATGAGAGTCAATTTTCTCCATGGATCTGGATTTAGTGGATGGCCCTGTACACAAGCACAGGCAGCATTAATGAGCTGAACTCAGCGAGTTACAGAAGAAAGGGGGGGAGGGAGGGCAAGAGGGAGGGAGAGAGGGAGGGAGGGAGGGAGGGAGAGAGGGAGGGAGGGAGGGAGGGAGGGAGGGAGGGAGGGAGGGAGGGAGGGAGGGAGGGAGGAAAAGGAAAGTGTGGGTGGCTATAACCAAGATACCTTGTATGTATGTATGTATGAAAGAAATTGTCAATGAATAATAGAAAAATATTTTAAAAAGAAAAAATGACCTTTATAGCTGGAAGAGGTTTTACACACTTAAATATAATCCTGAAATATACTGGTTGTTTCCAAACCTATCCTGAAGTCACTTCTGCTTATTATAGAATAATTTTTTTTCTGAAAAGTTTCACTTTACATTCATCTATAAATTTTACAATGCTGAGAGATTATATATGTGAAAATGTCACTACCTGTTGGCCAGAATTTGGCTCATAAAGTTTTGCTCTGCAGTCTGAGGGCTGACACAAGTTTAAAAGCATAAGTTAGGCTAGGAAGGACGCTGTCCCTACCATGGTTGAGACACTTAGGTTAACCCGAGTTGGCGCTTGCAGAAGACAGCTATGTTCTTAAGAATATAACATAAGTGCCAGCTGGACTGGGTCTGAAAAAGCATGGGATAAAACCGGACTCGCTGAACATAGCGGACAATGAGGACTACTGAGAACTCAAGAACAATGACAATGGGTTTTTGATCCTACTGCACGTACTGGCTTTGTGGGAGCCTAGGCAGTTCGGATGCTCACCTTACTAGACTGGGATGAAGGTGGGTGGTCCTTGGACTTTCCACAGGGCAGGGAACCCTGATTGCTCTTTGGGCTGACGAGGGAGGAAGACTTGATTGGGGGAGGGGGAGGGAATGGGAGGTGGTGGCGGGGAAGAGGCAGAAATCTTTTTTTTTTAAGGTTTTTTTTTTTTTTTTTTTGAGACAGGGTTTCTCTGTAGCTTTGGAGCCTGTCCTGGAACTCCCTTTGTAGATCCGCCTGCCTCTCAGAAATCTTTAATAAATAAAAAAAAAAAAAAGAAATGAAGGGAATATCACATGTCAGGTGGGTTTTGCTGAGTGAAAATATAATCTTACTAACTGCTACAGTATTTGACCAATCTCATGAAATGTTGTTATTAAGACTATAAATCATGGGCTGAAGGATGGCTCAGCAGTTAAGAGCTCTTGCTGCTGTTTTAGGGGACTTGGGTTCGATTCCAGCACCCATGTGATGATTCATAACCATTCATAACTCCAGTTCTAGGGCATCCGGTACCCTCTCTTAGCTACCACATGCACCAAGAATACATGTAATGGACGAGCATACATGCAAATGAACACCACCATATAAAAATCCTTTAAAACTCTAATCTAAAAATTTTTAAGTATAAATTGTATGAAATAAATGAATAAATACTGAATTGATTCCAACCCCCAAGAAGTGTTAAGATTTATTGGTCTTTCAGGTAAATAATGATTGAGAACCTAAAGTCAATATTTAGTCAAAATTTATCTTGAAAGGCAATAAATCTTGATTTTTGCTAAGGTGAATAAGCAAATATGTGGACCAACTAGAGATATTGACTGCTTTTTATCTACCAAGTATCTACCTGAAGTTGTAAACAGAATGATCTACAAGACATGATTTGAGTTGTAAAGTTAGTTTTAATTTTTCTTACAAGACACTTCAATAGCAGTGTTTATGTTGGTGTAAGATGAAGTTTCATAATGAAATGTTATAACGTCAGCTCCTAGTGTATTTAAATCAATTTTTCCATTCCTGTTTTTCTCTTAAAGCCAATTACTTTGCTTTCTCATTTACTTCTGTTGGATTTTGAGGGGGGAAAAGACTTTAGAAAAGGTCATGTCAGTAAAGACTTAAGTGAGAAAATCCTGGGCATGCTTGAAAACCCCTGCATTCCAGGATCTGAGCGCCACTGTAAGGCACCACTGTAAGGCACCACTGTAAGGCGCCACTGTAAGGTGCCACTGTAAGGTGTAAAGGTGGCTGGGACAAGAGCTTGGACTGAGAGGCTGTACTCAGGGTGCGGTGGCCTGACTAACAGACAGAGGGACTGCTAGGGTTGCCTCAAGCACGGTGGGAGTCTGAGTTTTGAGAAGATTTACCACAAGGTTAAAAAGTGGAAGGGGAGAGAACCGGCTGAGTCCTGACCTGACTTGGTCTGGGCTCGGGAATGACAGCAGGAGGGATTACAGCCTGATGTGAAAGTACCGACAAGGTCTGTCAAAACGCCCGGATGTTCTGAGGCCATGACTGCTGCAGGAGCCCCTAGAGTCGAAAAGGCAGTTTGGAGAGAAGATGATGTTGCTCAGGGCAGGCCTCCCTCCACAACAAAGCATTACTGGGTCAAAATGACAGACACAGACACATCACTGTTAAAACCTGCACCAGTGCAAAGACAGGAGAGTAATA
This sequence comes from Chionomys nivalis, assembly GCF_950005125.1. Lineage (NCBI taxonomy): Eukaryota > Metazoa > Chordata > Mammalia > Rodentia > Cricetidae > Chionomys > Chionomys nivalis. Next base: position 131,511,389 of record NC_080087.1, on the reverse strand, counting down.
ATATCAAGAGATTGTTATGCTCACCTAGCTAACCACTTTCCGTTCCAGCAACGGATGTAACTTTTTCTATGGAACGGGAAAAGCCCTTCTACAAGCTTTACTTCGTGACCCAAAGATTATTCAAGCTGCTTGGTAAAGCAAGTGTCCTGGGAAAGAGGCCTTGTCCACGCAGCACTCTGTCTTCTAAACAGCCAGCGTGTAACTTTGGGGATTATTCTTCCCAAGTGAATCCTTCTGGTGACGCACTGGCCCGCTAAGAGCTCTTACTTGAAGGCTACAGTCAGGGGTGTTGGTGTTCCTCTAGCACAGCTCGCCTCCGCCCACTGGTTCCATCTGCACACTGCGCCTGAGGCCTGTGATCCAGAACACGCCAGCCTCAGTATCCGAGGCAAAGGCTCGGATGGGCTATCAGAGTTAGGGAGGATGTGGATTAAATAAGCTGCCTTACCGGAAGGTTCCTCTGAAATAGAGCTGAGCCTGAGAAAGAGTAACAGTAACGCTGACACTGACTCTGATCTCGGGATCATTTGACATCATGCTTCATTTTGAGAATATTATTAAAGTATTTTTATCTTAATCACTCAGGTCCTCTAAAAGATCCTGTGCTACCTGGCTCACCTTACCTTAGTCCCAGCTCTGCTCCAAATACTTTGTCTTGCAAAGAATCCACTGTATGCTCCAATTCTGTCCCTTCTACAGCACCTTCCGCTGGCATTTAGCATTCTGTGCAATCATCACCAGCTCTCTCTGTGATGCCCGGGTGACATCTCTATTATGATTGGTCTCAAAGGTCAACAACCTTTTAGTAGCTTAGAAGTTGATATTATCTTTCTGGTTTATCTAAGAAACAACAGGTCTCTCCTTCCTCTGTTTCTGGACCTTATCTTTTCTTACAGCTTGGATTTAGAAGTCTCTATTGCATTAGCCTCACTCAGTCTGCAGCTGAATCACACACAGGGCTGCACCACGGTCCCCTCTGACTCCCCCACATCACTCCCTGCTCTTAACACACACTTCTCTTTCCTTATGCTGCATGGGGTCTCGTCTCTTTGAACTTGACGGTATCTTTAAAACACAATCTTCCTTCTTCCTCCCTGACAGCATCTCTTAGAGTAATGCCTACTTGAGCTATTTCAGTAATGACAACAATTTGATAAAATTAAAGTCATGAGAGTGGACCCGAGGAGGAGTAGGGACAGTCTCAAAATGGAAAAAGGTGACTTTCATCAGGTTTCTATAAATCCATGCTTGGATTTCATTTCCATCCCACACCAAATTCCATATGCCCTATGAGATGAAGACACTGTGTTCCCTTACTTCTTTCCTTTATTCCTTTGTTTTATGGCTCCTAGGTTTTTCTGATTCTCTTAGAATACACCTGTGCCCATGTCCAAAGCAAATCTTTTAATTAAATGTTAGGTATTTGAAGGCAGGCTGTTTGCATCCTTTTATTTAGACAAGGTAGGCCAAATTAAAAAACTGCAACAAGTAGAAATTCCTATTTTCTGGTCCTCACCTTGCCATTTGAAAGGAGTTTCTTAGCACAGTAGCCCCTGATTCTCTCTCAGGCCCTTATCAGATGGAGAAATGGTGAGTTCAGTCTTTAACTTTTCATTGTTAGTGTGTGGTGAGTGTGTGCGTGGACCTGTGGAGCTGGAGAGGACCAAGGACGACTCTGGGAACTCTCCTTCCATCTTTACATGGGTTCTGGGGATCAAACTCAGGTAACCAGACTTGTGTGGCAAACGTCACTCCCTCCGAGAAAGAAGGATCCTGGCATGCTCAGCTTGACCTCAGAGAACAGGGTTTTTGCTATTGCAGAAAGAGGGGTTCCAGCTGTGACCAGATGTATAAATGGAGCTAATTTAGGGGACCATTACAAAATAAGAAATGTGATCTCTGGAAAATATTTGATCTTATCATTATAGTATCTGACAGGAAAAAGAAGAGATTTTACTCATTAGCCTGTAAAACTCCTTAAGGTTGATGGCTCAGACAGGGAGCATCCCTCAGGGACTGGAGGAAAGGGGAGGGCAATTGGCACATACACGTTGGTAAGATCACCGGTAGAGTTAAGCTTCCCGAGATTGAGGAAAAAGCTTTGGCATTATCAGACACCCTTTATTCAAGCTAAAATCCTTCATCCTAACATTGGATGAGATGCATCATTTCCCAGAGGTAGCCCATCCATTGTTAGGCCAATCTAAGACATCACTGAGGAACCTATCATACTTTCTGGGCAAAAATATAGTGATGCACAATATTACTAAATTGGCTAGAACTTTTTAATATATGAATCGTATACAGACAAAGCAGCCAAACCTTTCCCGAGGACACAGTGTTGAAGGTGCTGACTCAAAAGACTGGAAAGGCTGGCTTGAGGTTGTAAGTCAGTGGCAGGGTTACCAACAGGAGACCAAGTGTTGTGCTCCTAATTTATCACTTATCCACTGAGTCTAGATGCCCCCCACTCCCCCCCTGCCAGTCACCACATCAAGTGTGTCTATTCTGTGTGGTCTCTGGGGCTTGAGAAAAACCTCGTTATTGATGAAAATGGAGAAAGATCAAGACTTTCAGGCTAAGTCTGTTCCCCGAGTCAGAGGCACAGGCCTGGTGATTTGCAAGGACAGTCATTTTCAGCAAGGTTTCTGGTTCAGCTCCATGTGATTTAAAATGATGAAGACTCGATGAGCTTTGGTGTATGTGATCTCTAATCTTGTTGGAAATTGCTTCAAGCCCACGTCTATGCTCTTGGAATCTTAGTTCCTGTCTAGAAGTGATATATACACAGTAAACTAGATTTTTTTTCTTCAGCTAAAAGTAATAGTGACAAATTTAGCTTGTTATTTTGTATATATTAAAAGAGTAGTAACTGCATTAGAGTAGCTGGTGCTCTAGGAGGGCTGTAGGAGGCCGACAGTCTAGAGCTCGTAGTTTCTGGCCTGACTCTGAAGCTTTTTGGTACCAGGAGCATCCAGGAAAATATCACCCAAATCTCCTCCCCTAAACATCTACAGTCGGTGTTAAAAGCTGACTGAAAACAACGAGGCAGGTGAATGTGAAGGGCAACTCATTCTCTTCTGCTGGGAAGCTACAGAAATTAACTCATTCTCCTCTGCTGGGAAGCTACAGAGATCAACTCATTCTCCTCTGCTGGGAAGCTACAGAGATCAAGTATTCCCCTTCCAATCGGGCACCATTTTGGTTTTGGAAATGGTCATATAATATGCTGTGTTGAAATAAAACGTGTGTGGTCTTCATACCTGGGTCTAGGCAAGGAGCTTCTAAAATTCCTGGGATTTTCCCCAAATGCCTTTGTTATTCCTGAGTCCCTTAAATCACACCTGACTTTATAGTAATGAAGAACTCGTGGTGGGCCACTCAACAGCTTCCTAGCTGGTCGCCAGGAAGAACAACCACACTACGGAGTAGGGTCTCCAAATCAGTCTGACCTCCAGGGAGGAAAATGGCCTGAAGACTGAGTTCAGTCATGGGGCTGATGATTCAGTTAGCTTTACCTACATAACGAAACTGCCGTACAAACTCTGGGCTCAGAAGTTTGGGGCGCGTTCTCACTTTGAACAGATGATGTGATGGGGTCATGATTGTACCCTGAGTCTCCACGCAGAGCAGTCTGCTCATTTGGCTGCTCCTGATTCGTATCCTTTACAATAAAATGGTTAATTGGAAGTGCAGATCTGTTCTGTGTTCTATGGGTTGTTTAAGAGAATCAGCAGAGCTGAGTGGTCATGAGAGTCCCTGACCACTTACAGCCAGTCAGAGCGAACAGGGCCAGTGGCCCTGGAAAACTGTAGCTGGCATGTGAACTGGAGTAGTCTTGTCACACTTAAACTAAGGAGATTTGGAAATGTTGCATGCTTGTCCATTATATTAACATAGCAACAGACTCCGAGAGGTCATGTGGCAAAAACCCAAGCGTGCCTAGAAACTGCTCGACATGAGAAAGTTTTACACTCAACATCTATTAGTAATTTTAAACAACTTAGACAGCTCAGTAGCGGTTGAAGGGACTCTAGAGAGCTCAGTGTTGCAAGCTTGGCCCTGGCAGGCCTTGCCCTCCTCCCCCATTCCCTCTGCCTTCCTAAAAACCACTAGATTATATTTCGAGAGTTAGTCACCAACGTCCATTCCCTTAGTTGGCCACTTCCTCCTGATGGTGACTATCAAGCCCTTTGACTCACCTAATTAACATGCCCAATTAAAATTAAACCTCATCCTAATACAGAATTTCCCCTTGTATCTTTATAAACCACCATTCTTCCTGTGTGCCATGTTTATCTCCTCTCTATCCAGAGGCAGAGCTTTGCTCCCCGCCCCCAACAACGTTACATAGCTAGGCCAGGACTTTCTCTAACCCAACAGGTCATAGGATGGGTCCAGATACTAGATTCTAATGTGGGTGCTAAGGCATCCTTTGATAGATCTTGGGTAGGGAGATCTTTGATAGACATCTTGGGGCACGAAGATGCCCATGGCAGAGGTCCATCTGAGTAGATAGACAAGGAGCTCGTGAGGATGATGTTCAGTTCTGCCTAGGACATTAGAAGGAGGAAGGAGCAGAGGTAGAGATGGTCCAGAAATACTTGCAAGAAAAGAACATTCAAGATATACAGAGAGTTTCAACAAAGATTATATAATACAGAATTACATCTACAGTCAAAACCAACAGACTCACACAGTGGCCACCACCTTAGGGTCATTGCTTTGTAAATATGCCCAAGTTTTCATCCAAAACAAGAGAAGGAACTTGGTGTTCTTTGGGTTTCTTATTGATTTGGTTTAATTAAAACATTTTCAATGCTAGCATTTGTCAATGTGGAAAGACATGTAGGCATAAAGTCTTACTATTTCCTACTATAAAATTAATTTTTAGGTTATCCCATAGTAATTTCTAGGACTGTATATAGTCCATATTTCTTAAATAAGTAAACAATTAGATTTTTTAAATGATACAAGAAAAATTGGTATTGCTACGATATTAGATTACCTTACCTATAGATACATAAAAAAATGTCAAGCTTGGAGGTAATCCTTGGGTACGTGGGAGGCTCCAGGAAGGAGGATCACAAGTTAAAGGATAACTACATAAAAAGATAGTGAGTTCAAGACGAAGGCAAATTTTCACATAAGTGTATTCCCGCCTTAGATTTTAGAAAGCCTCTCAAGTAAGGATTCTTACCCTTAGGGGTCCATGAGGAGCTTAGAAATTTAAAGATCCTAGGCTGGAATTAAGAAGAAGCTTGACCTACCCAATCTATCCTAAACCACATCTAGACCAATTTCTCTCCCAGGGAAAGGGCAGTAAACAAACTTTCAACTCATGTGGTGTCCAATCACGCAGTAACACTTTCTTCAGAAGTTTAGCTAGAAATGAGCATGTGATGAGAACAATGTTAGCCAAAAAGGAAGCTACAAAAAGGGACAAGAACTTTCCAGACCAAAGTATAGCAACAAAGACTCGGAGAAATGAACGGCTCAAAAAAAAAAAGGCACAGTGATGCCTATGAAGTTCAGGAAGGTCCATCAAAAGATCCCTGTCTTCTGAAATTCAAAATGATCCTTTTCTTCTGAAATGTATCAAAGAGATACATGTGACTTCTATGATGAAAATACTAGGAATAAATCAAAAAGGCAAATTTATATCCTATAAAATCAAACGGCCTACTTACATAGTGATCAAATCTCTTTGAATTTCAGGATATGAAATATTTTAAAATACAAATTATTTCACAGACGCACGTTACTATTTCAGTGTGTGTTCAGATTCCTGTTGCCTATATTTTTATTTAAGATTTTTTTTCTAGACCTAGAAACTTAGACTCTAAAAAGGGTAGAATGTAGAGCAATTTACACAATGGAAGGCATGAGAGCCAGGAAAGGGCCCATGGTCCATCTTTTCAGTCAACTGGTATTCCCACTGGCATAGGCTCTCTTCACCAAAGGAAGAAAGGTACTGCTGAATGTGATTTAGTCACAAGACATTAATCTCATTTTCTCTAAACCAGAGACATTCAAAAAATTACAGGATGAGAAAAAAAAAGGGGCTGTATAGAGCAAGAACCTTCCAGGTGGGTAGAAAGAGAACTAAAGACCTCCATTTAACTGTCATAATTACTTACACAAAATAGGGCTGTCTTGTTCTCTGTACACTAAGCACAGGGCTCAGAATTTCGTGGGGGGCTCAAAAACACTTGCAGGAGACCTAAATTAGTCTCTCTGCATTGCAACTGAGAAAACTCTCAGACAATCTAAGTATCTTTTTTAGAAAATATCTTAATTTTAATTTATATGTATGGTGTTTTGGTGCATGAATAGCTGTGCAAAACTTGTGTACCTGGTGCCCAGAGTTCATATGTAGAACTACAGACCATTGTGAGTTACCATGTGGGTGCTGGGCATTGAACTCAGGTCCTCTAGAAGAGCAGCCAGTGCTCTTAACCTGTGACCCATTTCTCTAGCCTTCAATCTAAGTATCTTGACATTTGAAATTTGCAGTTTTCTAGCCCTATTGGACAGGCCTCTGCTCATTTTCTCCAACCCACCTGAGGTGGTTGTTACATTCGTCAGACGGAACTGCACTAAGTGCATCTATTTTGTAGGTGTCAGCTTTCAAACACGCGACCCTCACATTATACCCCCTCATCTAGTCTCATGTGTACACCATGATTAAAGTTCCTTCTCTGTCTTCTATATCAACAGATGTGGGTGCTTATTTTAAAGAGCAACATCCATAACTGAACATTCCAGATGTGCCCTGGCCAGGACAGAGAACATTAAGGATATCTCTTTTTAAAAAATGTTTATTTTGCATGTGTCCACTCATGTGGGAGAGGACTCTGGGAGAGGGCTGTGAGTTACCATGCCCACGAGGAGGTCAGAAGTCTGTTGTCTCCTTTCACCATGAGCCTCACATGATCTGGCTCAGGTGGGCAGGCTCGGCAGCAGGTGCCTTCACCAGTCGAGCTGTCTCAGAAGTCATTTCTCTCTTCTTTGGGGACCAAAGCCGACCGAACGCTGGCTTCCAGCTGCCTCATTTATATGCCCACATGGACTGTTGTTGGTCAAGTTTCCTCTGCTCTCCATCTTTGTGGTTAATCTTCTGAATATAAATAAAAGACTAGGTACCTATCACTCTAAACCTCACTTGTTTTCAGTCATTCCTCTAGCCTGACTTGCTCAGTTTTATCATTCTACATCTTAGTGGTTCAAGCCCGTGTTGGAAGAGCTGTAACTTTGGTATGTATACTTATGTAATCTTTACCCAGGCAAATGCTATCAAAGGTAAGCAAATATTAATAATTGCTAGCCTTACGATGTGCTGAACCCTGTCCTAAGCCTTTAAGGTCAAACTATAAGGCAGATGTACATATGTTCTCAGAGTTGAGAAAAATGAAGGTACAGAGAAATGAAGCCATTTAGCCACAGTAACAGAACTTGCAAGTGGAAGAACTGGAAACCCAGGTGGGACCCCAGTCTTTGTCCTTAATAAGCTCCGCCCCTTCATTGACAGCCTTTTAGACTGACATGGACCTCTCCTTCAGCAATGCTTGGGTAAGACTGCCAGTCACAAAACAACAGAACTATAACATCTGATAGTCCAAGTTTCACTGTCGTGGGGATTAGGCCAGATGTTTCCCTAAACGCTGGGCACTGCACAGCAGAGACCTGATCGAGTAGCTCATTTTCCTGTATGCATCCTCAACCAACTCCGGTCCTCAGGGTTCCAGGCTATACCTACTCTTCTGTTGTGCCTGACATGCATCTACTACAAAATGGGCAGACAATATTATTTCAGCTAGATGTGATAAAAGCCAAGGAGGGTTTCCTGGAAGTTAAAACCATCTAAAATGAGTAAGAAAGTAGAGGCCATTTTAACTTCTCAGCTTTTAAATCACAATGGGAGCTCTCTTGTACAAGCAAGAGTTGGAGCAATGGTCTCAAGTCTGTGAGCAGCCCACCTCCACACTCTCTCTTGAGCCTTCTCTCCAATTCCTTTACATGCTTTTTGAGGGAAGGGGCTTTCCGCAAGTCATTGGAGGGCACAGCTTGTACCTCACTCCTGTTTACATATTCCAGTGATCCTGGGAGAATATGTGTGATACATATAAGGTGATTGATAAATATCTAATAAATTTAATGAGCAAATAAACTTTCATCTTTCTAAATATTTGTTGACATGAACACTCAAGTTAAAATTTATTTGATAATTTTTTACTACCAGCAACCTTTGTAGTCATATTCAAGTTTAGAGAAATAAAATTTTGCCATTTAGTGCCACACACACACCCCTCTAGTGATCTCTCCTTCCAGTAAGAAGCCACAACCGAAAACAATGACAAGATGACTTGGATGACATGCAAGGCAACAACAAAGTACTTCTTATTTATGCAAGCTGATTCTATGCCTTAAAAGACATAGCTGCATTTTTCCTCCTTGTTTTTCTTCCTCTAATTCTCTATCGTCCTATACACTAAACAAATAAATCTTCGTTTTATCACTATCCTTACCAAAAGGGAGGTAAATCTGAAGCAGCACATACATATAAGAACTGCAAACATAAAGGAAAACGTTCTCTTTTGGTTTTCAAGTTCGTTTCCTTAGAAGACCTGCCACTTTGGTACAGCAAATTACCGCCCCCCTCCCCCATTTTTTTCACATAGGATGAAAACAAATCTTCCCCAACACTTTTATACTTTTTCGCCTAAGAGTAAAATGCACAACCGGGAACCAACAGACCTCCCTTTAAGTAGATTTACACCTACTATCAGTTGCCAGATTCAATTTCTCTTCCTCAACCACGTTGCAGAATTTACGTCAAGGTCAATAAGTAACTAATGAGGACCAATGCAGAAATGATGCTTACTTCCAAACTGGTAGCTACCGGATGAATAATTAACCACTCTCTACTTTCTATCAGGGATGCTTGTATTGCTAGGGTGAAGGTATCCTTTATGTCTAAAAGACGTCATAAAACAGGCACTCGCCAGAAATATGCCCCCATTTATCACATGAAATGCCATGTGGTATTAGCGAGGTCGATACTGTTTGTTTAATGTATTTTGCTTTCCTGGGGGCTTGAAATGATTTGTTTTTGCAGCTGTAACAGAGTTAAATTAGGGATTTATCTTCAGCTTAGCTAGTTGAGCATATATAACCAGCGGCTATTAATTATCTGCCTAGAGGCCTTTGGTCATCTTCCCACAGCTTACAGCATCCACCACCAACAGCCAGATTTGATCCTCAAGTAATCAAATCTGGTTTCTCAGGAACTGAGGGCCACTGGAAAAAAAAAAGGTTTTGTTTCTAGCCCCAAAATACTTGCCCCCAAATGTAAATTGTAATGGTGTGAGGATTTTTTTTTTCCTTTCAAGAAACTGAGCAAGGAATTTCATTAAAATCAAAAACAAAAAAACCTTAGTGCAAAGACGAGTTCCAGACAGCCATTATGCCTACACATTTCTGCCGTAAAGCGCCACAATCCCCTTCCCTGCCCTCATCTCAGACTACGGTTTCTGCCTTATCCAGAGCAGGAGCTGACCCCGAGGCTAAATCTCTCCAAAGCCTGGACTACAATTCTAACTCTCCACTACCTGTTCGTCGGGGTGTTGGTGAGAAAAAGGGAGCAGAAAAGTAAGGTAAGGGAGAGAGAAGGGGTAAGGTGAGGCAGAGGCAAACTGGAATACAGTTCACATAAAATGAAACATGCATGCGGAGACACACCGGGGTGCAGTCCAGCTCACACAAAATGAAACATGCATGCGGAGATACACCAGGGTGCAGTCCAGCTCACACAAAATGAAGCATGCATGCGGAGATACACCAGGGTGCAGTCCAGCTCACACAAAATGAAACATGCATGCGGAGATAAACCAGGGTGCAGTCCAGCTCACACAAAATGAAGCATGCACGCAGAGACACACCAGGGTGCAAGGATGCTCTCACATCCCAGGTCCTAACAACAAACTCTTTTTCAGTGGTCCATTGTCAATCAATTAGCCAAGGCAACAGGGGTCTGTGAGATGGGGGCGTCTGGGGAAACAATGGGCCGCCCTGTTGTATTACTATTTAATCACTTTTACTAAATAAATAGAGCAGCCCTGAGGTGCTGTCATGTCAAGGGAATTTATAACAACAACAACAAAAACAACCCTTCATTTTTTCATTGGTCATTACCTTCTTTCCCTCGGACAGAGAGGGTTATTACTGTAGCCTTAAGTTCCATCTTTGTGTTTCTTGCCTTTGATTCCCACTCGGACCCTGCCACTTTCTGGCACTAATTTGTCAGGCTGAACAAAGAAGGGATTTGTACCTCCTGTAAGGTCTCAATTAGGAATGGCTTCTGCTGTATTATGTGCCATTCAGAGGAGATACAATGCCGGTAATTACAGGAATTTGCACTAAATGGCTGAAGAATTCACAGCAAAACTCCCCCCCTTAAGCTCCCCCCCCCCCAGGCTGGAGGGGAAGAAAAAGGAAAGTAACAGCTCTCAATGCCAGAGATGCACAATCACCAACAGCAGTCCCCAGAGGTTAAACAGCAGCCAGGGAGCAAAACCATAAAAACAAAGGCGGGAGAACGGTGCACACCTAGGTCCATTCTTCTTCCTTCCCACACTCCACTTCAGTTCCACTCATGAGCATTGCCGAGTGGGACACCCAAACCACGTCCAGATTACAAAACAGTCCCACAAGGAACACTTCTGAAGGTGAGCTTTGCATCTCTGTCACAACTATAAAGTCCCAGGCTCTTCAAATTCTTGCACTCAACTGCTAAATCTCTAGTGCTGGGAAGTTACTGTTGTGTGCTTGTACCAAGAAAACCATGCATCTGAGCACAAACAAGCAGACACACATGTCGAATCCCTAAGGAAACAGGCATGCTGTCTGATAGACTACTTTATAAGCAGTTAGGAATAACCAGATTTAGAACCTTTTATGGGTATGCACTCCTTCATAAATATTTTAATAAGTGGTACAATCATCTTTTAAGCATTAATATTTTAGCGTCACAGACTCCTCATTGTCAAATACAATTTTGAATTCCAGCCCATAATTTCAAAGAAGCACACCTCATTTTCTATTGCAGACGCCTTCCACAGAGGCCATATTAAAGCACCCCAAATAGCAGTACTGCGCACCTTGTCCAGCACGTGCTGCCCTGCTCAAGAACGCTGTGATGTCATGGTCCAACATGAGACTCAGCCTACAGAGTCCAGCACATTCTGCCCTGCTCAAGAGCGCTCTGAGATGTCATGGTCCAACATGAGACTCAGCCTACAGAGTCCAGCACATTCTGCCTTGCTCAAGAGGGCTCTGAGATGTCATGGTCCAACATGAGACTCAGCCTATTGAGTCCAGCACGTGCTGCTCTGCTCAAGAATGCTGTGATGTCATGGTCCAACATGAGACTCAGCCTACAGAGTCCAGCATGTGCTGCTCTGCTCAAGCGCTCTGTGATGCCATGGTCCAACATGAGGCTCAGCCTACTTAGTGCCTTACTTATAGGCCAGAAATATGAGAGATGAGCAGTTTCACACTCCTACCTGGCGCCACCACTGAAGGCTTGTGAATCTCGTCATGGCTACTGTCTGGCAGTTACCAATGTGATTACTGCATCCATATTTCTGGGGCACTGACCCCAGGCACACAAGTACCAGGCAAGTAGCAAATGATCAAATGTGCACAGGAATGGGTTTTCAGATGGTAGGAAGTAGAACTGGCAAGCTCGGGGGTCCCCGGGAGGCAGGCACGAACACGGTTAAGTTTCTGCCCCAAGAGCCTCCTAAGCAGCCGTGGGACTGAGGAGGAGGAAGCAATGCAGCTATCAAACAAAACGAAATCTAACTAGCCTAAGTCTAAGCAGAAGGCAAGGAGTGTGCTGTCGTGGACCAGCACACAGCTTCAGAACTAACCTCAGGTGTCCTGGATGGCCATGCTCCATTTTCTCCATGGGGACTCTCTAAAAACATTTTAAAGGATCTAGAGATTTCTTCACTTAGAGAAAGAATTTAGGGAAATGGGACAATTGTCCTGTTTTATATACATAAACGTCAGTATTGTGGCTCCTCAGAATCGCTAGTAATCAAATGACGTCAGAACAAAGAGCCTACTCAGGGCACCCTTCTATGTAACACTTGTTTGTGCAGAATATTTAAAGGGGGAAAGACTAAGCAGACATTGAAAACTTAACAATCCACACTAGAGACACACTAAAGCTTCTCAACGCGGAGTCTCCTGTCATAAGGAGGGTGACAACGCAATCTAACAAACTGCCTCTGGGGAATTAGCAGTGCTAAGGTCATCTGCTACAGCAATCTAACAAACTGCCTCTGGGGAATTTTGAAAAAACATTCAGATTTGTTTATTAAGTTTTTTGTTTTGTTTTGTTTTGTTTTCTTTTGAGACTCTGCCCTCTACAGGACACACAGAATAATTTCCAACCCAAGGAAGAAAACCACTGTCCCTTCTGGTTTAATACTGGAAATGAAGGTCTGTAAAACTACACCTATCAAGAAGCAGCTGAATATCACACTCCCTGATGGAAAGAGGCAATGAAACAGAACTGATCTTACTTTGGAATGTGCTACACTATACATTACATATGTAAAGTTAGCATTCTCTCCACCCTAAACGCACCTGCATCCCACCGGGTGCCAAACCAAAGCATGAGCTAACCACTGAGCGGACTTCTTATTCCCATCGTCTGACTTCCCTCCCTCCCCTACTCAGCTATCGTGCAGCAAGCCAAATTTAACGAGCACCAAATTTCAACAGCCTAGGGATGTGTTCTACCACAGGGAACAGGGTGACGCTAAAGTGCCATTCTTGCCCGTTATGTAATACTTTCTCTCTTCTACTTAGCTTCCTTCTTGCTGCCTCATCTCTCTTTGCCTTTTCCTGTTTTTAATTTCTCCAACTTTTAGATGCACTTAGTTTGTTCTCAAATATTCCCTTCCCTCAATGCAAAACATGGGCAGTGCGCTCTGCATTAGGAAGCAAACCGAGAGAAGCGTGGCACAAACGAACTAAATGGACGGCCCTGGCAGACCGCCCCAGCTGGTCTGCATTCTCTCCCTACACAGTTTCTTAAAGCGGTACTCTGGAGACAGCCTTGTGAACAAGACTGAGCTATTCTCTCATCTTTCAACAGCAAGAGATTTATTGACCCTATGAGCAATCTAATGTCACACAAGTATATTACTAGTTTGGGAAGCCTATCTTCTAAGCAATTATTATTGTTGAATGCCTGAATTCTGAAATGTAATGATATATGCACCAATGAGACCCTGAAACACTAACAATTTCTAAAATAAATAAAAAACAAGACAAATTAAATACACCAACACACACATACACACACACACGGTCAGTGTTTCTCCCAATGTGTTCTTATTTTCTTTTTCTTTTTTTTGGTTTTTTGAGACAGGGTTTCTCTGTGGTTTTGGAGCCTATCCTGGAACTAGCTCTTGTAGACCAGGCTGGTTTCGAACTCACAGAGATCCACCTGCCTCTGCCTCCCGAGTGCTGGGATTAAAGGCGTGCGCCACCACCGCCTGGCTTGTGTTCTTATTTTCTGAGACAGGTTTTCACTATATATCCCAGACTGCCTTCAAACTGGCGATCCTCCTCTTTCAGCCTTCCAAGTGCTGGAAATACATGTATGTGCTGCCACATCTGGAGGTCCTGCTATTTCTGGCTCAGAGTTTCTCCTTTTGCCAATCCCATCTCTAAGTTCCTACTGCACGGTCATTAAGACCCTCCTTAAAGTCAACTACTTTCCAATAGAAAGGTGGTCATTGTGACTACACTGAATTTAAAGTGTGTGTTTTCATTCTGACCACCGCTTGCTCTTTTTCAGTGCAGGAGTAAGAACGAACATAAAACCTGCTCTTGGCTGGTGGTGAGCTTCTTGTTCATTTCTAAACAGCATACTTAAGTCTAAAATGCTTGACTTTAAAACTTCTCAATCAGGTTTCCAATTAAGTCTGTCTTTGTATTAAATTATCGTAACAAATCTGGGGCTTGGCAAAACGGGATTTTAATTCAGCTTACAGTAGATGGACAGAGCAGAGCACTGGGCTTGAGGCCACTCTGTATGAACCTCACAGAACAGCTCCAGGAACTTGGGCTTCCCCCTATGCCTCAGGGGTCATCTGCTGAATAATGCCCTCCTTTAAAGCCATCACCACACTGTTTTCAGTGCTGACTTTCTGTAGATTCTAGTGTTTCAGGAATTGACAAAGTCAACCTCAGCTGTCAGGTAGGAACATTTGCCTTGCCTAAAAAGCTCCACTAGCTACTAGGGCTTAAAATTCTGTCATGAAACAATCTGTGACACACACAACCACAGTGACTTTTATTCAAAAGGCAGAGGAAATGGGATCATGGCTGACTCAGGAAGCCTAAATTCCAGTCTGGTCAGGCTTTGGCCAAGTCGTTTTGATTCACTGACATTCCCCATGGCTTCTATTTACTTTACCATTGAGTATTAGGATGGATGGTTTGGTTTGGGCTATTTCTGAGGCAAGGTCTCACACTGTAGCCCTGACAGACACTTGATATGTAGCCCCTGCTAGCTTTCCACTCAAGGCAATCCCATCTTAGCCTCCTGTGGGCTCTTAGGATTTTTTTTTTTTTTTTGACAGGGCCTCGTCTCATTCTGTAGCCCTAGTTGGCCTGGGACCCAGCAAATTTTTAATGAAGTATACTCCTTAGAGGAGACATATTTTTTATGAACATGATTTTAACAATCATCTGTGACTGTCACATAAGGTTTAAAAACGAATTCCCACTGTAGAATTCAGGGATGCTCAGGCATGAGCTTGAGGCTGCAAACGCACTCCATACCTGCACATTTGAAACTCTGAGCAGTGAGTCCTCGCTCCAAAGACAGAGTTGTCAGGATGCTCAGGAAGCTGGTGGTCACGGACTGGCGTTTGTTCTTCCGCTGCTCATGGCCACCTATCTGATCCTTGGCTTTGTTCCTCAGCGTGACTTGCAGGTTTTGCTCAGAACTCCTTGCCGCGTTGGCCGCTGTCTTCAGAGCCTCCATCCATTCCTGTGCCCTCTGTCGGGTCTCAGCCCGGAGGCGGAGGACATCTTGGGGGAAAATGACTTGAAAGCAAGAGTCACAACCATCCAGGTTGTCTATCTGCACAGCCAGACACACATCCACATTGTAGCTCAACAGGGGATCCTCGTCTAGCTTGCCAGGGTGGAAGGCCATAAGATAGGCCTTGCTCAGCACAAATGTAAATGCCTTCCAGTTATTTTGGACAGTCAATCTGTAGAGTGTCCCTGATTTGAGGATGTTTTGGTACTGTTTGGGGCTATCCAAGACAGGGGAGGACAGCAGCCCACTGGATTTCTTCTGCAAACAGTGGTTCTGTGTACAGTCAACATGATGACCAAGTCCTGGTGAGTTTGCCAGGTCATCCTGCTGGCCCATATAACTGGGCAGAGCAGCATGCACAACTTCCCAGAGCTTCTGCCCCCAGTCCAGGGCCTCCCATGGGGACTCTGCCTTTAGCTGCAGCTGAGAATTGTCATAGAGAACAGTGTCCACCATCCTGGCCTCGAGATTGCCTAGAACGGAAACGCTCTGGAAGTGTGAAAGCTGGTACGTGGCATGCAGGCTCTGATTCCCACTGCTGTCGAGGCTGTACAAGTGCAGGCCGTAGGGTGAGAGTTCAGCGTAGCAGCTTTGCCAGTAACTGTCATGGTTCTTCCTGATCTCCAGATAACCCTTCTTCAGGATGTTTGGGAATGTCTGCTTGTGTTCTAGAAAGAGGAAAAGAAAAGCTAAAGTAATAACTACGAGAAGGCAGGTACATGAAACCAACCACATTGGGGGCTGACATCTTTCTGATTCCGATTAAGCGAAGCAGGAATACTAAAATTCCAGGGTGGTAACTAACTGGCAGGATGTATCTGGGGATTCCTCACCCTAGGTGATGAGCGAGTGCACGAGGACATACAGAGTGTACACTGTCAACGCGACAGCGGTCCGGGTGCAAACAAATGCTGGGAAAGCTGCGACCAGAACAGGTAGGTATGCCTTGTGCGTCTAATCACACTGGCCAGGTTCCTCCCTTTCTAGGTGAATTCTGCAGAGTTCCAACCCACAAGAGAGAATTCCCATCACACAAGCCAATCCCTGTTCTGTCTCTTTTTTCCTGGGCTCCTGACGCCAGAAAGGGAGAGCAGAGGTGAACTATGAGCTGATAAACTGTTCCGCAGGCAAGCTCATCAGTCCTCCATCAGACCTGGACCGTCTAGCCAGCATCATCTCTACCCTCGGGTCCACTACAATACCTCTGAGGTCTCACCTCAGGTGGCAGTTTTCTGAGTCGGACCCTGCTTATTCTGTGCCCTTGGCTTGCAAGGTTGCATCCCACAGCTTCAGTCAGCGAGCACATACTGAACTTTCCTCCTGACTTCTCTCGCCTTCCCCCCATGGCATCTGTAGACATAGGTCCCTGGGTCAGCATCAGGTAGCCCTACTACATTAATCCTCTACCACAGGCTTCTATCAGACTATATTGTTGTAAGTTATTTAATGTCCAGACAAACAATACTTTATCTGTTTTTTAAAGTCTGTCTTCACTAATGGAGTAAGCTCTCTTTTCTCTAGCACAGCACACAGGACAATGCTTTATCAACACAGTAAGGGTCCTTAGTAAGTATAGTATTTGTTAGGTGGTGCAGGTATACACTTGTAATCTTAGCACTGGGAAAGCTGAGACAGGAGGATCACAGAGATCATGAGTCCGAAGCTAGCCTGCTATACACAGACTGTCATGCAAGCCTGTACTACAAGGCATGTATCTGTCTCAAATAACTGAAAGTGAAAAACAAAAAAGAACAGTATTTGTTAAATTAGAAATAAAGCTTCTAGCACAGTATCTGACACATGGGAGAACTAATTCCGTCCCCAGTCTCTTTCCCCACTTCCTCTCCCTTGCACGTTTGTCTGGTCACAGCATCCTTAGTCCATGACAGCTGACACCGAAAGCCATGCAGTACGTGGATAAAAGGGACTGTAGTAGAGAGACTCGTGAGAATTTGTTTCTTGAGAAAGGCTTTCATTTTGTAGCCAAGGCTGGCCTCAACCTCAAGACCCTTCTGCCCCAGCTTCCTGGGTGCTTACACCACAGGTAAGGACGACCGTGCCTAGTCTCCTGAGACCTTGGTCTACTATGACAGAATATCCATGCATGAAATTGGTAAAGAAGTAACCTGGTAGAAACTTTAATGTCTACGTGGCTTCTCAATCTCTCTGCTGACACATTCTACAGACAGCCACAAACTGAAGATAGGTCACCCTTGAAGGAAGGGGGGAAGGAGGGGATGAAGGAAGGAAGGCCTAGCTAGCTCTCATTTTAAAACAGCAAACCAACAGAAGAAGGGAGAGAAAGGCCTGTTTCAGCAGCTTTACATCCCTGGTCCTAATGTTAATTCATTACTATTTCTGTGTTAACTAAAAAGCTGTTAATTTCTAACAACCCACACTAATCCCTTTGTAGAAAGATAATGGATGCCTACTCTCCGGCAGCGGGGAGGCAGGGCTGTCAGAGGCATGGCTGTCACCTCTCCCCTCCCATCTCCGTCAGGCTGCCTTCTGCACAGTCAGTTCCTCTGATTCCTCCTGTGACCTGGCGACTCAGCCGTGAGTCCTCGAGTCAAACAAGCCACCTCTCCTGCTTCTTGCCTGAGAGCTTTCGACTGCAGCTACTGGGAATTAATTCCAAGTATAACTGTGCTCGGCCCAGCAGCACACCAAGCCACGGTCTCACTCCTGCCTGAGGTGTGAGCTCAGATGTGGATGACAGGTCACGTGGAAAGGAACAAGAAGTCTCACTAGGAAATCTCCAGGGTATTAAAGCTAACTTGTGCTTCAACACTGTTTTCCCACCCAATAAGACCTTCCATCTTTGCACTGAGAAAGCTGAGGCAGGAGAGCTACCATGAGTCTGAGGCCAGCCTGGGCTACAGTGAACCGCCTAACAAGAGCCATGAGGACAGGGGAAGGGCCAGGAAGCTTCTGGGGAACCCAGTCCTTTCTCAGAGCAGGAATGCCTGTATCATATTTTTTTGGGTTTTGTGCTTGTATAATTAACATCGTTAATCATAGAGGTCTGGGGACTACCATGTCTCTCTCATTTCTGGCAACTATTACTTTCTATTGGATCTGAAATATATTTTTAAATATTTTTGCTACTGAAAAATCAGGAAAAAAGATGTGTGTGTGTGTGTGTGTGTGTATCTATCTATCTATCTATCTATCTATCTATAATTTTGCCATAGTTGGAGTTTCTCCCTAGATCTTATCATTTTAATTCATTTAATTTACACATACATTTTAAAGTGCTTAATTTCACAACAGAATTTCAATCTTAATGAACATAAGTGGTTCAGATAGGATCACTAATAAGATTTATACCATTTCATGAACAAAAAAACAAACAAAAGAAAAAAATGCAGACACATGCTCTAAACAAATCACCATAATCACTAACTTTCATGATGAACTACCACCCAGAAACTCTCCATAAGAAAACTAAGCAGCTAGCAAGCCCCTGGCCACCTCACCTCTGCTTCCCTGCCCCGTGCAGCTGCTTCAGTTCGTCCCTCTCCTCCCAGTCAACCACACAGGAATGGCACAGGGACCTGACTCTGCTGACTAAAGGGGAAGGGAGAATGTTCCCGGCAGGGCGGGCGCCAGATTCACTTCTGCATTCCCACCGCCAGAGTTCCTCTTTGGTCATCAGTTCCTTTTCATGGATGGCCTCCACCTTCGTCAGATTCAATCCGCCTCCTTCCTGGCTGTCTCAGAGTTTTCCAATCTAAGCTTTCCGCGTGTCTCTCAGCCAAAACCCTGCACACATCCCAAGGCACATTTACTCAGTCCACACTCCCAAGCTTGCCCTCCAGTGCATGCCATCATGGAGACTTCCGAACACCACGAAGACACATGGAAAGGGAGCAAACCACTGGTGTGCAGAGAGAGCTCCACACGTAAAGTGCAAATGAGGACCTGAGTTTGGATCCTAAGCAACTGTGTAAAAAGCCAGGTAGGGGTGCAGATCTGTAATCCCTGCGTGTGGGGGCTAAGGATTCGCAGGCTAGCCAATCCAGCCAAAACTGTGAGCTCCAGATTCAGTGAGAAGCCTGTCTCAAAAAACAAGGTGAAGAGAGACAGAAGGAGGCATGTGATGTTGTTGATCTCTGGTCTACACACACACACACACACAGGAGGAGAGTACATCCACAAACACACATGCATACTTATGTGTATATCCCCCCCCCACACACAGAGGAAAGTGTATCCACAAACACACTTGCACACGTATTCATACACCACACACAGACACAGGAAAGTATAGTCATGTTTATGAATGCATACATATGCATACACTACCCAAACACACACACACACATATCAAGTCTCTAGTGTTAATGTTTTGTCACTTCTACCTCTCTCCAGCTCTTGGTTTTTATTTCACTTTTTCCCCTAGAATGTTTGAAAGCCGACTATTGGCATTACATCACTTCAACTATAAATACTTCAGGATGTATCTGCAAAATATCAGAATTTTCAAATTCATTACATTATTTTCATAATCGCACATGAATAATCCATGTTCTGTGGAGTACAGTCTGGCCTTGATAATTCTCTTTAACATCTCTCACCCTCTCTCACACTCCATCCACAATCCTCCCTGTGTCTCCTAGATAGCCACGTACATTCTAGCCTCAAGGCCTCGGAAGTTGCAATACTTTTTGGAATTTCTCCCTCTAGTTCCAATGCTTTATGTACTTACCTCGCACCTTCACCTCCTGAGAGACCACATTTACTGGGCAAAGGAAAAGGCAGTGTTCTTGGTCTCTTTCTCCTCTGCACCAGAGGCTGCTCTACCAACATCTGTCAGTGTGTTAATAGGTGCCTTGGCTACAATTGCCTATGGGTCTGAAAGGGAAGTCCACACTATGAAGCCCAAGGTGCTCAAAGCCTTGCAACAAGTACAGCGAACGGGTTCGGAACCTCAGAAGAGCTCCATCTGAGTAGCTCTGGTTAAGGCATGGAGCGGAGGTGGGCACCGAGGAAAGGATGGAGTTGGTTACTGAGCACAGACAGAAAGGGGGAGTTGCACTCCAAATGGTGGGCCCTTCTTTCCTTATTGGTTTATATCTCTCCTCAAGTTGACCCCTTTCACTCTTCGTGTGTCCCACTCTCTCTCCATCGCCGCAGTCTCTCCTCACTTGATAAGGACGAGCACAGCCACCTAACTGGTTTACACCCCCTCCCCAGAGTCTAGCTCTGAAGTCCAGGCTTCTTCCTTGTCACAGCCTCCTGATGTGTTGAGCACATCGGCTTCTTTAGTCCTTTGTCCAGCAATCACTATATGCACCATGGAAGCCTGAGGAGACCCAGTAAGCTGCATCCCTCTTCTCCACCAAAGCTTCAAACCAACCAGACACCAGGTAGACAGACACATGAGGATAAAATAAATGATCAGCTGCCTGGAGGATGCAGTTTACACTTGCAGCAACCGCAACCCTGGGATTACAGGGCAGTGTCACAATTAGCCCTCACGCCGGGCGGTGGTGGCGCACGCCTTTAATCCCAGCACTCGGGAGGCAGAGGCAGGCGGATCCCTGTGAGTTCGAGGCCAGCCTGGTCTACAAGAGCTAGTTCCAGGACAGGAACCAAAAAGCTACAGAGAAACCCTGTCTCGAAAATCCAAAAAAAAAAAAAAAAAAAAAAAAACTAGCCCTCATGAGCCATAGCCCTTCCCTCCTGAGGGACTCACATGAAAGGAGACAAGAGCAGTTCAGGAGCAGAACTGGGGCTTCCTGTGAGAGAGACTGTCACCTAGTTCCTCTCCTAAAGTTGCCATGAGGTCACCCCTCCTTCCCAGGGTGTAGCATACAAATGAAGGCCCACGGCTAGTCTAATCGGTGGCATGTACACGCACACTAAAGGCTACTAACTGGAAAGGTGGCTACCCTACCCCACTCTTTACATTTGAAACATACCACATTAAGACAATGTGTCTGGTTTGAATATACTCCGTAACCTGAGCCCCTACTCTCTCCTGCAGGTCAGTTCCCGGCCATCCCACTCTGTGGGGATGTTCTCATCACCTGGGGTTTGTAAGCAGCCTTCAATTCTCAGTTGAAATACCCTTCCTCACTGAAGACTACTCTGGCCTCGTATATCACCAACATTTCTCTTTTCCTTGCCATATTTAGCCCATAAAACACAGCTGCCAGCTGTCTAATTTGTGTTTCACATTAAGGTTTTTGATAATATCCAAGGCAGAAGTAGGAAAAACACTTGGAACTAATTTTAAGCCTCTGTTCTCTTCAGGCACAGGAGAGAAGGGAAACTAACCAGCTGGCATTAATCGGGCACTGACCAGTAAGCATATGAAGGCAGGACACTGTGGGAGCCATTCTGAGTATGCTCCATGATGCCAGCTCCCTTCTGGCCAGCATAATACAGTCACTATCCCCGAGACTCAGCTTAAAAAACGTGTTCTACCAGAAAAGATTTTTTGATGCCGACATCAGATAATACTTTTTATAGTTATTCTGGAGAACTTTCTTTATGGGCAAAGAGTGGGTATCTTATTTGTTCTCCCCCATAAACCTAGAAAAAAAGGCAGGTCACCTGCCTAGGCTCTAAGACAAATATGGGCCAGATATGTTAATTGTTTGTGGTAGGCAGTAGCAGCCACAGTCAATTCAGTCCTGGTCAACTTCTCTCCTCTGACGTAAACTGACTAGGAGGTCACAAACCCAACTTTTTAACCTAATAAGCAATCTCAAACATGAGCTTTTATGTTAGTACACGCCACAGTGAACTTCCTGTTCTGGCTCTATAATTTAAAGAAAATAAACATAAAAGAATCTCCCTTACATAGATTTTAAGACGGGCATCCCATCAGCATGTCTTTGTGTACTAAGAGAATAGTAGACACACATGATTAGAAGGAGCTCACTCTCTCAACTCCAGCTAAAGCCAAATGCTTCACCAGGACAACCCAAATTTTGTTCAGATATGGTGGCAATATATTCAGGAGAGATGACCTCTTCCCTGGCTTGAGGAAAGAATCATAATTTGTTTAAACCTCTTACAATACTTTATTGTCCTTCACTAGAAATTGCTTTGAGATTGGGCATGCCACCCAGTCTGAAACTGGGAAAGAGACTCAAAAGAGATGCTGTCTCTGCCTGAGTTTCCTATAAGATGAGTCTTAGGGCTGCTGTAGCCATGTGGTACCAATGAATGGAGAAAAGAGGCATCATTAATATACTGAGAAGAACAGAGCAAACAGGTAAGAAGCCATGGGACCGCCCCTCTCTGGAAGTTTTGCTAAGAGTTGCTGCACACAGTGCCTGGCATTTGCCAAGTATTCAATTACTGATGAGAAGGAAAAGATGTTAACAGCCTTACAATTACAAGCTCCGCCACACGCCACTGTTCGCTGGGTTTTGAAAACATTCTGATTTAAGATTTGCAAAGAGGTTCGAGAAAAGAATTATGTTACCAAGTGGGAACGTTGAGAGTAGAGCTCTAATCTGCAGAACTTCAATCTGGACCAAACGGTTTTATCTATGGTGGAGCAATCCTAGAGTCGTGAGGCAGTGTGACAGAGCAGACACATGTCCTCTCGGGGTCAGGGCTAGCCACATGACTATGACCGTGACATGTCAGTTCACATGTCTAAGTCTCCATTTCCCCAGTTCCCCATTTCCCCAGTTCCGGAATTAGGTCAATATCCCCCATTAGATTAAATTACTGTGAATATTAAATAAGACAATAAATGAACACTTTTTTTTCTTTTTGTTTTTGAGACAGGATCTTTTTTGAGACAGCCCTAGCTGCCCCGGAACTCACTCTGTCGACCAGGCTAGCCTCGAACTCACAGAGATCCACCTGCCTCTGACCCCCACGTGCTGGGGTGTCACCACCACTTGGCAAAATGAACACTTCTTAGCAAGAGGCTGGATACAAAATTAACTCTCATTAAATGGTAGCTCTTACTAAGAGTATTAAAAACAAATTTTATTCAACTTGACACAGCTAAAGATAAGGAGAAAAACAGAAATCATTTCCATTTTAGGAAGAAAAATGTAGCTATTCTGTCCTGGTTTTATTTAAATTATTTCCTTAATTTTTGAGATTATAATGTATCATTTTCTTTTTCTTTCCTCCTTTCAAACCTCCCCATATGCCACTCCTTACTCTCTTTAAAATTCATGGCTTTTTGTCATTAATGGTTACATGTATATATGTATGTATCTATATACATATACATTCCTAAATACACAAACACAACCTACTCTGTATAATATACTTGTGTGTATGTTTTCAGGACTAGTAATGTCAGAAGCTACACCATAAGCTATGCCGACATTAATGCCATGAACTGAGCAAGAACAGCAGACACACTGGAGTGGACAAGGAGAACCAAGCCTACAGGAAGAAGCACAGACAGCTAAGGAGTGCAGAGAGCGGAGACAGTCTCTCCCGAGGAAGGGCGCACCATTCATCGCCTGCCCTGGCTAACCTACGCGCTAACACAAGGACTTCAATCTCTTAAGGGCTAAGAAGATGGCTCAGTTGGGAAAGCGCTTGTCATGGAAGCATGAAGATCTGACTTTGGTCTCCAGGTGTGGCAGCAGGTACCTGTAACTCCAGCTCTGGGAAGCTGGGACAGAAGGGTCCCTGAGGCTTGCTAGCCAGCCAGGCTGCCAGAATCAGCAAGAGCCAGGTTAAGTAAGAAACCCTACCTCAGAAAGTAAGGTAGACAGTGATAGAGGAAGACATTTGATGGGGCTCTCTGGCCTCCACGCGGGCATACACATGCACACGCACGCGCACACGCACACACATACACACACACACACTTTAACTTTCCACATGCTCATATTTGGTCCAGTACAAAGTTTTCTACGATATGGTTCACATCTTTAAAGGGCTTCTAAGGTAAGAGATGGATAGAATACAAATAACTATAATATACAACAGAATAACATTTGCTTGGGAGAAAAAACTGGGATCCTGAAGAAGGAAAAAAGCAGGAGAAGTCTGAGGAACAGTGTGGCATTTGAGCTAGTCCTTGAGAGATGATGGAGGACTTATGGAGCATAAAGGGCAAGGAGAACCTCTTGTCCTAAAGACACAGCTGGGACAGAAGCAGGGTCCAGAAAGCACATGGTACATCTGAAAATGGCAAAGAGTCACAGCAGAGAAAGGCACAGGTCATATGGCGGGAAGACACCGGAATGTGTCGTAAAGTCCATGCGACTTCACAAGTAATGGTGAGCTATGCATGGTTTCTTTTGTTCTTCTTTTCAATTTCATGCTTTTATTTTTATAATATGAACCTTTCGCCTACAGGTATGTCTGTTTCGCATATGTGTGTGGAGGTCAGGGAGGGCATCAGATCTCCAAGAACAGGAGCTACAGGCAGCTGTGCACCACCGTATGGGTGCTGGGGATCAAATCTGGATCCTCTGCAAGAGCAGCCAGTGCTCTTGACCTCTGAACCATCTTTCCAGTCCTGTCTATTTCGTTTCTATGAACACAGTACCACATAATGATCTGTGTTTTAGAAAGATGACTCTGGCAGTTTGCAAACTTAATAACCACAGCTTTTCCAGTCAAAAGAAAATAAAATGCATTAAGAGGACACCCACAAAGACCATCAAACACTCCATTGTTACGGGTCCCTTACATCAGGGTTAGGCATTAGAATGCAGGCCGTCAGTGAAGCACACTGGGACTCCTATGGCTGCGGCAGCCAACACAGGACCATTAGCCAGTGGAAACTGTATGACCATACACATCAACTTCCTGTGACCTATTTTAGC
Source organism: Chionomys nivalis (assembly GCF_950005125.1). Lineage (NCBI taxonomy): Eukaryota > Metazoa > Chordata > Mammalia > Rodentia > Cricetidae > Chionomys > Chionomys nivalis. Next base: position 131,486,483 of record NC_080087.1, on the reverse strand, counting down.
AACTTCTTTGTACTGACTAATCTATTGGAGGGTGAATCACAAATTCAGCAAGAGACTGTGTCCTGGTGACCTCCCTTATTCCAACCCTGCATGAATATTTCCTTCTCTCCTGGCTCGGGGGCTTTTGAGAAACAGCATAATTGAAAAAGCAGTCATTTTAGTACAAGTTCCAAAAATTTGTCTTTTTTTTTTTAGTGAAAGATGGAAAAAAGAGAACTGAAGCAGTGTCAGAAAGCTCAGGATGAAGGACCCGACTGCAGCGGTCTGTCTGGTCACAAAGAAAACCACTGCTTGAGGCCTTCTCCTCAAGTCCTCAGAACAAGAAAACACCGCCCTGGAGCGGACGGGGTCACCAGAACGGCACCTACGGAAACAAAAGCTCAGCTGACCACTGGCCTTGCGAAGCAGATGAAAATGGGAGCACAGTCAGGGAGGAAAAGTGAGTTCCATTCTGGCAGCTTGTTGAGTTTCGGGGCTCTAAGCGAATATAAAAGATCCCTTTAATTTTTTTATTTAAAAAGTTAGCGCTGCAGTTCATGCGGCAGCACTTACCAGTTACACAGAAACTCCCACTTGTTCAAAAACTCTAACCATCCTTGTTTCTGTCAAGACCTTTAATTATTGATCTGACTACAGCAATTAGTTCCCGCACAAGCACGAGGCAGAATCTGCTTGAACGTACCATAGAATGGAGCAGTTTTAGGCTGGGAAGGACAGAAAAGATAATTGAATCTGTCTCAGTAGGTTTGTAGAGAGGACAGTAAGAGGGTTTTTCAACCTATATGGTGGGTGAATCAGAAGCAGAGTTGGGGTCAGACTCCTGAGTCTTAGTTTATATTCTTTCTAGACAGTCTCATCTTCATCTACCATGTGTCTTCACTTACAAGTGTGTGTGTGTGTGCATACAATCTATTATTCATATATAAAAACATATCTTGTTGGGCGGTGGTGGCACAGCCTTTAAGCGCAGCATTCAGGAGGCAGAGGCAGGCGAATCTCTGCAAGTTCAAGGCCACCCTGGTCTACAGAGCAAGTTCCAGGACAGTCAGGGCTGTTACACACAGAAACCCTGTCTCAAGGAAGAAAAAAAAAAAAGAAAACCCTATCTAACAGCCACATGTTCAATGGATTTAAACTGTGTTTGTTTGGACTTCATTCTATGATGGCAGGATTCAACCTTCTTCATCCTCTGAGGAATTCCTCCTGAGTGCACTGTTCCTCAGGGAATAACAAGACAGTGACACAGGACAGTGGAAGGACATTAAAGACAGACACTCATCTATATTCCTTAAGAGCATGGCTTTATACAACTAAGATTAGTGCTTGGGCTGGAATAAGATTTTTTTTTTTTTTTCGTTTTTTTGGTTTTTCAAGACAGAGTTTCTCTGTGTAGTAGCTCTGGCGGTCCTGGAACTCACTCTGTAGACCAGGCTGGCCTTAAACTCACTGAGATCTGCCTACCTCTGCCTCCTGAGTGCTGGGATTAAAGGTATGTGCCACCATGCCTGGCAGAAATCAGACATTCTTATGGTGGAGTCAAAGTCCTCAGAGTGGCAAAGCTGCCTGGGTGCTGTGGACAGCAGGATTAAGATGCTGGGCCTAAGGAAGCTTTGGGCTCTACCACATACTGTGAAATCCTTTATAATAACTGTTACCACTTTGCCTTTTTAGGTCTGTTTCTTTCTATCATTTATGACCTACCCTTACATTTATTAGCCAGTCATTTTCAGATAATGCACACTGTAACAATGAGATTGGATTCAAGCCATACCCTATGGTTGGACCCCCTGAAGCATCCTCTCTCCACTAGTCCAGCCAACATTCCTTTTGAAAGAGTCAGCCCTGGTCTGCCTATGTCTGAGGCAATGTAGTCTCCAGAATGCATTCACAGGCATCTAAATTAAGGCAGTCAAACCATGTGACAAGACCCCAAGGTCAGCTCATACCTTACTGCCTTCCCAGTGTCTGCTATGTTCTGGGTGGCTCTGCCACTGGGAACTCACCCTGTGGGACAGCCATGACCCCAAGAGATTGGTTGATTTCTGTGCCTCCAAATCCATGGGGTCAGTTCATATCAGCTCTCTGCACAGACCACGATGAGAACTGTATACTCCACAGAATGGATGGTGAACCTAGTCTAGAATGCCTTCCTACTCTTAGCCTAAGTATTGGAGGCCCCTGCTCTTTACCTGGTAGACAATAAAAACATGAGACATCTTGCTTGTTCCCCAGAGCTTGTCTGAAAGAAAAGATGTGAGAAGCCTGCCATGCCTTTTGCCCAAGTTTTTCTATTCATGTTGCAATGACCAAGCAGTGGCTAAGATACGACATTCTAAGCCTGCAAAGTTCATATGCTATAATTTCTGTTTCAAACTCACTACTTATATTTCATTATAAATTAGTATTCAGAATTTTAAAACTCAAGAACTAAAGAATAACAATCACAAGTCAGGAGTGGTGGTACACACCTTTAAACCCAGCACTCAGAGAGATCTCTCTAAGTTCAAGGCTAGTCTGCTCAACAAAAAGAGAGAGAGAGAGTTCAGGATAGCCAGGGTTACACAAAGAAACCCTGTCTTGAAAAGAAATAAGCAAAATAAAAAAGAGTAATGATCATGGTTTGTCAGATGCTCAAGGGGAAAGACCAGAGCATTAGAGATGTCAAGGATGCCCAATTCATGAATTTATAATCAGAACGAACTAGAAAAATAAAGTTGGAAATATGATAACCTCTTCTTCTGGGTCCTGTCGAGGACCTACAAATGGCTAAGGTGACTTAATGACAAAATTCCATGTGAATTCTAACAGACAATCTACTAAGGTTACTTGCTAGTTGAAGAGTTTTCCTATTACATAAAGGTAACAGATCAAATACAAAGTTATCAGGTCTTTCAGGCACAGGGGTCCCAGCGATGTGTTGTCTGCTAAGTCTCTAAATCAGTCACCACTTCCTTGCTTTACAATATCTCTTTCCTTCTGGTTCTACAGTCGTAACCCCCCCCCCACCAGCTGTTCTTGAAGATCTGTGAGCTTAGAACAGTGCTTTTCAACTGATGAGTCACAACTCCATTGGAAGTTGCATCTCAGATATTTACACTAATTTATAACAGTAGCAAAATTACAATTATGAAGTAGCAAAGAAATAAGTTTATGGTCAGGGATCAACACCACATGAGGAACTACATCAAAGAATCCCTGCATTAGGAAGGTTGAGAACCATTGCTCTAGAAGGAAAGATGAGGAATGGCAAGTTGTGGATTTGACAGGGAAGAAGAGTCTTGAAGGGTGACTTTGTATCGTATATGGAAATGTGGTATGTCATGGACAGAAACCTTGCATTCTCTTATCTATATTCAAACTGATATCTTGTCTCAGATTACACTTACAAATTAAGCTTACTTATTAAATTGTTAAATATATCACCTGACTTACCAAACAGATATGGCAGGTATAGAAGCTAACTTAAAAGCAGCAGTAAAGGGACTACAGAGATTCCTCAGTGATTAAGAGCTCTTGTTGCTTTCAGTTCCCAGCACCTACATGGTGAGATCCAGGGGACATTGTACTCACACAGTGCTCATACATATATGCAGGCAAATATGTATGCACATAAAACTTAAAAAGTTTTTTGAATTAGCAGTGGAGCATAAAGGACAATAAAGGCTAAGAGGTAGCTTCATGGCAGAGTGTTTACCTAGCAAGCCAAAATTGAATTCCTGGCACTACTAAAAAACAAAACAAACAACAACAACAACAACAAAAATTATATAAATACATGCACATACACACAGAGAACCAATCAGGGGCTGGAGGAGTGCAGAGGAAGCTGGTAGCAGAGAACTTGCCTAAATATTCAAGGCCCCAGGTTCAGTTCAAAGAACTAGAAAGCATGAACATACACACGCGCACACACACACACACACACACACACACACACACACACCGATGAGTTGAGGTGAAGCCATTTAAATTTAAGAGTTGAGTAAAGAATCATCAGTAATAAAATTTGGTAGTCATAAAGTTGTTCTTTATCTTGAAGGAAAATGCTGTGGTAAATGGAAAGATGGCTTTTTATGTCACTTAGGAGAATATGTGTATGAGCACAGTCTGACACACAGATGCACACGTCTGTTTATAAACTTGAGGAAAATGAAAGGCCCTACAGGATCCACGAGACCCAACTGCCACTGGCTCTTCTCCTCTAACCTCTCCACCACATTCCTACAGGGCTGGGTATTGAACCCACGGCCTTGTTCATGCTAGGCAAGTGTTCTACAACTGGGTTACACCTGCCCTTTCTCTCCCATGTTCACTCTATGAGTCTGACTATCATCTCCATAACTTCTTTCGAATCTCCATGTTCTTCACTTCATGCTCCCCGCAAGCTCTTCTGGAGCAGTCTAGCTCACTGTGCCTTCTGCTTCTTCCATCCTCTTAGAGACACTGACACTCAGTTGTATGTGGAATAAAACAACATTTCAGTTGGCCATCTATTGTCTCTCATTCTGAGTAATTCCCCAGACTTCACTGATGCTGACCCCTTGAGCAGAGTCTCCACAAACCTTAAACACACCAGGGGGTGAGGCTGATAAGAGTCCAGGGTGTGACCTGGCAACCATCTGTTATGAATGAGCAGTACCACACAGTGCTCAGTATGAGGGTATTCTAACATAGACGATTAGGAAGAGAGACTCAACCAGAGTCGTATCTTCACTAAATACCTCTTCTGAAGACAAAAGATAGTTGATCTGAAGCAAAGAACAAAATATTGGAGCGAGAAGCCAGGTGTGGCTGCTGGAGAGTCGGTAGGTGTAAGGGAGACAGAGAAACGATCAGCGTTCACTAAAGTGGATATAAAACATACCTGTATTTCCTTGAGCATCTTCAATCTTACTGGGTGAATGCAACAGAAAAGATGGACTGGAAAAGTGAGGGTCTTGAAGGGATAGCTGCTGCTGCTGCTGCAAAGGCATGGTGCTAAGGACTACCCGCCAGTCTACGTGGGTGACATCGGACCTGGACCGAGCATGTCCTGGCTTGAAAGTGGTAGTCTCATCTAATAAGTCATTCACAGAGCGAGGTCTGTCCCTCCGACGCTGGCAGATGTTGAAAAAGTTGAAGGTTGATGCTTCTTTTTGCTCCATCCAGGAAAGGTTATCTGGGGCTGTCCCTCTCTGGACCATAAGCTGTTCTTTGGCAGGGAAGACATTTTGAGCTTTGGTTTCTAGGAGTCTGCTCTTACAGTGGTCCCAAATCATGGTCCCCTTGCCTAGGGAGGCAACATTTCTCAAAGCACCATTGTCTGTTATGCTACTGAGTACCTCATGCCCCACGAGTTCAGGGACTTCCTGAATCCCATAAACTTCTGCTTGCTGCACAGCCTTTTCCAGCTTACTATCGAAAGTACTAAAGAAGTCCTCTGTCACCTCCAAGGCAGGGCTGATGTCATCCACTTCCAAAGCTTCCATGACCCAGGGTCCAAGAGGTCTAAGTCTTCTAAACTGCTTCAGGAAAGGGTGTCACAAACATTCAGCCAACAGAGAGCAATGGTTCATCAGTGCAGCTGAGGAAACAAGTGGCCGTGACCTTCACCTGGCCATCTAGGGGCTTATTCATGAGACAGGGCAGTAGTTATCAAAGCGGTGCAGCACCAATCCTTGATTTCCTGGAAGAACACAAACAAGACAGCGTTGGCACACAGTCTACTGTGCTCTGTAGCACACAGGTCTGTGCGGTCACTTTCCCTATTCCCAGCTTCTTCTATGGCAGCCATGCACATGGGGGTGCGACAGCACACAGCTGCCTACTGTCAGGAATGCGCATGGCTCTCTACTTTGTGTGAGAACTCAGCAGAGCAGGGTAGAGCTCCCTGAGGAGGGGAACAAGGCCAACTGCTTTTATCCACACAGAGCGGGCTTTGAGGGCAGTTGTAAAGACAAAAACCCCTCATCTGTTGAATGAAAATAGTAAGCAAAAGACACGAGGGGGTCTGCGGCTGGCATCTAAAGTCATGGATGCTTTCCCAACACTGAAATTACTCACGGTCTATTGGTAAGAAGGTACAGGGAGAAGTAGAGAGGGAGGCTGTGTTTTGACTAAACCTGAGTGTAAAATCACCAGCTTGTGCCTCCCCGGACCATAAAGCCTAATGGTGACTCTGGCCCTCAGAATTTCCCAATTTTTCTGGGAAAAGGTTCCCAGTGCCAAACTCCCTGGCTTCTAGCCTGACCTCAGAGTACAGGTCTAATCTGATATTAAAGGTCAGGGGTTTATGAACCTCTCACGGAATTGGAAGCCGGGCCAAAAAGCCTATGGCAAAATTATGGCCCAAGTGGCAGGCTTTAGTTCATCATTTCTTCTCTCTGGACCTGAGCAGAAAGAATGCTACATGAGAAGTGCTGTCCCTCCATGGTTGGTATAACTAGAGTAGACCCTGATTGTGGTACCACCCACCACTGCAGACAGCAACCACACACCGCTATTTAAACTCAGCAGTCTAAGTTCCTCAGGCACACTGCTGCATTTCACGTGCCCAGAAGTCACATACACATACCTATATAATGTCTTCAGTACCCAGAAGCACATACACATACCTATATAATGTCTTCAGTACCCAGAAGTCACATACACATACCTATATAATGTCTTCAGTACCCAGAAGTCACATACACATACCTATGTGTCTTCAGTACCCAGAAGTCGCATACACATACCTATATAATGTCTTCAGTACCCAGAAGCACATACACATACCTATATGTCTTCAGTACCCAGAAGTCGCATACACATACCTATGTGTCTTTAGCAAAAAAACGGACAAAAGTAGGCAACATCTTTTTTTCCTCTGTACTGCTTATATATAAGTAGGTAAAAACTATCAATTAATACCATTAAACATTGCTGAACAGGTACAGAGATTTTTTTCAAAAACTATGATTAATCAATTAATTTTTAGCTCTTAGGTCATTAAACAAGTATTTTTAAATCAATAGCACCAAACTATATTGCTTAGTATATGTAAATTAAACTAGTATATACAAACTTTTATTTCTCTATTTATTTAACAAGCTGACTTCAAATCCACTACAAAACTGGAAGAGATCCTGACCCCCAATTCCCCAGCCTCCAGCTCTGGGGTGTAGGTGTTCCCTACCATCCTTGATTTTAGGTGATGCTGGAGGTCAAACACGGGGATTCAAGCATGCCAGGCAAGCACTCTACCAACTGAACCCTAACCCAGACCCAAATCTTCCCTTTGGATATATCAGTGATAGATACAGATCATGGGAACTGTGGCCAGCTATAAAGCCGTGGTGACTATGAACTAGTCTCTTTCCCCTTGTGTTAGAATGGCATACAATGTTTCCAATGTTTGGGGCTGAAAACAGGGCTTCCATTTGTTTGTCCTTCTGAGTCTCAAGCCTCAGTCTCCTGAATTACTTAACAAGTTTTAATAATTCTGAAATGTGAATTTTTTCTAATTTTGTCTTGTATGTCAGAGACTAAGAAAAATTACTATATTCAAAGTACAAGATTCCCATTTACAGAAGAGATATCATCATATAGATCACTAAATTAATCTTCTAAGACTACCAGCATTCCCTTTCTTACCTACCTACCATCAGATCCAGTGTGGAGGAGGTGTGCATGAGTGAGTGTATGCGTGTGTGTGTGTGTGTGCGTGCATGAGTGAGTGAGTGTGTGTGTGCGCGTGCACGGTTTACTAAGGGACAAATCCAGGGCTTTATAAATGCTAAAGATGCAATCTTTTTTATTATTATTATTTTGTTTTTTTAAGACAGGGTTGTCTCTGTAGCTTTGGTTCCTGTCTCTGTAGCTTTGGTTCCTGTCCTGGAACTAGCTCTTGTAGACCAGGCTGGCCTCAAACTCAGAGATCTGCCTGCCTCTGCCTCCCCAGTGCTGCGCTTAAAGGCATGCGCCACCACTGCCCGGCTTGAAGCCAGTAGATGCTGGGGATCCAAACGCAGTCCTCGTGCGAGCACAGCATGCAGCCAACTGAGCCACTTACCAGCTCCTTTACGCGGGCTTTTTGTTTGTTTTGATGGTTTCCTCATGATTAGACTAGAGCTACACATTTTGAGGAAGAAGAACACAAAAGGAAGTGCCACTTCCCTCATGTCGGAAGAATGTACCATCACCGGAGCCTACATGCCCACAGAAACCACAATCACCCTTTTCTTTAAGCATCTGCCGTATTTCAATTTCATCATTTAACTTCCTCATGGATTTAATGCTAGTATTTCTTCTCTCCACTAAAACAGGCTCTAGGAGCTCGGAATTTATGATCATTTTGCTAAAGCACATTAAGATTCTCTGTCTCTCTGTCTGTCTGTCTCTCTCACAGATACATATTGAGCATCCATCCCTCACCTACACTGCCTGCTGTTTTATTCCTCCTCACTTCTGCCAAAGCTAGAGAACTCTTCACAGAAACTCAGGCTCGCACCACACCCTGGGTTTTTCTGTGCTGCAGTGACCAGCCAGTCTCACAAATTCATTGTAAGCTCTGAGGAACCCGAAGGCCAGCCACAGTACCTTTGCCCTCCCATACAATCACTACATCAGTAGTTTTTGGGGAATCCCTTTTCTCGACTTAAATTTTTGAGAATTGTATCTTTACTTGTAGTCTACTATCTTCGAATATACTTCACTGTCTATAATTGAAGGCATCTTAAAGGTTGCCTCATTTGGCTTCAAATTAACTATAATAATAATAGTAATAATAATAATAACAACAAAACACACAGGTCAAAATATGAAGTGTTACTTCCTCTAGCATGTGAACTCCAGTGTGTGGGTGCAGAGTGGTGAGTGTTTGCACAAGGCTGGGAGTAGAGAGCTAATTAGAACTCTGTTCTAAATCTGGCTCAATCACACACTTGCTGGGGAGCCTGCGGCAAAGCATTTAACCTCTGGGTGCCTTTCTCAGTTACCTGCAATAAACTTTCTGGGATCAAACTGTTTTGCATGTAGATCATTCACGAGGTAGCTGATTCAGTATGCCTTTAACAATACAAACTATCATACGATTATGGAGCTTCCACTGGATGGACCTCACCTCTGCATCAACCACGGGCTCCTGATCTCTCCCTGGAAAGACTCATCAGGTCAACATAGGCAAAGTCAGAATCCAAAATCAATGACTTAATACTGGTTTTCTTTCAAATGCACTGATTTATAGGGCTTTATTTTTTGATTTTTTAAAATTATTATATATATATATGAGTGTTCTGCCTGTATGTCTGTATGTCTGGTATCACATGGATGTCTGATACCTAAGGAGGCCAGAAGAGGGTACTGGATCCCCTGGAACTGGAGTTACAGACAACTGTAAGCAGCCATGTGGGTGCTGGGAACTAAAGCCCAGCCTCTGGAAGACCAGTACAGACTCTTAACAACTGAGACAACTCTTCAGCCCTAATTACAGACTATTTGTTCTGTAAAAGGAAGTATTTTTCCCATTTACTATAGGAAGAAAAACTGAGGTCCATTTGTCAATGTGGTAATCAAGAGTTCAAACCAAAGAATCCCATACATGCGTGTATCGAGATGTAACAGGATGGGGATCAGGATACTGCCTTTTTTCTTACAGGAAATCTGTTCGCATGCCCATTAGGCAAGGCTGATTAACTGGCTGAACACAGCAGTCCTCCCATACAGAGGTGGAGGCAGGGATGAGGAATACCGTAGGCTGGTGTACACAAAGATAGCAGCCTGATCACCTGAACTGCCTGGCAAAGGGGACAACTTCCTCCAAAGTACTTGTCAGAACAGAATGAGTGTTCACAGGATCTGGGAACACACAGTTTCAGAAACTGTTGGAGTGGGAAGAAAAACTCACTGCCAGAGACACTTCAGGTCACCTGCTTATGGCAATCTTTTGGTCAGTACTCAGGGGTTCTCACATGCTCTCTACCTTGGCAAAAGTTGGAGCTCACAGGGAGTTTTCTGAGTTACACAATGTGATGGAGCCAGTAGAAAACCTGATTAGCAAAGTGACATTTCTGAAGCACAAACCACGATGCTTTCTCCAGCACAGAGACAGTGTGAATACGCTAATGGAGCACAGCCACGCCCACAGCAGCAGATCAGGGCACTCGGGGGCGTGCAGCTTGGAACTCATGTGGAATCCCGCTTTATAGGTTTGGAGTGAGCATGAAACGGCCTCACTGTATCCAGACTCCAAGAAAAGACCACTACTGCGTTGTGAGATGAGCACTAGGGTCATACAAAGTATCTGCATAGTGACCAATGCTCATAGAAATTCTGGTACATAATGACAGACACGACATGTCGCAACTCAGGGAAAGAAAATGAATAGTAAAGGGTGGTTGCCCCATATTCAACTGGAATCAAGACTGTACATTCAATTTCAGTCCCAACTGAATATATACATGAATATATTCTCTAAGAGCAAATACCCATAAATATTGTGAAGTGGAACACAACAAGGAAGACGAGGTGATAGGAGGAAAGGAGTCGGGTCTGCTACTCATTCCTTATGACTGGCCCAGGCCACACGCCATGGAACTTCAATCATCTAGTGGCCTCCTCCTTACACAGCTGCTACTGTCTTTCAAAGCCCACATCCTCCTAGATGGTATTAGTCAGTCCTTCATAGAAGCTTTGCCCAGACTTCCCTGGTGTGACTAATTCTTCTCAAATCTATTGTGTGTGTACGTGTGGATGCCTGTCCACGAATCCACACATACTCTACAGTGTGTGTACAGATCAGAGGAAAACTTAAGGGAGTCAGTTCTCTTCACCCTGCACGTTCTGGAGATGAAATTCGGGTCATCTGGCTTGGCAGCAAGTCCCTGTGCTCACTGAGGTGTCTCTCCAGCCCGTGTGGTTGACCTTGATTGTCAACTTAATTGGATGTAGGAGACAGACCTCTTGCTCAGTCTGACAGCTTTTACAGAGAGGTGGGAAAATAACCTTTAATGGGGACAGCACCATCCTATGTGCAGGAGTCCCAGAGAGAACTGAACAGGGACAGCGAAAGGAATGCCAGAATTCATCTCTATTTCCTGGCTGAATGCAATGTGACCCGGCTTTTCACGCTCCTGCAGACATGACTTCCCCTACCATGATAGACTATACTATCAAACGATGAACCAAAATAATCCTTCCTTCCTTTCTTGTGCTGCTTGTGACCACAGCGACGAAAAAACAACTAACGTACCTGGGCGCTCTACTCTTCACCTTCCCTCTTCTGTCTACTCAGTCTCCTCATCAAATCCCTGAGTCGGCTTCACTGATGTAGCTACATAATCAATTTAAGGATGCTTGCAATTTCAAACATCTGCCTTCATTCTCAGACTCAGATCTGACTTCTGGGCCCTATGTGTCCAGGTAAGTGTAAGAAATTTCTACCCGGCCTACTTCATGGCTAAACTAAACTCGTGTATCTTAACCACACTCGGTTGTTCATCTGTAATATTGGCTGAGTGTCCCCTATGAACTCTTTAACCTGACATTCCAGGCCTTCTGTATCCTTGGCTCAGTCTCTTTCCCCAGTGTTCCCATTCTTCTGCTCTGAACAAAAACATGACTGATTAAATTTTATGCTTTTTAAACTCTAAGTCTTTGCTGGCAACTATCACTCTCTGCCACTTCTACCCATTAAATTTCTATCAACTCTTCAAACGCCGCTCACCAGCCCTGCCTCTGCACGCCTTCTTTGGTCCCTAAAAGCATCTTTCTTTGAACTGCAACAGTATACCTCTGGTTCCTCTCTTACATCATGTGCTGATCTTATTTCCCAGTCACTCGGGATCCAGCCCTCTCTGATGCCAGCACCCATGCTGCTGGAGTCAGCCCCTAACTACAACAGGGAATAACTGCAAGGTGCACCTAGGGACAGACCACAGAGCAATAACAAACACAACAAAGAACCCCAAATGTGCATCATACCCCAGAAGGGTTGGGGAAGTGCCTTCAGACCTAAAGATTATCATTGGCTCATAGACCTATTTGGAATTTTCTGAATACAAATGGGGTTAGGGGTATTTCCAAATATAAGCTGCAATTTCTATCATGTTTTCTCACATAATACCTCAAAATTCAGTTAACCTGTGGGGGAAATTACATGGTTTTATTGAAAATACTCATTTTCCACATGCACAGTTTAGACTATGGTTTATAAAAAGTGCTTGGTGAGCCTTTTAATAAATATTCACAGTGATCTCAACAGAGAGAGGTGGAAGGAGTAATGGACTGTTTCACCATGATGAAAGAGACCAAAATGACTCATCTATTGTCAGCTGAAGGTCCCATGAGGAAGACAAAGAAGTTCTGAAATCCCTGTCTAATTAACAAATCCTGTGGGCCACCCAGGTTCAACCTTCCAAACCGCCTTAAAGCTCTCAGGTGCCACAGTGGCAGAAGCACAACCAAGCCTGCAGCCATGCCCAGAGCCACCCAGCTCGCTCGGTGGGACCAGGACGGCAACGAGCACAGCCGTCGGACCCCAGGAAAAGGCTCCTGTTCCAGCAGTCTTCCCAGTTAGTGACACCCAGAAAGCCAGGCTCTGTAAAACGGTAGCCCTGCTACGGCTAGCTCACAGTTGGGAAGAAGGGCGAATCGTATGTGTATGTTTTCCTGGAGGATCTAAAGCTATGATCAAGTACTCAAGCACTACTTTAGATGTGGAGGCAGAAAACACGGATCTACCCTTGAAGGGCTGAACAACTAGGGGACACAGGGACAAAATAAACAAGATATATGAGAACACAAGAAAGTCAAATGACAATGATGTGTACACAGGGATTCTTCCAGGAGTAAATGTTAGACCCTAAAAAACCTGTAAGCCCCACCTGTCTAATGTCCAAGAAACCTCCTGGGATTCTGGGAGTGGTAGTTCTTCAAAAATAACAGCAAAGCCTCATGGGAAAGTATGAGTTTTGTCCATATAAACCCTGACGACACATGTTTGGGGTCACTCAGCTGGAGAGTTTCCAGGAATGGCTCTGACCAAATTCCATCTTGTCAGTATTTAAAATTTTAATAAAAAGCTTGCTTAATTTGGCTAAAATGGTGGAACAGATTTTTCTCTGGCAAATATCAGGAATAACAAAAGCCAAAGATAAAAGAAACAAACACGTAACACACCCACACCAAATAAACCAAATAAACCAAAAATGGAATTTGAAAAGTTACCTAACTACCAGCTTTGGGGAGCTTAGAAAGAATGTTATGAGATGTACTTATTTGTTTTTGTTTTTTCTTTCTGTTATATTTTAATGTGCTTAAAAGCGAAGCTGGGTCTTTGCTAATGTTTCCTCAGGAGTTCCAGACCAGTGACCAGGTCTATGCAAAAGGTGCCTCACTCTGTCTGAAATGACAGACACATTCAATGGTGGTAGGACTTAATCTATGACACTGACCTTGGCTACCAATCAGCCTCTGACCACTTTAGTCAGGAAGCAAGCACAGCAGACAAGGGCAGACAAAACACCCTCTCAGACTTCAAAGATAAGAAAAGATAAGCACAAACAACAGAAAGACTCCAGCTCTATACAACCTCAAGGCCAGAAAATCCTCGCCTGTCATTTAGGACAGAGGAAAAGGGTTGAAATACTAAGAGCAGTAGGGGCTATCTTTTCATCCTTCTCACTGGCCTTAAGTTTTTTTTTTTTTTAAGATTTATTTCTGTTTTGGTTTTGTGTGTGTTCCGTGTGGGTACATATATGTGAGCACAGGTACCCACGGGGTCAGGAGCATCAGATCCTCTGCTATGAGAGCACAGGTACCCTGTGAGCTACCTGACATGGGTACTGGGACTTAAACTTAGAAGAGCAGTATCTGCTTCAAACCACTGAACCATCTCTCTAGCCCCTTAAATTAATTTTATTATAAACCATTACCATTAATGTGGAATGGGTTTTCCCAAAACAGTTCTGCAGGGTGGGCAGGAGGGTCTGGAGAAGGCCAGCCTCTGCAGCACACACAGTAAGTTTGAAACCAGCCTTCACTACACGAAACCTGATCACTACAAACAAGCAACAAAAAAATCCCAGTTGTGCAATGTATCAATTCCAGGGATCTGACTGACTGACAGCCAACTGATCTGGCCCTGTATCCTGATGATAAGTTTGTGAGAGCTAACACTTAAACACCTTCTTCAGGGAGTCCTGCCCACCGCTATACAGAGCTCTTTACAGACATCTTGTGGAGGTCCCTTTCGGTATGGGTAGACTTAGGTTAAAGGCAAAATTAAAGGTGGCTTAACAAATGTTTAAAAATAAAATACAGTTCTTATAATGCCAAGACCAATGACAAATAATAGATAGCTAATATTTACTTCTTACTTATTAAGGGGCAGGCATTACAGCAAGCTCCCTGTGAGTACTGAGTTGTAAATCCTCCCAACAAGTCATTCAGGAACTGATGTCATTATTATTACCACTTGACAAGGAAACAGAAACTTACAGAGATGAAGTGGCCTTGAGTAAAAGCAACACTAAATGCACAGTCCTACATGTAACTGAAAGCCACTTAATGACCCTAAAATAAGACAAACATTTCATGTACAGGGTGCTTCAGATTTCAGTGTCAAACATCAGCAACCATAACTAATATTTATTTTTTATTGCTTTATTTGTTAATCCCCCCAGGTAGTTATCTGATAATTGTCATCCTTTTACCCAGGGAAATAGTTGATACCTAATTTGCAAAAAAATAAATAAAGTCTATAATCTTTGTGTCATTTAAATTCTCCAAGGGAATGGTATATGAGAAGTCTCTGAACAAATAGAATAAAAAGTTGTTCTCTACTAAAGAGCTAAGTCCCAATTCTCAATGTGACCTTTGGACATATTACTTGGAATGTCTGTGAGGGTATAATAACTGTGACTTTACTTAAGTGTTTGTTGTGTGATCTTTACTTTGTATTCTAACAAACAAAGCTTGCTGGAAGATCAGAGAGTCAAACAGCTGCACTGATCAGCCTTACAGACCAGGTAGTGGTGACACACATCTTTAAATTAATCCCAGAAGCAACACTAGTTTGCCACAGAAACCAGGAGGTAGTGGTGCACGCCTTTAATACTAGCTCTAAAGAGGAATATAAAACGGGAGCAGACAGCTCTCAGTCAGTCTCATTGTGAGATTCCTGGAAGCAGTATCTCCATTTCGGACTGAGGCAGAGGTAAGAGTCGGTGGCTGGTTGTTTTGCTTTTCTGACCTTCAGGTTGAACCCCAATTTCTGTCTTTGGGTTTTTATTAATCGTGTTGCAGCCTGGAGATCAGAGAGTGGAGCTAGCCACTAGTTAACCATAGAAGCTGGGCAATGATGGCACACAACTTTAATCCCAGCACTGGGAACTGGAGACAGGAAGTAATAAGGTGGGGTGTAGAAAGTAGAAAGTATCTCAGCTCCTTTTGGACCAAGGAGTAAAAGACAGATAGGAAGCAACTGGCAGTTGCTCCTAGTTCTCTGATCTCCACTTTGATCTTCCACATTCTTTTGTTGTTGTTGTTGTTGTTGTTATGTTTTGTTTTTCAAGACAGGGTTTCACTATAGCTATTGAGCCTGTCCTGGAACTAGCTCTTGTAGACCAGGATGGCCTCAAACTCACAAAGATCTGGCTGCCTCTGCCTCCCAAGTGTTGGACTTAAAGGTGTGTGCCACCACCGCCCAGCTCTTCCCTCAATATTTGACTCCTAATTTTTATTGATTAAGATTAATTATATTAAAGCTTCAAGTGCTTTTAGAAGTGTTTACATAGCCCCAACTGCCAGTTTCTTACTGTTTCCTTAAGAAAACATTTTCATTCAGCTAACAAACAGAAACAGTTGTAAAAAGTTTGCTTAAAGGAATGCACAAAGGTTTCTGCCAAAAGAATTAAAAGAAATATTTTCAAACTGGATGTTACTACAGATAACTCAAGCATATTTTAACTAGTAAAGCATGTTCAAATAAACAACCTCCTTTTAAAGCTGACTTAAAGTTACCTTTATGCACATATAAAGTTCAAACAAAACAAAAAAATGACTGATAACATTTAGTCTTATTCTAAATGAACTAAAACTATGCCCATTTTAATACTTCCACTCACCAAAACCAAAACAAAAGGACAGCCACCACAGGTAGTCCTCCTGTGAAGGGTACCTAAATGGACCACAAGATCTAGAGTTGCAGGCTTGGGGCTCAGTTTTCTATGCACTGTTACTGGAGTGTGATCTGGGGCCAATTTCTTGAACCTGAACTTCAGTTACTTTGTTAAAGTATAGGGCAAATACTTTTAAGGCTGTGGAGTGCAAACTAAATACCAGAATGCCACGCTTTATGAACCCCAAAGCAGGGTACAAGATGCCCCTGGGTATCTGCTACCAAGGAAAGGATTACCACATTCTCTCTGAGAAAGGGTGGTGATGGTGATCTGCTTCGGAAGCTCTGACAGAAGGCCTTAATCTACTCAAGCACTCCTTCTGCAGAGTGAAAGGCAGCAGGGGCCTTCAAGTGGAGGGGTTCTGTGGTGCATGCACCGCACGCACCATTCAAAGAAGAGCCTTACAGATTCAGATCAGCGCACCACTCAGCCTGCAGCAGGGAGCTTTCTGCAGTGACTGGAATCAACACAGAGACTCAGAGCTGGACAACAGGCAAGAGAGTGAGAAATTCTGGAGCACTTATCCCTAGAAAAGATAGATGTCTTCATCAACCCCACCCCTACAGGTTCAGGGATCCAGGAAGACTACAAGAGCCAGAGGTGGTGGAAGACTCCAAACAAAGAATGTTTTCAGACACAGCAGGACTGATGTACATACACATGGACCCACAGAGACGGGGAAGTGGATACCAAGTGTCACCTCTACCCAAAAAGCTATGTGTCGTTGATGGCAGCTGGGAAAGGGAAACCAGTTTTCTCCAACAGAGCATATCACCCACACTCTAGGGCTAATAAAATGACTCCATGTTTGTTATCTGTGCACTTTTTCTTTCGGTGTTTTTATCTCACTAGGTTTTCTTGTTTTCTGACTTATGGGTTTCTCAAAGAGAGGGAGAGAAAGCATGAAGTTGGGTGGGTAGGGAGATGAGGAAGATCTGAGAGAGTAGAGAGAGAAAAGAATATGATCAAAAATATGCTGTATGCAAAGTTTTTAAATAAAAACAAAAAGAGAGCTCTCCCTAAGGAGAACTATAACCAGGCCCTCTCCTGCGTTCTAAGCCTCTCTACATGCAGTCAACATTCCTCCTTTCTCTGTCATCTGGGTTTCTGGGAAATTTGATCTTTATACTTTCAGGCTTTACTTTTCCCCACCCCACCCACTCTCCCACAGTAAGCAGTCTGGTTCTGCCCAGGTGAAACTTTGCATGCAGAGGTCTCTGGCAATTTCTAGATGGCCGAATCCAGGAGCCTTCTTACAGTGACTCTGACTGGCACTCGGCAGTGTGACCTACCCTCAGGAGTCACTGGCACAGCCACCTCTGTCCTTCCTCTTTTGTCCATGGACATTCTTCTCTCCTGTTCCTGCTCAGGTGATAAACACCCGACAGGCCTCTTGCCCAGCGTCTCTTCCATCCTCCCTAATGATATGCTCCATGTCTGTGGCTTTAGCTACAATCCACGTGGAAGATGGAGAATATTCTCATGAGCTCTAGTTACACTATTTGTAACTACTTTTCATATATGCCCTGATTCCTACAATTCACAACCAACTCCTCGTTTTACTTCGAGGCTGCCTCCTCCAAACATTTGCTACAGAGAAAAGGACAAACCCCCTAATAAAGATGAATATCCACTCTGGCATTTCTAGCTGACTCACCAACGACCAACACAAATTAGCAAGCCCCATGAAGCCTACCTCTGTGGTATCCACCAAACCTACCCACTGCTCTGTTTTTCTACTACCAAACCTCCAGGCAGTGTTCTAACCCATTCACCACACTGCCACCCAAGTGGGCTTTCAGAAATCAAACCCCGGGACTGGTATGTAAAATAATATTAAAAAACAAATCAAAACCCTGTTTCCTTCTGCATAGATATTACCCAGGAGAGCCCACACCACTTTCCTCCCAGCTGTCAGTTCTTTTTTTTTTTTTGTTTTTTGTTTTTTTGGTTTTTTCGAGACAGGGTTTCTCTGTAGCTTTGGAGCCTGTCCTGGAACTCCCTTTGTAGACCAGGCTGCCAGCTGTCAGTTCTTAAATTTCCCTCTATGCTCCTACCATGATCCCTCCTGTCTCATACAGAACTTATAGAAATTAGAATCTCCCTGTTTCTTCTCTTTGAAGCCCTTTTTCCTTCACCACCTTTATAACCTCTTTACCAACACTGTTCTTCCCAAGGCTTCCCACCCCAGCGGCTTGCATCTAATCCCGCCTTCAGGTGTGTGCTGGCATCCCAGGTCCATTCAGACCTGCCCCAATCTTCCTTTACAGCATCCTGACGGCCTTCATTAATAGGTCAGATGCCCCCAACAGGGCCTGCTCTCCTGTCTGCCCTGTGAGCTTCATGAAGTCAAGGACCGTTGGTGTCTTGTTCAAGGTTTTTTATCACAATACAGACCACACAGTGATGTGTGTATTGACCCATTTCCCAATTAACTAATTACCTACAAGTAAACTGGATAATACAAAACAAGGCAGCTTTAGCTTGAATTATAAACTAGTTACTCTACTCAAGATAACTAGATAGAAATAACCTCTTCCCTCTCATGAATGCTGCATAGGACTGGTTGTCTGTCCATGTCTGTCACTTTGTCTGTAGTTTTGTTTAGTTGCTTAATTGTTGCTCTGTGTTTCATTTTTTTTTTTTTTAAAAAAAAGGCAGTTCTTTGACAAAAACTGACAAGCTGGCTCTATTATAGGAGTGCTGAACGCGACCGTATCTCCTTTAAAATGAGTATCACCACTGTCCCGGGCTGCAGCCTAAGATAATTAAATGACAATGTGGGTTGCAGAATGGTACTTGGTCTTATGGGCAGCTTTCTCCAGTGCTAGTGAGAACTGGAACCAACAGGTAACAAGACGCCCCTCCTTAAAATTATAGCTACAAAGGTTTAAAAAAATGTTGTCTGTTTTAATATCTGAAAGTATGAATGTGGCCACTGCATGCTTATGTCTGACTGGGCTTGAATGAACCAGTTTACTGTGTTCTGTATGTTTCAGTTCCAATTCAGCCGTTACTGTTGCAGCCCCCCCCCCCCCCCCCCCCCGGCTCAAAATTTCTGTCTGGGCGTTCTGGCCATTGGCACTAATGTAACAGGGATTCAAATGTCACCTGGGTATATATAATATTAAAGTTGTTTCGTACTGTTCTGTTAATTAAGAGCTGGCTCTGGAATTGGGGTATGGCCCATCATTTTTCAGACCCAGACTTGCTTTTAAAGTCTCTATGTCTGGGGTCAAAAATTGGTAGACAGGAAGAACAAGAGCAGAGCAGCTAAAAAATGACTGGTTTGTAAATTTATTGGACATGGCTAAAAAATCTATAATATTTGTAACAAAAAGATTAACTCAAAACTTTAACACAGGGTTGATAATCAAAAGACTACATAGGTAGCCTCAAAACAAAGATCTAATCCATCAACATCTACAGTTCTGGGCAAATATTCACATGTGTTAACCTTGCTTTTCAACCCCTTTAGCTCTGCTCATGACTGTTTTTGAACTGAAATATGTCAACCCCAAAACATGGTGTTTATGTTTAAAGGCTCACCCCAAGAAAGAGTCAATACTACACTGGAATCCCAAACACCGTGTTCTCACTGGCCTGGGATATGTCTATATTGTGATGTAATAAGACAGTGACCTTAACAGTCTGGAAAACAACTTGGAACAGTTTTACAACCTCAAGACTCTGGGGTTCAAGACCTTTATACAGGAGTAGCTTAGAGTCACTTGCATGTCAAATGTTTGCATAGCAATGCATCACAAAAAGTTAAAAACCACTGGCTTAAAGAATGTCTCTCTTACAACCGAGTCAAGTTTACAAAAACTGGTTTAAAGATGTATGTCTAACCTCTTTGTTTTTGTTACCACTGTTAAGCCATGGTTATTTTGGCAAACTGAGTCATACAAGAAACTGTTATGTTTCTATAACGGTACACTAACGATATTTCCAGTCTGCTAGTAGACTATATTTATAAGTTAAAAGTCTTACCTTGATACTAAAAAGACCTTCAATTCAGAAATTGTTATTTTTATTATAAACTATTAAAGATGATTAAGTCTTGAAACATTAACAACTATATTTATAAGTCATTCTAAGGACTAATATAATCAAGAACAGGAAAAATTTATCTAGACTCTTATGTTTTCAAGGTATAGTCTAAAACAAATAACTAAAAACAAATAGAAATTGTTTGACTCAAGTTGTCAAACTGTCAGAGGTTTGTTGAGTATGGCATTTAAGATACTTAAACTCATGACAGACAGACACTCAGATCCTAGCAGTGACTCCCAGGGTCTCCAATGGACAATTATGGTAATGGGACTGATGTAGGGTTCCCCTCTGTATGTATGAATATGCTTTATTATTATTGGTTAATAAAGAAGCTTCCTTGGCCTATAGCAGGGCAGAATATAGGTAGGTAGGTAGGAAAAAACTGAATGCAGGGAGAAAGAAGGCAGAGTCAGACAGATGCCATGTAGCTGCCAAAGGAAAAAGATGTCAGAACATTACTGGTAAACCACAGCCTCATGCCAATGTACAGATTAGCAGAAATGGGTTAATTTAAGATGTTAAGAGTTAGCTAGAAATATGCCTGATCCATTGGCTAAACAGTGTTGTGATTAATATAGTTTCTGTGTGATTATTCGGGTCTGAGTGGCCAGGAAACCAAAGTACAGACTCCATTTACATGCTACCACTGGGCGAGATTGCCCCAGTGTCTCACCTTCTGCCAAGACTCAGCCCAAACTGTGGATAAGCAGGACACTGGAGAGTTGATGCCCCACTTTGCCTAGGCACAATGAAGTCAATCTCCCCATATTCCTGCTCCACAGGAAAGCCTCTCCTCCTCCGGGCCTGGCAGCCAAGACTGCTGTCCTGGAGATCACAGGAGCCTGGGATGTCTGTCTAGATAACGACAATAAACTAGCCTCTGTCATTTTGGTTAATCCTTCTCAGATCTATGACACTGGCGGCTAAGCTAACTGTAGCTTTGTCAGCTAGACAACTAGGTCTCTTGTTTTTTTTTTTTTAAACAAACAGATTTGCCTTGTTCACAAGCTTTTTTTTTTTGGATTTTCGAGACAGGGTTTCTCCGTAGCTTTTGGTTTCTATCCTGGAACTAGCTCTTGTAGACCAGGCTGGCCTCGAACTCAGAGATCCGCCTGCCTCTGCCTCCCAAGTGCTGGGATTAAAGGCGTGCACCACCACCACCCAGCTCACAAGCTTCATACTAAAGAATAAACAGGTTTCAGATGTAACTTTTTATTAAAGGAACATACCATGCAAATGGCTGTTCTCAATAGTAACTATTCTTATCTCTGGTAAAAATATGTTTAAAAAGATAATAATTAAATTGGTTTATATGTAAAATGTCAAATGTTAATAAACATAATGCAAAAAAATACAGAAAACTATGAAACTGGCTTGGTATAACTATGTTGAAAGGCAGGTACCATAGGTTTTTCTGGTTACATTTCTCTGTACATTTCCTTAACAGTCAAAGAAATAGGAAAGCTTGATAGGACATTGGTCTTGGACGTTAATCTTATAGGGTACTGTATGACTTGCAAATTTGACTAAAAGTATATTGCTACACTGAGATTTCTTAGGCTTAGAGTTCAAGTAAAACTGATACAGCACCAAGTACTCACTATTCAGCCGAGAGCTCAAGATTTTAAATTTCCTTTTGTTGTCTTCTAAGTACAGACTTAAAGATGTTTTTCATCAGGCTAACCCAAAGCCGTAGCTTTTGCTATGTCTCCAAGCTGCAAATCATTTCTAACTGTTTCACAGATACTTTTTGACTGATTTCTCTGATGGAGGAAGGTCATTGGCTAATAAAGAAACTGCCTTGGCCCATTTGATTGGCCAGCCTTTAGGTGGGTGGAGTAAACAGAATAGAATGCTGGGAGAAAGAGGAAGTGAGCTTAGATGCAGGGCAGCTCCTCTCAGAGACAGCCACCATGCTCTCCTCTCCAGAGCAGATGCGATGAAGCTCCTACCCAGGATGGACGTAGGCTAGAATCTTCCCGGTAAGCGCACCTTGGGGTGCTACACACATAAATAGAAATGGGCCAAGCAGTGTTTAAAAGAATACCGTTTGTGTGTCATTATTTTAGGGCATAAGCTAGCCATGCGACTGGGAGCTGGGGCGGCATGAACACAGCCCACAGCTCCCACTACATTTCTCTACAAAATGGGTTCCAGTACAATAAAAATGTCTCCTTCATTTAACTGTATCAGAGAGCCCGAGCTTGAGCTCACGATAAAGGCTTTTTGCTTTTGTATACAAACTCGGACTCCTGGTGGTCTCTGGGGGCTCATGACATGGTATAACAGTATTCTTCATAATGTAGACAAATTTGAAGCATTTATTGATCTTTGTGTGGTTATTAAAAATACAAGTACATGTCAGTGTTTTGAAAAAGTATAAAGGCAAAATAAACAACTTTTATTCCCCCTCTATCAGGGGAGAAAGCACTCTATGGCAAAGAACAAAAAGAGAAAGAGAGGAAAGGAAAAGATATGTAAGTTAGTTGAAAACATGTAGATATTGTTCTCTGTCATCTTTCCCACTTAGCAACGATTGAACTGTTTTCCATTATTAAATTCTTCATAAGTATCTTTTTTGTTTTGTTTTTGCTTTTCGAGATAGGGTTTCTCTGTGTAACAGCGTTGGATGTCCTGGAACTTTTTGTAGACCAAGTTGGTCTCAAACTCACAGAGATCCACCTTCCTCTGCCTCCTGAGTGCTGATATTAAATGTGTGTGTGTAGTAAGGAGGATGCTTGTTCGCTTCCTGACTGCCCAGATTCCCAAAATAACCACACAGAAACTATATTAATTAAATCACTGCTTGGCCAATTACTTAAGTGCATTGCTAGCTAGCTCTTACATCTAGAATTAACCCATCTCCATTACTTTATATTTTATCATGAGGTTCGTGGCCTACCAGCAAGGTTTCAACATGTCTGTCTCTGACTCTGCCTCCTTTCTCCCAGCATTCAGTTTAGTTTTCCCCACCTAGTTCTGTTCTACCCTATCAGGCCAAGTCAGTTTCTTTATTAACCAATAGTATTTACAGCATACAGAGGGGAATCCCACATCAGGCGAGCATCACCACTGCCTGGTATAAATATCTTTTTAATATTTGTATTTTGTTAGATCTTTTGATAAAATCATAATTTGACTCCTCTCCTGTTACTGGGCACTTAGACTACTGCCAATTTCCTACATAAAGGCATATTCAGCACTACGTTGAACTTAACTACTCTCATAAATTCCTCTGGACTTCTAAAAGAGGAATTGCTAAGTCAAAGGGGAGGAGAATTGCTGAGGCTTTTATACATTTGATCAATGTGCTTTTCAGAAAGGCTGTGCTAATTGCTTGCCTCTCATGACATCTGAGAATATTTGCTCCATGACATACTATTTGGTGTGAGAATTAAAACTCTTTGAAATCTATAATAATTTGAGAGCTGGAAAAGTATTACCTTGTTATTGCTTCCATTTTCATTTCTTTGATTAATAGAAAGAGTTCAACTTAATATATTATCTATTTAATTCTATTCCTAAGATAGAGTGTTAACTTTCTATTGCCATAATGAAGTTCCCACAGTAATCAACTTGCAAAGGGTTAATTTTGATCCAGAGCTGTGAAGCACTCAGTCTATGATCAGTTAGTCTCATTATATTTGGGACAGTGGCAGGGAGGCTCATAAAGTCAGAGAACATGGCAGGGCACTGAACAGCCAACAGGGAGGATCCAGAGCCCACAGCTCCCTTTGTTGTCATTCCCTCAATCCCCTGAAGACTTCCTACATCCCCTTTCAAATGCTTCTAGGACGACTAAGGTTTTAGTACACAGGCCTTTGGGGATATCCCACACGCACACTATAACAGTCTGTTTAATTTTTTTGACCATTTTTATGCTAGATTATGTATTTCCATCATGACACAACAAATTTTCACACTCTGGATTGCTTTAAACAAAATTTCTTATTTCATATTCACTAAGGTGTTGGCTCGGCAGGATGCCTATCTAGAAATTCTATTTCAAATTTACCTGGATTGTTGACAAAAATCCAGGATTTTTTGTTTCCTGCTGGTTGTCAGTCTGAAAGCCACTCTTGGTTGTTTTCAGGTTTGCCTAAATTCTTGCTCAACACTATCATCCATCTTTAAATCAGCTATTCCCATCTTTAAATCTTTAAAGTTGCATCTTCTTCTGATTTCCCAGCAACAGAAAGTTCTGCACTTGTGATTAGATTAGACCCACCTTGATGACCTCACCATTCCAATTTCATGTGTGCCATGTAATATAAAATAGTCAGGTAGTAATGTCTTATGTGCATAGGCTCTGGGGACTGGCAAAACTGTTGGAAGGACAGTTTGGAACTATGACCGTCCTAGAGTGTTAGGTGTCAATTTTTATGACTTGTTTGTGTGATTTATGATAAATCTTCAGTGTACAAAGCTAACAAAGTGTGACAAACCACATTTCACAGCAGCAAAGGTTGCTGTGTGGTACTAAAGAGTTCTGTGTACAGTGCTGTGAACACTGGTGCTGAAACAAATTGTAGTCAAATACCCAAAACATAAGTGTAGTCCATCATTATCATGCAGCCCAATCTGCACAGGTTTTTTTTATCTTGTAAAACTGAAACTCTCTACTCATTCAACAAAAACTTTCTCTTCCATCCCTTCCCCAACACTAGATAATTACAAATCTGCTTTTTAATACTGGAATATTTGATACAGTCATCAAACACCTATTCTAGCTGTTGTTCCAGGCATTTTAAAAGTTATCAACTTCTCAGGCACGGTGGCACATGCATTGAGACCTAAGACTCTGGGACAGTTGTAGTTCCAAACTGTCCTTCTTCCAATAAATTTTGCTTATCCCCAGAACCTATGCATATAAGACATTACTACCTAACTATGTTATATTACAATGACAAACATGGTGGCACATCCCAGCAGAGGCAGATGGATTTCTGTGAGTTCGAGGCCAGCATGGTCTACATAGTCCAGACTACAACACAGGGTTACATAGTGAGAGATTCTGTCTCAAAAAAGCATACATATTTAATCCTCATTAAATCTTTGATGAGGTGGCTATTATTCCTAGTCTACAGATTAGGAAACAGCAGTATTGAGTAAACTTCCCAGGATGTCACAATGACAAAATGATCAAACAAGAATTTAAGGTGAGGTAATGTGGCTTTAAAGATCCTGCTAGAACCATGGCATTGTGAAAGTATTTACTATAGAGACAAACACATCAGACATGGATGTTATTTCTTGGTGCATGACATTTACACACTTCCTGTCAATTTAATCTAATATTTGGCTCTTAGTTAAAAGTTAGATTATGTTACCAAGGTAACACAGGTCCATTGACCTTTTAAAGAACTA
The DNA here is from genome assembly GCF_950005125.1 of Chionomys nivalis. Classification (NCBI taxonomy): domain Eukaryota; kingdom Metazoa; phylum Chordata; class Mammalia; order Rodentia; family Cricetidae; genus Chionomys; species Chionomys nivalis. The sequence continues at coordinate 131,460,924 of NC_080087.1, read as the reverse complement.
ATTTTTGCCAAGGTATTTGCTTGCAGAAAATGAAACAAAAACTACTTGGTATTTTATTTTAAGCAAATCACTTATAAGTTGTGCTATTCTATAATGCTGTATAAATACAAATCACAATTTATTATTAAAAATATTTTAAAGGAAAAAAATCAAGATTTTTCTCTATAGTTCCATGGACCGAAGGAAAAAATAACTACATTTACAACAACATAATCAATCTGTTTAACCTGCTAAATTAAAAGGCAAACTATATGTATAGGTCAGTCTCTATTTGTCATTCAAAGTCAGCAGAATTGTTTCAGCTTAAGGGGTGGGCCTCAGAACTCCTTATCTTGTTTTTTGTTTTTGTCTTGTTTCAGCTTAGTAAGCTTTTCATACAGACCAATTTGTCATCAGTCCTGTGGCGTCATTTACTATACATTCAAAACGGGCAGAGTCAACAGGAAGAAGGGTCGTCACGTTTCTCTGGGGCTAAAAGCTCGGCTGGGGTTGGGTTTCTATGATCACTGGGGAGGGGTTCCCAAAAGACAGCGCAGAGAAAAGGATCGCGTTATTCAATTACTTTCTATTTTACGTTTACTTGATTCACAAAAATAAACAGAAGGTCATGTCATCACCCACAGGCGAAGTGCTACCTCCGCTCGAAATACAGCAGAGAGCCGTGCGTGGGAAGCATCCCCGCGACCCCAGGATGCTCCAGGGAGGTGTCATCCCGCCCCTCTCCGCGCCCCGCCCGCCCGGCCGCCGGCCGCCCTCCCTCCCGCCCGGCCCCGGCCGCAGCGAGGCGGATGCTCACCGAGGCTTGGGTCTGGTCGCCCCCGCGGCCTGCAGCCGACTCCCAGCAGGGCCCCGACCCAGGCAGCCCGCCTTGCTCACCGCCAGCCGCTCCGCCCCAGCCGCCGACCATCCCGGCCCGGCTCTGTTTACAAGCCGCTTCTCGCGGTCCCACTCTCAAATGCTTCCCCGCGGCAGCCCGGCAGCCAGACCCGGACACACAGGGTTCCAGGCCGCGAGGACCGGCCCCTCCTGCGGGAGGAGCGGGCGGCCGGGCGGGGCCTGACCTCCTCCTCGCGTTGTTTCCTCCGCCGCCTTTATCACCCGCTCCGTCCCCTCCGCGTTCCTCCCAACGCCTAAAAGTTGTCACTTAGAACCTACCAGGACGGGGTCAGCTATCAACAGTTGCCACAGTTAAGAGAATCTCAGAAATAATGCTTTCCAAAAGTAGAAAAGAGCTGCTTTTCGTGTCTAGTTGGGTACGCGGGTGAAAAGGTGCGGTTGAGAGGGAAAGTCTCTAACCTGGCTGTGCATTCCCAGTTATGTTATAGCACGGGGTTAGGGTGGGAGTCACCTCTCCTGAAGTCTCCCAGTGACTAGCCACTTTTACAAGGACTGATGGTGTACATGTGGAGGTCATAGATGATAAAAAAAAAAAAAAAAAAAAGGTCCTATTGTCATTCGGGATGCTCACAGGCAAGGAGGTTGTCCATACACAGTGACAAGAAGTATGTAAGAACTCTTCCCCAATTCTTCTGCTTTCTTTCTTTTGTTTCCAGCCTTAATTCTCCATCACAGCATTTTTCTTAGTCGTTTTCTCAGTTAATAAGAATAAGAAGAGGGGCTGGGCAAAGTGGTGCATACCTTTAATCCCAGCATTGGCACTAGGGAGACAGAGGCAGGGGGACCTCTGTGAGTTCAGGCCAACCAGAGTTACAAAGTGAGATAGACCCTGTCTCGAAGCAAACCAGGCAGTGGTGGTGCATGCCTTTAACCTCAGCACTTGGAAGGCAAGGGCAAGCGGATCTCTGTGAATTCAAGGCCAACCTGGTCTACAAAGCGAGTTCCAAGACAGTCAAGGGTACACAGAAACCCTGTCTCGAAAATAAAAAAGAACAAAACAAGCAAAAAAAATGTTATAGCTCCCAAACATAGTATTTCCTACATGGTAATTATTATATTTTAAATTTTTCAAATTTAGGACGAATGTCCAAAATATAGACTGTAGTCAAGTCACTGAAACAAGAAGCACAATATAAACAGAAACAATTTTTCTCCTAGTTAAAGATTCCAGCACTCTTTGTGCTTGAATTTCACTATTGAAAGCAAATTCAGAGTATAAAACCTTAGATTGAAGAAAACAAATTCAAACACATTTTTTTAAATCCTTGTTTGAAAAACGACTAAATCTGCTTCCCATCACTAACACTGAGAGCCAACGATGACATCATCGGAAAAACCGCTGGCTAGTCATCATCTGGGAATATTTTGTTCCTCTAAATTCAAAATAGTTAAATTCATGTTGCCATTCAGGGGGCTGTCTGCTAGCATCACCCTCACTATTTTTAATAGACTGCATTTTTAGAGACATTTTTAGATTCGCAGAAGAGTTGGGGAAGAGTTCTTACATACTTCTCGTCACTGTGTATGGACAACCTCCTTGCCTGTGAGCATCCCGAACCACAATAGGACGTTTTTTTTATCATCTATGACCTCCACAGGTACACCATCAGTCTATAGTTTGCATTGGGACCAATATCTTTACCTACATTGTGCACTGACACCCACGGAGCCTCTGCTGTATGTTGTTTTACACTTTTGAGTTTTTGAGGGGCCCGCCACCCAGCTCCCAAATAAATCACATGTGGAGGCTTATTCTTAGTTATGAATGCACGCCTTACTTTGGCTTGTTTCTTCGCAGCTTTTCATAAATTATCCTGACTACATTTTACCTCTGGGCTTTTACCTTTCCTCATTTCTGTATACCTTTCTTCTTTCTCTGTGGCTTGCCGTGTAGCTGGGAGGCTGGCCCCCGACAGCCTCCTCTTTCACCTCCTTTCTCCTTTTATTTATATTCTGTTTGCCAGCCCTGCCTATCCTGGCTATTGGCCATTCAGCTCTTTATTAGGACCCTCAGGTGTTTTAGACAGGCACAGTAACTCAGCGTCACAGAGTTAAACAAATGCAGCCTAAACAAAAGTCACACACCAAAAAATAATATTCCCCAGCAGGCCTCTGTTGAGCAATCAGAACAATTTAGTACAGAACAGAAAGAATCGTCCATGTTCATCTAATCAACCATTGTCCACCGCTACTTTCTTCAAGACTGGGAGCAGCAGGACGACTTCAGACTGCATCGCTCTCTACCCCACTGGCATTGACTTGGTAGAAATAAGCTCTTTGTTTTTCTCTACTCAGCACTTGTTGTGGGGTTTTGTCACTGTAAAGAGACATGGTGGCAACTCTTTTTTGTTTGTTTGTTTGTTTTTTCGAACAGGGTTTCTCTATGTAACAGTCTTGGCTGTCCTGGAACTCTTTTAAGACCAGGCTGGCCTCGAAATCACTGAGATCCACCTGCCTCTGCCTCCCAAATGCTGGGATTAAAGGTGCACGCCATCACCACCTGGCTGAAACATTTAAGCGGGGCTGGCTTAAAGTTTCAGAGGTTGGGTTCATTATCCTCATGATGGGAACCATGAAGACAGGCAGGCAGATATGGTGCTGGAGAAGAAGCTGAGGATTTTACATCTTGACCCTCAGGTGGCAGGCAGAGAACTGACTTGAGCTTCTGAGACTTCAACATCCACCCCTAGTGACCCACTTCCTCCAACAAGGCCACACCTCCTAATAGTACCACTCCCTGTGGACCACGTATTCAAACATTTGAGTCTATGGAGCCATTCATATACATACTACAACACTCATGCTTCCTTAGGAAACCTGTGCCTACCTCTAAATCACAAGGTAAGTATATAATCTCTGCCAAGCCCATCCTACTACCTATGGTACCTTCATCTTGGTCTTGGTGGTGGATCCAAGGATGGACATTGCTTTGCTGTGGGCAAATACATGACAACAAGAAACTTTTTTTTTTTTTTTTTTTTTTTTTGGTTTTTCGAGACAGGGTTTCTCTGTGGTTTTGGAGCCTGTCCTGGAACTAGCTCTGTAGACCAGGCTGGTCTCGAACTCACAGAGATCCGCCTGCCTCTGCCTCCCAAGTGCTGGGATTAAAGGCGTGCGCCACCACCGCCCGGCGACAACAAGAAACTTTAGAGGATGTTTATTTTACCTTATAATTCAATGCTGTAGGAATTCCTACCACCAGTAGCCTTTAAGTTACCGCCCACTTGGGCGTGGCCTCTTATACTATTTATACTCTTTTTCTGGCTTCAGGATTTGGTTGCTCTTCTCCATTCCAGCAGAGGATTGTGATCTGTGAGTCTATCCCTAAATGAATAACCCTCTGTTATACTCAATTCTGAGCTAGTGTGGGATTTCTTTAAAGCATCCTTCATCAATTCAAGGGGATAGAGCCCAGCATGGCAGGGTAAAGAGAAATGGCTACATTCCATATTCATTTAGGAAGCAGGGCGAGGACAGCAAATAAGGTTGGGATAAGAAATCTCCAGACCCATTCATCCCCAGTGACCACTTCCTCGAGCTGGGCTCTACCCACAGCCTTCCCTCAGGTACGGACTAGGTGTTCAAACACATGAACCTATGGGGGGCATTTCACATTCTAACCACAGTAGCAGGTGACCCCTCAGCACCAGTCCCTGAAATTTTGCTATTTGAAATTTTGGAACCTATATTGCTTATTGGCCACAGGGCTGGAAAGATACAGTTTGGAGGCTTCCAGTGGCCAACTTTCCTGTCACATAGATAATATTTTTCTGAAGAAGGTAGGGTGGGGTGGGAGTAGGTGAAAATCAAGGGCTCAATGGAGATTTGGGGTTAAAGAGAGTGGAAAGCTAAGAAAAAGAGTCAATAACCTTTTCGGAGCCTATGATCTCCTTAGGTCTGAGCTAGCCTTGCCGCAGATTACAGTACTGGTTTAATCCTGGTTTGCTCATTTACAACTAGAAGTGTAACTTGCCTTTACGTACTTGTAGACACAGTTTTAGAAAACCACTCTTGGTTACTAGTCATTTCCTATTATTTCAGGTGTATTGGGGTATATTTGACAAACAGTTTCGCCCTATCCCTTCCATGTCCCCCTAAGGTCAGAAGCTTCATCAGATTTATGTTTTCCTTTTCCATACCATTTACTATGGTATCTAGTAAATAATCTCAATAAATGTTTGTTAAAGGCTGGAGATGTGGCTCAAGGTAGAGCCCTTGCTTAGCACACACAAGGCCTTGGATTCTGTCCCTAGCACAGCTTTTTACCACAAAACAAAGGTTGTTGGGATGAAACAGTGGAATTGGGAGTGTTGCTTAGTGGTAGAGAGATTGCCTAACATGTAAGGCCCTGAGTTTGATCCCCAGAACCCACTCTCCAAAGCAAACTAAAATAAAATGAAGTACCAAATGATGTGTAGGGAAATATCATTATTTTATGTTTTCATTAGGTTTCTTTTTTACTTTTAGCTCTTATTTAATAAAGTATTGCTTAAACAAGCATAGAATAAAGTTATGCTGTTTAAAAAAAAAAAAAACAAGCCAGGTGGTGGTGGCACATGTTTTTAGTCCCTCTACTGGGGAGGCAGAGGCAGGTCTGGTCTACAAAGTGAGTTCCAGGACTACCAGAGCTGTTGCACAGAGACCCTGCCTCAACAAACAAACAAACACATAGATAAAACAAAACTCTCACAAAAAAAAATAGTTTAGGACAAGCAAGATTGCTCATTGGATAAATGCTCTTGCCACACAAATCCGACAAGCTGAGTTTTATCCTTGAAACCCACTTTAAGATGCTGGATGCAGTGGGCTTCTGTCTGTAATTCCAATGCTCCTACTGTGAGAGGACAAGTAGAGCAGGAGAATCTCCCAGAAGCCCTCAGGGCAGCTAACCTAGAGGATATAGCATGACAGAAGGAAGAGCTACCTCCTCAGCCAGGTAGGAGGGAATCAGCTCCAAAAGTTGGCCTTTAACCTCTGTTGTGAAATATTTGAAGATGTGTTACACTTCTTTATGCTGTGGAATAGTCATCTAATGATGCAAAGATGTGTTGCATTCTTTATGTTACCTTTGTTTAACTCTGTGAAGCTGTGTTCCTTTGTCTAAAATACCTGATTGATCTAATAAAGAGCTGAACAGCCAATAGCAAGGCAGAAGAAAGGATGCTCAGGGCTGGCAGACAGAATAAATAGGAAGAGAAGAAGAGTAGAGAGGAGGAACAAGGAGAGAAGAATGAGAGAGGATGCCAAGGACCAGTCACCCGGACACACAGCAAGCCACGGAGCAAGAAGTAAAGAAAGGCATATAGAGAAAGACAAAAGCCTGGGGGCAAAAGGTATATGGAATAATTTAAGTTAAGAAAAGCTGGCTAGAGACAAGCCAAGCCAAGGCCAGATATTCATGAGAAAGAATAATCCTCTGTGTGATTTATTTGGGAGCTGGGTGTCAGGACCCCAAAGAGTGAAAAATAAAGAGTAAAAGAAAAACAACCAACAACGAACCTCAATGTGCACATATGGAGGCCAAAAAATGTGAGCCTATTTTCACGTTGACCAAAGGTTAGAGAGTTGGAACTTACCTCATAGTTCCTTCAAGGTTGTTGTGCTTCTACCTCAAACAAAGATCACATCTAGAAGTAGAGCAGAGTTCTGCTCGCTCAAGGTTGTTGTCAACGGGTGTGGCTAATAGCCTGACCTTGTATTTCAGGAAAAGAGAAGTAGATATATTCCTACCTCCCTGTAAGGAGATAACTTTGAATTCCACCCAGGGAGTGGTTTACCTACAGAATGTTTTGGTCTAGGCTATGAGCATGACTTTTTTTGTTCTAGCAACAGAATGTTTAAGTATGGATGTACTCAATTGATATGTTCATTTCCTTGTGCATGTTAACATCTTACTCCTACCTTTTGGGATGAAGGGTATTTTAAGCAGTTGGAAATTAAATGTGGGTGAATTTCAGTACTCACTGGAATTCCCTCCCAATACTATCCTATATGTTTCTTCGTTTTATTATTTTCTTTCACATCTTCATATTCTTTACAAATATTTTCTAAATTCCCACAGCTATACCCTGGCAAGAGGTATTTTTGTCAAGGCTGGTTCCTGGCATGCATGTGCATTAACATAGGTCATGCATGCATGTGTGCCCATGTACACACAAATAATAATTATTATAAGTAAAAATTTCTAAAACAATATTTTTAAACTTGCTAAAAAGGAAGGTTGTTTATAACTTAAAGTTTGCAAACTAAATGTGTTTATCCTATTCCTTAAGATATGCCGAAGTAAAGATGAGTAGAAAATTCATTAAAGTAAATATACCATGATTCAGTTGTTTCCTTAGGCAAATTAAAGCCATTTGAGATGTAGAGCTTGTGATGGCTATCTTTGTGCCAGCTTGACTCAAATTATGATCTCTATAGAGAAGAGAACCTCAAATGAGAAAATGCCTCCATAAGAACGGTCTATGTGCAAGGCTGTAGGACATTTCCTTTGTCATTGATTGGTGTGGGTGAACCACCCCTGGGCTGGTGGTACTATATTTCTATAAGATAGCAGGTTTAGCAAGCCAGGAAAAGCACACTAGTAAGCACTCCTCCATGGCCTCTGCATCAGTACCTGCCTCTAGGTTCCTGACATTTATGATTCCTGTCCTTTTTTTTGATGATGAACGGTGATGTGGAAGTGTAAGCCAAATAAACCCTTTTCTCCACAACTTGCTTTTGGTCATGGTATTTCATAATAGTAATAGTAGCCCTAACTAAGGCAAGTATTACAGTCACAGAGCAAATTTTTAAAGTATAGGTGAGTTGGTTGTTGAGCAGTTGACACCACCAAGGCTGTAGTCATCACTAAAGTATTGAAACAGTTCCCTATAGGCTGGTGAATAACTTCTTACGCTAAACTTCCTATGCATCCCAAATTTCTTTCTAAGGAACTTCCTCAGATCCAACACCTAGAGTGTTAATTCCTGACCCTACTTACTGAAGTGGTATCCTTAAGCCCCTGCTCTCACACCTTTTCCAATTAGCTTACAGGTAGGTCATACACATTTCAGTCTTTTGACTGTCATGTCTACAAATAGAGTAGCAAGGAATTACAGTGGACAAATGTAAATGGATGTTTCCTGTCCTGATCGCCTGTTCCCAATACCCGGCAGCCACTTTCCAAATTACCACACAAAGTCTTATACTAATTATAAACACACAGCCAATAGCTCAGGCTTGTTACTAACTAGCTCTTACAACTTAGATTAACCCATTCCTATTAATCTATGCCTTTGCCATGTGGCTTGTGGCTTTACCCGTTGCTCTAGCATGTCTTGCTCCCTGGGAAGCTGACTGGCATCTCCTGATTCCACTCTCTTTCTTTTCATCATTCTCAGTTTGACTTTCACACCTGACTTCCTGCCCAGCTACCAGCCTGTCAGGTTTTTATCAACCAATGACAGTAATCCATATTCATAATATAGAAAAAAATTGTTCCACAGCAGAAAGATTTTTTTAAAATATTTATTTATTTAGTATGTATACAATATTCTGTCTGTGTGTATGCCTGCAGGCCAGAAGAGGGCATCAGACGCCATTACAGGTGGCTGTGAGCCACCATGTGGTTGCTGGGAATTGAATTCAGGACCTTTGGAAGAACAGGCAATTCTCTTAACCTCTGAGTCATCTCTCCAGCCCAAGCAGAAAGATTTTCAGCAAAGCAAAATATCCAATGATTCTCCACCACTACTGCCTACCAAAGCTCTTTTAGCTAGGATGCTCAAAAATAAGTGATAGAAATTATAGGAAAAGTCTTAACCAAACAACCTGAATGTGCCTAATCAATTAACACATTCTGGAGAAAGCCCTTGTCCTCTAGGCAGAGGACCATGGATTACTATGAATCCCTATGAATAAAGAAGTTTGTGAAGAACTTATTGGTTGAGAGAACTGTCCAGAAATTTCAAAGTTTACAAAAGAGAATGCACCTCAATCCTGATGCTGAACAGAATCATTTTGCACAATACGTTATCAGCTTCTTTCTAGGAAAAGTTCGGGAGTCCGGCAAAGTGTCTTCATGAGATGAACACCGTGGAGAAACTCTGGTTCTCAAGAGGTTTTCTTGCAGGTTGAATTCCCAGAGAAGAAACTGGAAAAGTAAGCTTAGTGTACAGGAAATGGGTACTCATGCAAGAAAGGGGAGAGAGCTGAAATGAGCAGAGGAAAAGGTGCAGCCCCAAGGCACAACCACAGCCCCAGCTCACCCCACAAAGACCTCCAAGACAGGGATCCTTCAGATGTTTGGTGGAGATTCTGAGTAAGGAAAGAACAGCAGTACACTGGCAAACTGACTCTCTGAATAAGAAAAAAAATGCACAAGCAATCTGACCTCTAGATAAACATCACAGAACATCAAATCAATGTTTACCACCAGGCCTTGAGAGACAGTGGAGGATGGTGCCAACATGGCACTGCCCAAGACGATCAGATTATTCTGCCATATCCACTGGTCACTGGAAGTGTTTTGTAAGGAGGGCCCGATTGTTCTTCCTAGCCATCCGGCTATCTTACACCTGAAATAATCACACAGAAACTGTATTCATTAAATCACTGCTTGGCCCATTAGATCTAACTTCTTATTGGCTAACTCTTACATCTAATTTAACCTATCTCCATTAATCTGTGTATCACCATGTATCTATGGCTTACTGGCAAGATTCTAACCAGCGTCCATCTCAGGCAGAGGATCCATGGCTTCTCCCTCTGCCTCTTCTTCCCTTCATTCCATTTAGTTTTCCCTGCCTAGCTCTGTTTCCCTATAGGTCTGCTATAGGCCCAAAGCAGTTCCTTTATTAACCAATGAAAGCAACACATAGACAGAAGGACCTCCTACACCAGAAGTGGACCTCTATGATAGGAGTTGCATAGCCCTGGACAAGTCAACTTTCAGCAGTCGACAGAGTCCCTAAAGAGGATGACTGCTGAGGGAAATGTGCTGATGATGTCCCTAGCAGAAGCAGCAAAGAGGTCTCTCTGAATCTATACAGTACATTGCACTCTGCTGTGCTTGCTAGGGGAAAAGTCCCTTCCAGTATCTCCAGTAGAGCTAGAGTACAAACCTATGAGAGGATCTCCAGCAGCCCAAACAAAAACATCCAGGAAGCGGCAATGACAAAGGCAACTACAGATGTTCTGAAAATCATACAGAACCTCTAAAGGGGCAAGACCGTCACACATGGCAGAATATGTGTGATCTCAGCACCTGGGAAAAGGAACATGTGCTAGCCTTAGCTACCTAGTGAGTTCTAGGCTGGCCTGGGCTACAGTGAGACCCTGTCTCAAAACAAGATTTTGAGCCTGCCCTGAAGGTTAAGTAGACTTAAGGATGAAAAGCATAAAAGATTGAATAGAGGCAGTATTGTACTATGATTAAACAGTGCCTCTGTAATGCCACCAATTGGGAATAAGACCACTATCACACTTGAAAGCCAAATTTTGAGGCAAGCTTTAACTAAATACTGGCCAGGTATATGGGCCCTGGCCAGGTCCTGACCAGTACCTCCAATGGGGGAGCATCCATCCTGACCTGGATCTCCAGTAGGGGCAAGGAATCGTCCTGACCTGTAGAGTGTGAACCTCTCACCCACCCACATGTGATCAAGCATGCCTGGTGCAGATAGTTCAAACAAACTTGTTTAGGGGAGGTTTGTTATCTCCCATAAACAATAACGTCCAGCATTTCAGAATCTGTCTGTCCTTGGGCAAGGGATTTGCAGATCAGAGGCATTTTTGTTTCACGAATCTCTTAAGCATAGTAATTAAAACAAAATGTAACTTTAGTCTTCACACCTCAAGCATTAGTTTTGGGCCTCACAAAAATGGTTGCTCTTTGTCTCAGTTTCCAATACAGTCAACTAGGATGGTGATGATGATGATGACAGGAATAGTGAAGATATTATCTGCCTGGTCTGTCATAGAAATGAGTCAGTTCACATGAAGAACTTGTTAACATTTTCTGCAAATATTTGCCAGCCCTCACAATGGCCTGTTATTGCAAGAAAATAAAAGAGCAGCATAATAGGTTTTCTGTCCCTTCCCACCACGAATAGGTGTTCAGCTGCAACCTCCAGCTCACTTCTGCTTGATCCAGAAACTCCCTTCTCTGTCTCTGCAAACCCCGCCCTCTCAGAGAATCTCCAGCAAACAAAAAGGCTCTGAAAAGCCCAGCTCCACATTCTTGGCAGCTATGGCAGTTCCTCCTATGAAGCTGTCAATGGTCCAAGACCCTGCCACTGCTGCTAGACAAAGTCCAGCAATTCGACTTTGCAATTCGCCAGCACTCTTTTACTTTCATTTTTAATGATTCTCACTATGCGTTACTGTTAGTATTCATCTGGCAGGATGCACTTAGGCAGTGCCCTGGCCTATGGCAGGGTCCAATGGCTGCTATGTCACTACGTAGTCCGTACATCGGTGCAAAAGTTTCCTTTAAGAGACAAGTTGCACCCATTCCTGCTCTCTTCCCACTGTCCTTCAGAAGAGGCAAGCAGGTTTCTGCCTTTCTCTCTTTCTCTCTTCACTCCCCTTTACCTGAGCTCTGTCTGTATGGTATGTTTGTCTGCCCCTCACCGGCCATGGGCTCTCACCCACCTCCAATGTCCTTGTCCCGCAGAACCATTACATTGGTGACATGACTCTGCTGGATTCTTCCCGTGGTCCCTTCCACCCGTGGACAGGCACCCTGAGGCACGAGGGGCCCTGACTGCAGACTGGTAACCCACTTTCCAACTATGCGTCCACTGGGATACTTCGCACAACACTACCTACAATTGGTGAGATCCTCTCTTCCCTGGTGGCTTTCACAATCACCTCCAACGTTTCCCATGAGTGCGACTTCTAGGCCTCATGCCCTTGGCCTCCACTTTAACCGAACAGTTTGTGCCTTCATTTCTCAGACCTACAGGTCTTTCAGACTCCATGTCCTTTGTGCCTAGTGCCCTCGGCCCTGCCTCCACTGAGTAGTGCCATTGTGTTTCAGACCTATGGGTCTTTCAGGCTATGGCCCTTCCTTGGCTTCACGCCTTCTCTCTCAGACTTTGCATCCTTCAGACTTAGTGCCCCCGCCCTCATTCTTTTGGTTGACAACCATAGAACAACCACAGCCATTGATCCTCACTTTAAAAAAAATCCATTGAGTCCTTCTGCCTCACTCATGGGAAACAAGTCAACAAAAAGGTATATGCTCATTCACTCCTCTGGGATGTCTTTAACTCACTCACCTCTACACTAACATCCCCTAGATAACAACTCAAATAGACCACCCAACGGCTCTTTAAATCTCACAAGGTTTGCAGGGCCTTTCTAACTTCTGCCAGCAGACAGGTAAATGGAAGGAGTAACAATATGTGGACAGGTGTCATCTTGGTTAAAGGCAAGTCAGATATCTTAACCACCATCTTTAATAAGGGTGGCCACTGTGCTGTGCCACTCAACCCCGGGTGGACGGGTGGGTGGTGACTGGGGCAGGGAGGAGCTGCAGACTCATGCAGCTCTGCCCCTAAGTTAGCGGCACCCACAGTGCTGGGCCCCAATGGTGGCCTGCCCCCACAGCGGCCTGCCCCCACAGCCAGAGCAGTTAAGTCATGACCTATCGCCAGCTGCCTTTAGGCCATTAACTATGCTTTTGAAATTTGTCTCATAGTGACTCTGTTGCATGTGGCATGTTTGCTTTGACAGGGCCTGCTGAAGCGTCCATTTCACTCAAAGCTCCTGTGACAGCTCTCTTCCACTTGTAACAACTCCGCTTTGCCCTTCATTCAATTGCATATCCAATGTGGGAATCAGAGACGGAGAAACAAGCTTCATCTCACCCAGCATACACTGGTTTTCCCTTTCTTCTTATTTTGCTCAATTCCTATTTAATTTATGTGTCAAATTCTCAGAACTCTGAAGAATATGACATTTAAAATGTTTAATTATATAAAGGCTTTTTGTAATACAGGGATAGGTCAGCTCCTGGCACCAGCCCATTTCCTCCAAAGAAGGAATAAGTACAGAGGAACTTCTACCTGAAGCTTGCTTCGTAAGTGGCAGCTCTAGTCACAACTGATTTTCACCTCGACTGCTGTTAAGACCCTCTTCAGACTGTGGATGATGGGACACTGGACCAACTGCCTCACATGGCTTAGACATCAGGTAGGCTGGACTTCCTATGAGCTCCTAATTCCTAGGATCGTCTGAGGCCTGTCAGGCCTAAACCTAACAGCAGAAGACTGATGTTGCCCTCAGTGACAAGGAAGGACCCAGGGTAGTTGTCTAGGTAGCCAATCAAGTAAGTCTCTGTGATTTTTTAAATCATTAAGTCAGGTAACTTTATCCTTCTCAGGATCTCTGATGCAGTTTGATGACTGATAGCTTTGCCAGCTTAACAAAGGAACCAAGGCTTCTTCTACTGACTTCTCGGACCTCTATGTAAAAGTTCGGGTCATGGGCTCACTCTCTTAGAGCCAACACTGAGTCTAGACATAATTTACCTCGTTGCCAGACTCAGAAAAGAGATAAACTCACAAAGCAGATTTCATTGTAACTTCTTACCATTCCTTTGTTTAAAGAACCTTGCTTTATAAAAGGTATTTTAAGATGCAGAGCTTAAGATGTGAGGATCTAAGTGTTTTAGGGTCTAAGAAGACGTTTTAAGGTGTTCCAATGCAAGTTATTAAGATATGTAAATGTAAGTTATGAAGGTCTGAGGATGAAAAGCTTAAGTGATGACAAAGGCAAGTGATTTGAGATGGTTGAAAAAAACAAAGCATGTTCCGGATTCTCTCTCTCTCTCTCTCTCTCTCTCTCTCTCTCTCTCTCTCTCTCTCTCTCATTATGCCACTGTTACATTGGAACTCCAAAGTTTACAATCTTTTTAAAAATTATTTATTTATTTATTTTTGGTTTTTCAAGACAGGGTTTCTCTGTAGCTTTCGAGCCTCTCCTGGAAACTAACTCTTGTAGACCAGGCTGGCCTCAAACTCACAGAGATCCGCCTGCCTCTGCCTCCCAAGTGCTGGAACTAAAGGTGTGTGCCACCACTGCCTGGCTAGATTTATTTAATTATTATGCATACAATGTTGTGTCTACATGTATATGTCTCTAGGCCAGAAGAGGGCACCAGATCTCATTACAGATGGGTGTAAGCCACCATGTGGTTGCTGGGAATTGAACTCAGGACCTCTGGAAGAGCCAATCAGTCCTCTTACCCTTTGAGCCATCTCTCCTGCCCCAAAGCTCATAGTCTTAACATTAATCAAAAAAATTCTGATAAACCATTAATCTACCTCTGACAGAGTACTAAACACCATACTATACCATTATCATCTTAGCCACAAACTCAAGATTTCAAATTCCCCTCTATGGTTTCCTAACTGTAGACCTCAAAGATACTTTTTATTGTGCAAAAACATCTGTCACAGTTTTCTGGCATGAGTATACTGCTGTTTCTAATGTATCTAAAACTTACATTTTCACAAACTCAAAGAATTCTTTTAGGTTTCAGAAAGTCGACCTAGATTCACTTCAAACATATCAGATGCACTCCAGATAACTGCTGTCAATCAATAGCCAAACTCCCCACCATCTTTCCCTGGTCTTGACACCCCCCTCCCTCAATTACCAGAACCTTAAAGAATTTTTTTTTTCCTAATCCTAACCTTGTCCTCTGCTCTACCAACATCTATCCAGGCCAAAGAGGCTCCAGATGGATCCATGTAGCCTGGACAGTGAAGTGAAACAACCAGATACCCTAGGCCATGCCAGCATCTCAACTCTCTCAGGTCCCCAAAGACAGTCGATGCCCCATATCAGCAGTAAGCTGTCTTGAGAACCTGGCACCCCTTTCCTTGTCCCACCTGCCATCTCCTTTAATTTCCCTACCTTTTTATAATAAGAGAAAGACAGAAATGTTAGGATTCAGGCATTATGCTGGCCCCTGTCACCTGTCAGGATGCATCCAGGCAGTGCCCTGGCCAGCCCAGGTTCCTGTGGCGATATGTCACGGTGTAGTCTGTACACAGGTGCAAGAGGTCCCTTTAAGAGACAAGCTTTGCCAATTCCCACTCTTTTCCTGCTGTTCTTCTGAAGAGGCAAGCAGATTTCTACCTCTCTCTTCCTTCCTCTCTGTCTCTATCTCTCTGTCTCTGTCTCTCTCTTTCTCTCTTTGCTCCCCTTTACCCTTCTCCCAGTTAACTCCTCACCTAAGCTCTGTCTGTATGGCATAATTCTGTCCCTCACCTGCTGTGGGCTCTCACCCACCACCAAGGTTCCTCTTGTGCAGAATCATTACAGTCACAACAGTTCCCTTGTGCTGTTTCCTTTGGGAAATTTTGTATGGGCTTTGAAGGATGAAAATGTACAAAATGGCAGCCTCTTTAAGCAAAATAATTCTTTGGAAGAAATCCCTGCCACCATGGAACTGCCTACCATGATAGCTGTGCCTACTCACATACAAGCTGCTAGGAAATTTAGAGACGTACCATATGTTTGATAAATAAAGTGTATTTGATAATCAAGATTTATAAATTCCTAAGGTCTACATAGGTCACAGTACTATTTGTCTAGTTTTCTGTTTGCTCACTTTTAATCTTTAACTATTTGGATGAACCAAACCATACAAGAAACTAACAATATTCTATAATGGAGTGTCTGATCCCTCAAGAAAATCCTTTTCCCAAGGTCAGGCATTTAGACCAAAGGACCCATTCCCTCAGACTTGAAGAAAGTTCCTGCTTGTTAAAAAGTGACATTCTTATCTCTGACAAGAAGAGTCTGTGGCCCTTTCATTGAGATGTGACTGCTGCCTATTAACTTGTCAAGGTCACTGCTATCTCCTTGAGCCCTGACCACAAGCCACACCCCAACTCACAAGCCCTCTTTCTCCCATTTAATCCTACATGCATCTATAGAGTATAAAAGATGTATTTTCCCCCGAGACAGGGCTTCTCTGTGTGAGAGTCCTGGCTGTCGTGGGACTCGCTTTGTAGACCAGACTGGCTTCGAACTCACAGAGGTCCGCCTGCCTTTGTCTCCCGAATGCTGGGATTAAAGGCGTGCACCACCATCGTCTGGTCCAGAATCATCCTGATTCACCTTCAGATGTCATCAGTCCTGCCGTGTCCTTAATGCCCTCACCACCACCAGAACTCCACACGTCCTCTTCGGGATCTCTGGAGCAGGTCTCTGACAGCATCCACTCCTCAGGCCTTAGAAGACTATCCAAACCCATTTTCTGTTGCTGTAACAAAATGCCAGAAAACAGATAAAATGATAAGATTAGAGGCTACTTTTGCTCTGGGTTCTGGAGGGCTTGACATCAGGACTCGGCCTTCTCTCTTCTTTGTGAAATGGAGGGTTGGATGTGGGAAGACAGAACAATATTCCTATTTTTAGGCCTCACTTCCATCGTTTCTTTTTATAAAACCATCAGTATGACCCCACCTAACCCTCATTACCTCCCAGAGAGGCTCTCCCTTCAGTGTTATCAACATATACATTTGTGAATTAACTTTTTAACCTGGTAAGTTACTGGGGGACACATTCAAACCATACTGGGGACACACTGGCATCCTGGTCAGTCCCCCAGGAAAACAAGCACTGGAAGAAAAGTCCCTTAGAGCTGACAAAGCTCTGAGGCCCTAGATACTTAGTGAGGAAGGGCCGTGTGCAGTTGGGGAGGGGGTGTCAGGCTGCATCTGTTCGCTGGAAATGATGTAACCAGAATAAGCCAGAGCAGGTGCTCTTAGCATAGTCCCAGATCCATGGGTCTGGCTCTCCGATCCAAGGATATTTGAAGGCTCTATTAATGATCAACACTTTTAATTTTTAAATTTCGTGTGTGTGTGTGTGGCCCATGCACACGTGCATGCTGTATCATGCATGTTCTCTCCTACTATCTTTTCTTGGGTTCTGGAACCTGAACTCAGGTTGCCAGGCTGGCTCTGCAAACACCATTACCAGATGAGCATCTCCCTGGCACAGGATCAAACCCGGAAATATAGCATCTTTAGTGCCAGTAGGGCTGCGTTAAGAAAATTATGATGCAATGGAAGCTCTCTGGTCTGGAAAATGCACTGGAGTCAGACTCATAACGTCTAAATTATGATCTGAACCAATGAGTGCAGAATTGGAGAAGATGCTTACAAGGCTTTTTTCCCCCTTATAACACCAAGGCTGCCCATTGCTGTGGGACAATGGTCTTATACCCTGTAAAGGTTTGTTGGTTGTATTGGTTTAATAAAATCCTGATTGGCCATTTGCCAGCCAGGAATATGTATAGGCGGGGCAACCAGAACTGGAGAATTCTGGGAAGAGGAAAGGCTCAGTTTGCAGTCACCACAGAGGAAACCACAGAGGAAGCAAGATGAGAAAGCCTCACTGACAAAAGGTACCAAGCCACATGGCTAACACAGACAAGAATTATGGAAAAATTTAAGATCTAAGAGTTAATAAGAAGCCTGAGCTAATAGGCCAACCAGTTTATAATTAATGTAGACTGTGTGTTTCTTTGGGACTGAATGGCTGCAGGATCAGGTGGGACAAAAATCTCAGGTAACAGCCTATGACCTTTAGTAAGATATAGTAAGAAATCTCAATTTTTAATGTCAAAAATTATGATTCCAAAATTCCATTGGAATTCCAAAATGTTTGAAGGTGATTAGGTTCCTTTTGTCATTATGAAGTACATTGTACAGTCCTATCTCTAAATGAAAAATCCGCCTCTACCTTTTCTTTCTGACTTACCCTCTGCCAGGCCCCTATCCTAAAGCCCAAGTGATGTCTTGCCTTATTCAATTCTTTTCATAATACCTGGACTCACAGAAACCTGCAGGAAGGGAACTCTGGGTTTGAAGAGGTCCTATCCCACACAGTTTCAGGTATCAGTGGCCCATGGACAAGAAGCTGACATCTCTCAAATAACTATGAACTCATGTTCTTGAAAAGCTAGCCCTTAAATTTAAATTAAGTCACACAGAAAGGTCTACAATCACAGACGGCCTCATGGGGTTAGGACAGTGGACAGCAGGTTGAAGTCGGAGCTTGGAGACCCAGAGTGGAATTTTTAACCTCCCTGATAGAGCATTTTGTTGCCACGGTGTCTTTCTAGGAGACAGAATCAGAGAGCGTCCCTTGTTAGCTACGTTGTATTATTGTTCTCTAGGGTCAACAGTATGAAGTGTTTGTTGAGGGAAAGGGCTTGGTCATTTCATCCAGGGGGAGGGGGGATTCCCTTAGACAAAGGCAGGCAAAATCAGGTTTCAATAAGCTACGTTTTCAGCTGCATTTCTTACTATCTATCGTTATACACATTTTTTCTACAAAGTAGCTGCTGACTGAACTTGCTTTCACACTAGAGAATTCCATCTTTCCCAGACAAATTGTAGTTGTCCTCTACCCATATTCTCTGCCAAGGGTGAAAGTCGGCTTTAAATACAGTCAAGTACTCTAGACATCGGAAGAAGAAAAGAAATGTGACAAGTGTCTGGAGACTTTCGCTTCTTACCACTGTCCAGTTCCTCTAAGTGGCAGAAATTTACTGGAGTGACTTTGTACTCACAGCTGTTTGGGGCTTCATACTCTAGTGAGGCAGGTGCATGTTTAAATCACATCCTACAGAAAACGGATAGAGCTAGAAACCATCCTGACAAGCAAGCAAGCCAAACCCAGAAAGACAAATATCTCATGTCTTCTCTTATAAATGGAATCTAGACTCAACAACACACACATACATGAACATTAACACACACTTGCACACTCACGCACGCATGCGTGCACACACACACAAACACACACACACACAAGGAAACAAAAACGGGAGGAAGTACTTGTGGAGAGGTGGAGGAAGGTGGCTGGGGAGTGGGCAAATATAAGCAAAGTACAGTGAACGAAAATATTATAATGAAACCCATTATTTTGTACACTAAGATGCTTTAAAAAACTAAGATTACATCTTACGGAGAAACGGGTAGTAAAGAAAAAGGTCGTTGCTGTTTTCAGGATGGATGCATGGACCAAGAGACACTGGAGTGTGTATCATTCCCTTCTGCGTGGTAAAAGGGGGAAAAGAGAGAAAACAACATTTATACCTGATCCCTACCATAAATTAGCGCCTACACGTGAGTGCGTGCCACACACACACACACACACACACACACACACACACACGCTTCCTCCCTCCCTCCTTGGCACGCAGACACACACAGAGCTCTGCTATTCTCTAGCTAATGGGATTGGCACCGCTTAAAGCAGACTGCTAGGTCATTGTCTACGACCACAGCAAGAGAAACATTATTTAAAGACCATTCAGACTCGAAAAGAAGCGGCTGAGCAGAGTAATTACGGGAGACCCTCCATTAACTAGGGCGTCTTTGCTCTTTGTCTGAGCTGGTTTAATAAGGCCCGCTAATGGGACGGTGGGGGAGGGAGCACGCTAATGGTCCTAAAACAGCCCCTTCTGGCCCCTTTGTCCCAAAGGCTGTCTTTAGAGATGCCGTGGCCAAAGCCAGAAGTTACCATTTTGCAAAAACGACATTCACAAAAACTTGGTGTGGACCCTGCTTGCTCAGGACTCAGAATTAGGAAACATTTTCCCCAGGACCGCTCTCTTTGGCCCGTGGCCTTTGGGTTCTTGGGAAATAGTCCCTGGAAACAGCAGCGCTCAGTGCTCATCAGGCAGAACTGCTCTCCTGAGGAGTGTGTCCCACTTGCGGCTTCGGCTCATTTTCCAGAACTCAGTTTAGAAAAAACTGCCTGTCCCAATTTTCCTTTAAGAGTAGGAAGCTGGAAGTCAAGCAGGTGTTTATTTAGTAGGTAGTATCCCTTCAAACTGCTGTGCTGTACCTGCTGGCTGTGAACCAAACACCCTAAATACTCAACTCTCCTGGAAGCTAGCGCTTTACTAGTTTGGTCAAAGTTGTTACTTCTTTTCCTTCCCCAGTTCAACCGTGGTCCAGGCTTCCATTCGTTCCCTTCTGAAGAGCCCAGTAATGGTGAACAAAGTACCATCAGCGCTCCTACCCACCCCCCAACCCCGTCCATTCTTCTATGACACCTCAGCGGTTTGTTCCAAACAGAAACCTCATTAAGCATTTCGAGGCTTTCCCACTGCCCCTGTGATTTCTGAGCACCAGCTACGAGACCCACACATAACCTGCTCTTTTCCTCCTCTTCAGAAGCGACTTAGACCTCGCTCCCTTCACTGTCTGCTCCACCCAGAGACCTTTTACAAAGCCATTGACATACCAGCTCTGGCCAGGACCTTTGCACAATTTTAGACCTAGAATCTTTGCCCTGGCAACTGCCACTCATCCAACTGCTCGCTCAGTCATGACCTTCAAGAATGTGCTGCTTTACTCCCCTCTTACAGTGATTACATCTTCACCATTATCATCACGATGTTTTTACGTTAATGGATATCTTCCTAAGAGACTACAAATACCATGATAATATTGTTTCACAGATAACAATTACATCCGGTTTCCTTTCTCATATTTTTGTTTTGTGGTTTTGAGGCACGGTAGCCTGGATTTGCCACATTCGAAAGGCTGACCTTGGACTCCCAGTCTTCCTGACTCCACCTCCCAAGGGTTGAGTTCGAAGCAATGTGCCACCACGATGCTCAGCTACAATCAAGTCTGGCTTATCTACTATTATATTTTAAATGCCTAAGACAATATTTGTGACCCAAGTGTTAAACAAATACTTATGAGCTAACCAGAGTTACTCACACCTATAACCTCAGCACTTGGAAAGCTGAGACAGGCTGATGTGTTATGATAAAATGCTGCAGGTCCCTGAGTGGTGGCAGTGGGCAGGGGGCCACGAGACCATGGTGGCCCATGAAGGCAGCCAGGTCCCAGGCAGGTAGTCACGTGACAGGTGAGAGACAGACATGCAAAGAAAGTGGGTATTTATTTAGTGGGTTATGGAAGGGAAAAAGGAGAAGGGGAGAAGGGGGAAGAGCAGAGAAAGGAGGGGGAGGGGAGAGAGAGAGAGAAACAGAATGTGCGGGGGGGGGGGGGGGAGCCACCGGCAGCAGCTACCTCTTCAGGAGAGAGACAGAAAGGAAAGAACTCAGGAAGATATGCTTGCCTCAGCGGAGGGGGAGGCGAGTGGGTAGGGCTTGTCTCTTAAAGAGATGGGACAGACCATTACAGATTGCAAGTTCAATGATAGCCTGGGTTACATAGGCTGTATGTTTTAAAACCAGACTGGCAAGATCCTGGCATAGCAAGACCTGGTCTTAAAATAAATAAGTAAGCAAGTAAATAAATAAATATTCATGATATTGTACACAGTGATGTGAAGGCTTCTGTTCTGGTTCTTCTGTCTGTTTTAATTTGTCAATAACGTTTTCTCCCTGAGGAGCTGCGGTGACCGTTGTGTATAGGAACACACATCCTTATTTTCTCACTCGACGCAGGGACTCAGACTGTCTTCCTATGAGACTGAGGAAACATCTTCTTCTCCCTGGGGCCTGAACTTTTCTTCACAGATTTCCAAAGGCAGATTCATCCAGTCCCAGTAAACACACACATACTTCACGGGATGGGGAAATGGCTCATTTGGTTATCTCCACTATGCAAGTACAAGGACCCGAGTTCAGATGCCCAGTGCCAAGTATCTGCAACTCCAGTGCTAGAGGCTCAGGGCAGAGAAGGTGGATCCCTGACGTCACTGACCAGCCTTTCAAAGAGCTCTAGTTGCTACTGGCTCCAAACATAAGGTTTTGTACCAGATGGGGTCGCACACACTTTAATCCCAGTCTGGAGGCAGAGATAGGTTGATCTCTGAGTTTCATGCTAGCCAGAGCTACACAATCAGGGCCTGTCTCAAAAGGGGAAGGGCACGGTAGCATATATCTCTAATCCCATCTCTTGGAAGGCAGAGGTAGGAAGGTCTCTGTGAGGTTGAAGCCAGCCTAGTTTAAATAGCAGCTCCTAGACCAGCCAGAGCAAATAGACCTTGTCTCTAAAAACTTATTTTTAAAGGTAGAGAAGATCAAGGAAGACACCTGACTTGGACTTCTGGACTGCAAATAAACAGATGTCCGCAGGCCTCACACACACAGACACAGACACACACACACACACACACTTCAGCAATGCCTCCCGCCTTCTTAAGACCCTCTAGGAAAGACAATGGAAGGCCTTGGCTGGGAGGACAGCTGATGATGAAAGGGCTTCAGCACTCCGGGCATGTTTACAGAGATGATGGGTGGAACTGAGAACTGTAGGCTGTGGTCCCCAAGGACTCTGCTGCATGAGGCCCCTAGAGTGACTCCATCAAGCTACGCTGCTCGCAGCCACTGAGCATCAGGGTCCCCACCTCAGTGTGACCGGGCAGACTTACAGGGGCCATCTGAATGCTCAGATCCCACAACTCCATTTATAAAAGAAAGTCAGACATCAGCTGCAGACTTGAGGCTTCACACATATGGGTGTCTAGATTTAGAATACTCTATTATTACCAAGTTGCATCAGCCAAACTCAGAATTCTGCCAATTTAGTGGGAACTGATTTTATGTAGAAACCAAAAACAAAGAAGTTTTTATGATTTTTCTTTTTTAAAAAAGCATGTTCTCAGGAAACCTTAGGCCCAGTGAAGAGATTGCTCTCACGAAGCAAGGTTGTCTATCGGGTGTTCACCTACCTAAAGGTAGAAAGTGAACTACCTAGGCTCCAGATAGATTTATGTGCTTGAATGTGGCAATATATGATTTTAGTGTACTTTATCACAGAAACAGAAAATTTTAATATACAAGACATTAAAATACAAAAGAATGGAGACATGTAATCACCTTGGCCTACAGAAAAATATTCTCCAAGGCAGTGATTCTTTTTTTTTTTATTAATTAATTAATTTAATTATTAAAGATTTCTGCCTCTTCCCCGCCACCACCTCCCATTCCCTCCCCCTCCCCCAATCAAGTCTTCCTTCCTCCTCAGCCCAAAGAGCAAGCAGGTTTCTCTGCCCTGTGGGAGGTCCAAGGACCACCCACCTCCATCCAGGTCTATTAAGGTGAGCATCCAAACTACCTGGGCTCCCACAAAGCCAAGGCAGTGATTCTAACACTGAACTAGGCCCACAGTGTGCGTGCGTGCATGTGTATCTAGAGTGTACCCATCCATGTAGAGGCTTATACTTCAGCAAAGTTAACTGGCCAATGAGCTCCTGGGTTTGCCTGTCTCCACCCAAGCACTGGTGTATTTGCAGTCATGCCCTGCATTTTATGTGGATGCTGGAAATTTGAACTCAGGGCTTCATGCTTAGCAATAAGTATTTTTACTCACTGAACCGTCTCCCCAGCCCCTCTGCCTCCTCCACCCCCTCCTGATGATGATGATGATGATGACGATGATGATGGCAATGACCATGATGATAGTGTTTCTCACTGAACCTGGAGCTTGTATCTGCAGCTAGGCTGACTGCCGTCTCCCTTCTCCAGCAATGATCCCAGGTTTGCCTGTTGCCGTGCCTGTGAGTAGATCTGGACATGTGAACTCAGGTCCTCATGCTTACGAGGCAGGCATTCTACCCCCTGGACCATCTCCCCTAAGCATCTCCTCCCCTCCTCCTTTTCTTGGCTTGTCTCTCTATTTCCTTTCCCCGTGTGTCTGTGTGTGTGGTGTGGGGTGTGTATAATGTATGTACTTATTAATGAAGGTGCGTGCGTGTGTGCGCCCACACATTTATAAGCCGGGGTAGATGTTGGATGTCATCCCTTCATTGCTCTCCATCTGTATTTCTGAGAAAAGTCTCTCATCAAACCTAAAGCTCATCTGATTGGGCTAGACTGGACAACTAACAAGCTCCAGGAATCCATCTGTCGCTGTGCCCTCCAGAGTCAGTTATAGGCATGTGCCACTGTGCCCACTGTTCTGGGCATCTGAAGTCATGTTCTCATGCTTGCAAGGCAGGCACTTCCTCACTAAGCCATCTTCCCAGCCCCCTGAGCATCTTTCTAGTGGATCCTTCACACCATCATACTAGAACCTCAGTCTTGGGTTTCCTAGCCTCCAGCACTATCAGAAACAAGCAAATTTCTTGGCACACCTGTTCTGTGTTTGTAAGTGTCTGATCAATGGTATTCTTGAAATCAGTTGAACAGATGAGCGATTGTGGGTTTAGCTCATCCTGAAGCCCTCTTCTTTCTTTCTCCTCTTTTAATAACACAAAAATCTTGCATTTACGGCAGCTGCCCATTTCCTGTAGCTTCTCTCTATACTCTACAGCAGAGGTAGTTTCCTTCGTCCTTCTGTGCCTTCTCCTCCAGATCACAGTGTTTTGTTTCATCCATGAATAAAATAAGTGGTGTCTATATTGAAGGTCCCTCAGAACATGCTTCCGAGCCCATTCTCTGACGGGAGGAATGATGCCTGATTGAAATCACCCAATGAGATCCGGAGAAAAGGTCATGTGCAGAGCTCTTGGATCTCACCCCTGGGACCAAGCCAGCTTTTCCTAACCTTTCTTGCAGGGACAGACTTCATAGTCAGCTTCCCTTGAATACTTGAAGTCCAAGGAGCAAGCTGTCTTTACTGGCATAGCATTCATGTTATGAATATGAGAGGGGAGAGGGAGAGAGAGAGGGAGTTCTGGGAAAAGGTTTAAGGATAATAAGCTTTACTGTAAACCGGATACTGTCAAGAAGTATGGTTATGGGGTTGGAGCAGAGACTCAGTGGTTAAGAGCACTGACTGCTCTTCCTGAGGACCTAGGTTCAATTCCCAGCACCACAACTCATGCTCAAGCTTAGGGCTGTAGGCCTGTGGTTAGGCCCATCATGGCGGGAGTAAGTCATAGACCAGAGCTACCCTTGCGTACAACCAGGAAGCCGACAGCACGGAAGAAAGGGGCTGACTCCAATATTTCCTTCACTGACCTTGCTCTTTTTTACTAACGTTTCCACCATTTCCGGTATTGCCAAAGGCCAGGGGCAAACACATGACCTTTGGAGGGGCATTCAGTAACCAAATAGCAGGAGGTTAGGGAAGAGTGGATTAAAATCTGACACCTTGAGGTGAAATTGTGACAGAGAGGAAGAAAGAGGGGGGCTGGTAATGCTGGTGTCGGGGCCCAGCATATGCTAAGCATATACTCTGAGTTGCACCATGGAGCCATATTTCCCAACTATAATATTTTTAAAGACTAAGTGTCATTTTTAGATTTTGCTATTACAAACAGCATACTTTTACATACATCTTGGTAACTTTTTGCTACTATGTACATGTTAGAAAATTTTCTTAATGCGAGCTCTTTGCCGATGCAAAAAATCCCAATCCAGCCAAATCACAACAAACCAGATTAAAAAATATCCAGGTTTAATGGGATTCCTGCACTCTCGGGTGGCCCCGAGGGGGAACCAGGGGGCCGCTAACACAACCACCATGCGGGAAGGGGGTAGGGGTGGGGGAGAGACCAGAAGGAGACCTTCTGGGGAAGCAGTTTAAGTAGACTGGAAGAGGGGTCAAGATTTTGGCGGGCTGTCTTGACACTCCTCCAGGAAGGGGTCAAGGCTTGGGCACAGGGACACAGCCTCCAAAGATGGAGGCCAGAGACGGAGACTTGGGACTTACATTCCAGACTGCTTGTATAAGGGGTAACAGGAAGGTGGGGTGATATTTTAACTAACATTTAGGCTCTCTTAGGAAAAAGGGGCATTGACTCAAGTCTGGCTAATTCCTGCAGGTATAGGGCAATGTATGGAAGGGGAGACCTAGGTGTTGTTGGGACCACGTTCAGTGGGAGGTGTGGCTGGAAAGGCATCCCACGTGCTGTCATCCAGGAGACATCAGGCATCTGTTCCTTGGCAGAGGTGAGAAGGCAGGTCTCTAGGAAAAAAATATTGTTATTACCAAAGATGAGTGTGTCAGGATGAGGAGCAGGTAGGCCCTTTATTGTGGCATCCTGGAAAACTGGAGGGTAGAAGGGGAATGGGGGGTGGCCCTGAGGCAAATAAGGACAATGGGCAGAAGGAGGGCCAAGATAACCTGAGTTCAATGGAGAGCTTGGTTAGTTGTTGTTTGATGAGTCCATTGGCCCTCTCCACCTTTCCCTAGGATTGTGGATGGTAGGAGGTGTGGAATTTCCAGGAGATGTTGAAAGCTTTTGACACAAGCTCCATGACC